>NC_090649.1:71745193-72070193 GCF_040937935.1 Hyperolius riggenbachi | reverse complement strand
ACAAGCCCACCCCCCAAAAAAACAATACCTGTGAAAAGAGGACTTCAAACTTACCTCCTCCATTTCCGTGTTTTTTTTTTCAAAGATCAACCTTTTTTTTCCTACAGGTCTGACATATAGGCGCCTATTCAATTAACTTTTCTCATAAGTTTTCTCACAGGTATTTTTTCCCACCTTATCAGTGAAATGCCTATGTATTTAGAGAGTTTAATCTGTCTAATTCCCCCTCATCTGTGCCT
This sequence comes from Hyperolius riggenbachi, assembly GCF_040937935.1. NCBI lineage: Eukaryota > Metazoa > Chordata > Amphibia > Anura > Hyperoliidae > Hyperolius > Hyperolius riggenbachi. The sequence goes on along the minus strand of NC_090649.1, from coordinate 72,069,954 downwards.
AACCACAACTTGATCTCTCAGCCGTGTCAGCTGGTTTCCTTGGCAGAGCAGCCAGTTTGTAAACTCTAGATATTAACCCTATGTCTGTTTTCATCAAAGCAGGAAGTAGACACACTACTGTATCAGCTGTAGCAAAAAAAAAAAAATGTTTAAAGGTTATTATGCAGTTGCTTATCTTTTAGAGCAGAGAGGAAGTTATGAGTTTAGGTCCGCTTTATCCCCCTCTCTGCCACCGCCAGCAAGTTGTAATCGAAATTACGATTACGAACGATGAAGCTTTACGTAGCTGATCTAACTATGCTGTGTTCCTTTTTTTTTCTTTCTCTGCCTGAAAGAGTTAAATATCAGGTATGTAAGTGGCTGACCCAGTCCTGAATCAGACAGGAAGGGACTACAGTGTGACCCTCACTGATAAGAAATTCCCCTTTTTATCTCTTTCCTGCTCTTAGAAGCCATTTTCTGCTAGGAAAGTGTTTTATAGTTTGAATTTCTTATCAGTGAGGGTCACACTGTAGTCACTTCCTGTCTGAGTCAGAACTGAGTCAGCCACTTACATACCAGATATTTAACTCTTTCAGGCAGAGAAAGAAAAAAAGGAACGCAGCATAGTTATTTGTGTGTTAGGCACTGTACATACACATGTCTATCTCATCATGTCACATGTTAGTTCGGGTATCCTTTAACCACTTCACCACTGAGGGGTTTTACCGCCACCAATTAGGCTTTCTTTAGGTGGGACATTATGCCAAGAATTATTTTATTCTAAATATGTTTTAATGGGAAAATAGGAAAAAATGTGGGGAAAAATTCATTTTTTTTCAGTTTTCGGCCATTATAGTTTTCAAATAATGCATCCTACTGTAGTTGAAACCCATGAAATTTTTTTGCCCATTTGTCCCGGTTATAAAACCGTTTAAATGATGTCCCTATCACAATGTTTGGCGCCAATATTTTATTTGGAAATAAAGGTGCATTTTTTTCACTTTTGCATCCATACTTAATTACAAGCCAGTAGTTTATAAAGTAACAGTGTTATACCCTCCTGAAATAAATATTTAAAAAGTTCAGTCCCTAAGGTAACTATTTATGTATTTTTTTTAATTGTAAATTTTTTTATTTTTTTTAATTACAAAAAAAATTAAATTGGGGAGTGTGGGAGGTAATGAGTTAATTTTGTGTGTAAAACTAATGTATTTGTATGTGAAAAATGCTTTAGGGTGTAGTTTCACTATTTGGCCACAAGATGGCCACAGTACCTTTTTGTTTATGCTACCTGCAAGCGTCCGTAAGGACGCTTGCAAGAAGTGCTATGAGGCTGGGAAAGTTTTTTTTTTTCACAATGATCGCGCTGCTTCTCATGGAAGCAGCGGATCATTGCGGGGCTTAGATCAACGAACGGGAATGGTTTTTCCCGTTCATTCATCTCTGGGCGAGCGAGCGGCAGCCTGCATGGGAGCGCGGGCAGCGGCGGGAGCACGGGAAGTACGGATTTCTCCGTCCCTGGTGGTAAAAGGATGGAAAAAGGGACGTAGAAATCCGTACGGCTGGGGGTAAAGTGGTTAACAGTGAAAAAGCACACCACCTGTTGGAATTATTATTTAAAAATGAAAGATGCATAGAAAATAATTTCCACGCACCTGCCTAAAAATACGTTTTATGAAACACCAACGCCGCCAACGAATCTGTTTCCTTTGGTTGTACATGGAGCTTGTGTTCCAGCAGCACCCAAATGAGGTGCTGTTTGGATTTAATCAATTGCAGGAGTCTTGGGAGAGCAGATGATGACACTGTGTGATGCCGTTTGTTAAGCTGTACATCTGTCTGCAGACAGATTGCGCAAACCAGAGGCTGACATAAAACTGCTGATGCATGATAATGAAATAGTCAAGATACTCTGTTTCTCCAAATTAGCCCCGCGCTAGGCTGACGCCAAGCACATCACGGCGATGCCGAGGCGACATTCATGACGGCAGACAAAGGAGCCACGCTGCAAAATCAAGACATTTGTGCCGAAACCCATTATTTCCACGCAGATGTTAATATGTGGGATTCAGCGGTATTTGGTATTCAAACAGCAGATCGGAAGCAATGTGGCTCTCTAAAAGTGACAAAAAGACTAAACAGCATATAACGTCAAATTAAAGAGTGAAAATAATGTAATGAATACAACTGCTTGTTTTTTTTACGATAGTCATTTATAAATTATTTAGTCTGTGTTGCAAAATCTTTCCTCATCCCGATTTGCATTCTGAAATGTATAACAGGGGGCGACATCTTTACTGCTGGCAAGTGATCTCTGTAGCAGGGAAGGTCGCAGTCAGCCAACTTCGCTACGCTGGAACTACGTGTAGTTTTACGCAAGTACGCTTCGCCAAACTACGGCTTCGAAATCAAATATTCACTTCATATGCATTTCGTAGAATATGCGTTAAAATACGCAATTGCGTGTAGTGTGAAGCGTAGTGTATGGGAATGCTTATGCCCATATGCAGAAAATTGCACTCATTCATTTCTCTTTAATTGCTTATCCCGGGACCTTTTCTATGCATACATTACACTTTCCAATGCGTAAATTTGTAAGTATACAATCACACGCGGAAAATTAGACACGAAAAACGCATTCGTAGTTTACTACGCAATACACATGTTAACTACGCATTGTGGGCGTAAGCTATGCGTAGCGGTACTTCACTATGCGTAAATTCGTAAGTGTTGTTTACCGAAAGCTACAAAGCCAGTATAAAATATACTTTTCACCCAGAATGCTCTGGGAAGGAGGGGAGAATTCAAGATAGCTAATAAGCCTAGGCCGAACATCACTGGGAGTGCGGGGCTACATACCGGTATACAGCAATATATAGGTATAGCTGTAGGAAATGTATGCAAGCCACAATTATTGCCCGCCCTCTCACTGACCGTCTCTTATCACCATCAGCAACTTCTGCAAAAGTATTGTAGTTTTTGAGAGAACATGAAACGTTTTCCTCCCTTCACACTCTCCACCAGTCATAGCCTTCTCTGCAAGGTGACAGTAGGAGATGGTGAGAATCGATATTCCTGCTGGCAGGGGCTTAACTAGAGGGGAACAGCCCCAATGACCGCAGGGGGCCCATAGCTTTGAGGGAACCCCAACTACTAATCTTCCTTTACTCCGATAAGGGGGACCATCCTTTAGATCATACATGGCAAACTCCGGCCGGCAGGCCAAAACTGGCCCTCAGAGCCCGGGGCATAGCAATAGGGGTTGCAGAGGAAGCGACTGCATTGGGGCCCTTGGGCCAGAGGGGCCCCGAAGGGCCCTCCCTCAACTACAGTATTAGCTCTCTATTGGTCCTTTGCTCATAATAATCACTTCTATAGATACTTTGAATTGTGGTAATTATTAACAAACTGTTCCCCATCTCCTTCTTGCACCTCTGACACTGTAGTTGGCATTTGCAGGTTTTGGTTCGCCGTATCAATTGTTATGTATAGAGTGCTTGGGGGGGGGTCCCCATTGTAAAACTTGCATTGGGGCCCACAGCTCCTTAGCTACGCCACTGCTCAGAGCCATTACATTTGGCCCTCAAGTGGTTTCCCCACTTTGCATTATGTTTGGCCCACTATAGACCACCAGGGAAGCTATATTGGAGTTAAAGCCCTAGATCACCAGGGAAGCCATATGGGGAGGGAGGGGGGAAAGCACTAAACACCAAGGAACTGTATAGGGCAGGAAGGGAGCCATCTGGGAACTATATAAAGGAGGATGGTGCCCAATAGACATCGAGATAGGTCACCGGTGTACAATATCGGCCCACTTTGTATTTGAGCTTGACACCTTGCTCTAGATCAGGTGTTTTTGTGGCTACAGTTATGGGTGGGAGGATCATGATGGCCACATTTGTTTTATGACCCTTGCAAGATGGGACTTCAGGCCGTGAAGAACACCAAATGGAGGCAAGGGAAAGAGTGTGAACAATGGGGGCTCTATGAAAGCTTTACTGGGGGCTCCATCAACTGTAGTTACATCACTGGCCGCAGGGGTCGTTTAATTTTTACAGATTCAATGTACTGTAGAAACCGTCTTGACCAACTGCATGACGGCCTGGTACAACAGCTGCCTCAAGGCTGCTAGAGAAATCCTGCAGCGAGTTGCAAAAACAGCAGGTGGCATTATTGGCACTGACCTACCCTCACCTGAACTCTTTTAAAAGACTGGCTTTATGAGAAGGGCCAAAAACTTTTTAAGGACTTTTCAACATTCACCCTGGAAATGCCTGGTATTGAGCTCCTTCCTTCAGATGGATATTTTATATAAATCCGCATACGCAAAAACAGACTGAAAAATAGCTTTTTCCCATCTGCCATAAACTTGTTAAGCTCTGTATCTTTTCTGAAAAAAATTAACACTGTGTACAATTTTTTTTTTTAATATTTGAAATACCTGGCATACTTGTATAATTTCTCTAATTCTACCTTTGTTACTATCACTCTGTTTCCTATCTGCACCGTGGGGATGGCATGAAAAGTAATTTTGCTGTGTTACACAATAACAATAAAGTGCTTGAATCTTGAATCCTTGCCACCACCCTACGATTATTGCACCGCCCTATGTTGTATGTTTAATATGACAAACCTCGACCACTAATTGGATGTCGTGGTGAGTCCGCACATACTCCTGCTACAAACGCATTTGCAACTCTTTAGCATAAATATGAGCCCGTATGGATCGCACCCCAGGGTCCTTCAACGTAATGCGCACCTTGGATTACAAATGGCTCTTCCTCGCTGGTGGAACGTTAACGCTCTCCCGGTGAAATATGAAGCCCGCCCCCAGCCATCCATTAGCCTAAAAACTGATGTTATTACCAGATTCCAACAGATGTTGAGCTATTTGGAGTAATTTGATCAGCGATTGCTGAACGGATGTGAGTCGCTCACCAAACATCCTTCTCTTTTACAGTTCGCATACGAGCGGCGCAAGGCTCATTGTCCGCAACATGTGCCGCCCTCGTAAAGTTCAGCTGCGTTGTGCTCAAGATATCATTAAATATTCACTGTCTCTTGCATAATGCAGCCCCTGCATGCAGAACTCGTTTTTCCGGCCAAACAAACACAGGCTGATGAAAACGAGAGCGCTCTCAGCCACGCCATCCAGATGGAGATGAATAAATCATTTCTCGCGCTCCCCGAGACTAATTGCGGCAAGTTTTATACCTATTTTCATATCGCGCATTATTTTAGGGAATGATTTCTGGCCGGGCAGGGAATCTTTCGTTTAGGGTAATGGTCATTTATTATTCATAAATTAGTAACAGGCATAAATATTTTCAGAGATGGGTCAGGCAGAGCTGATGGATGTCACGTTGGAGAGGTGCAGGCAATCATCTCCAGAGAATGGGTGCATGGAGATAAACAGATTTGTGATGAGCACGAGCATCTTAAAGGATACCGTAGTCCTTAAAGTGAACCAGAGGTGAAAAAAAAAACTGATGAGATAAACAATTATACACACACACACACACACACACACACACGAACCGTAATTTCGCATAATTTTTATGAAATTTTGTGCCAAATGTAACAGGTTTTATTTTTACAAAAGGACCTTGCAGTTTTTGAGATAATCAATTTTGAAATGGAAAGGAACAATGGATTATTCTGAGTTTTAAAACCATTTTTCCCTTGCATTTTTAAAATCTATTTGACATATCATACATAGCAATTTTGGCAATGATAGCTTGTATGGGTGCTTTGCTATGAACTGCTAAAGTCATCACAAAATTGACATTTTTTAATGTAATTACGCAAAATTATGAAGGGATTATGCTAAATCAATTGAAACTCCAAATCGTAATTACATATGGCCATAATTGTGAAAATGTATGCAAAATTTTGCGTAATTGTAGCAGATTATGATCATCTCTATAAACAGACCCATGGTCCAAGATGTGACCTAGATTTAGTAGATGGGTGGTGATCATAGATCTATTGAATGAAGTGATGGGCTTCCTAAGGAAAACTTGTGTATCAGGTCACTCACCACAAAACTGATGTGGTAACTTCTCAATAAGTTTATGAAAATGTGACTCTTGTACAAAGAGGGACACCTGTTAGACACGCCTCTGCCACACCCCTAGCCCCATATACCACAAAGAGTTTATAAGCAAACAATGCAGTTTTATAGGTCTTGAAAGAGGGACAACTTAAGCAGAAAGAAGGACAGAGGAATTTGGTTTCCGAAGAGCGACTGTCCCTCTGAAAAAAGGACGGTTGGAATCTATGCTTGTAAAGCTCTTTCCTCCTGTCAGACTAAGAGCTATAACCAGTAGTAATGGCAGACTCAAAAGGCAAGCATTAGGGAGTAGGGATGGAATTTATTACATCATGGGTCCACCACCAGTGGCAATTCCCAGCCTTCAGTGACCAGATTTTTGTAGGCTCAACCTGGGATACGGCGGCGAAGGGGAAGGGGGGGGGGGGGCGCCGAAAAATGGGGGGCTGGCGTGGCCATGACATTCTATGGGCGGAGCTAACGTAATGATGTAACAGCGAGGCATAAGAAAGCAGCGTTTATGCCATGATGTGGTCAAACGAGGATTCGCATCATGGGTGTGCAGAAACTGTGTGATGCTATTTAATAGTATACCGTAACCCCAAAGCAGAAAACATAGCCAACTATGACCATTAAATAATAAATGCAGCAACAGTTACCCCAGACACCACAAAATAAACGCAACGGGCAACATGTCAGCACAAAATAAACGTAATGGGGCAAACATGTCAGCACAAAAGAAACGCATTGCGGGCAACATTTCAGCACAAAATAAACGCAATGGGCAACATGTCAGCACAAAATAAATGCAATGGGGGCAACATTTCAGCACAAAATAAACGCATTGCGAGCAAACATGTCAGTACAAAATAAACGCATTGCGTGCAAACATGTCAGCACAAAATAAACGCATTATGGGCAGCATTTCAGCACAAATTAAACTCATTGCGGGCAACATGTCAGCACAAAATAAACGCACTGCGGGCAAACATGTCAGCACAAAAAACACAATGGGGGCAAACATGTCAGCACAAGATAAACGCAATGGGGGCAAACATGTCAGCACAAATTAAAAGCAATGGGGGCAAACATGTCAGCACAAATTAAACGCAATGGGGGCAAACATGTCAGCACAAAAACGCAATGGAGGCAAACATGTCAGCACAAATTAAACGCAATGGGGGCAAACATGTCAGCACAAAAACGCAATGGGGGTACATTTCACCTGGAAAAAAAAGCATGTACTCACCTGACAGAAGTCCTCTCACGCAGCCGGCCTCTGGTGTGTGTGCAGCTCCCCGAGCTCACAGGCACTCAGGCAGAGCAGGGCTACGGCAAGAAGACACAAAGTCTCCAATACAGGGCTCCGCCTCCGGACGCCATCTTGCCGTAGCCCTGCTCTGCCTGTGCATGCCAGAGGACAATGCAGGCTGCTGGAGCGGGGCTGCGGGGAATGAACTAGCACAACGTCTATGAGACGCTGCGGCTAGTTCATATACGGTGACCAGAGTCCCGAGGCCGGGACGTCCTGCTGCTAAAAGCGGGACGTTTCCCAGGACCTCATGCAGCCTGGGACAACGCCCCCCGAAGGGACGTATGGTCACCGTACCAGCCTGACCTCTGACCTGAGGTCCCCCAGATACCACCTCAAAACTTTTGGAGCTAGAGACTTCTGTCATGCTGCCTCTACCAGTTGGAACTCCATGCCACACCCAATCATGTCCAACCCTGGAGGCATTTAAATCAAAATTGAAAACCTACTTGTTTAGTCTGACATTTATGATAACATAACACTCCAAATCACATATTAATCTGGGACAAATCTATGCACTTTGAGTCCTATTGGAGAACATTGTTGTTGTTGTAGTTAGGAAACACGTATTTACACTAGTTCACAAACACAGAGAGCCAGATAATGATGGGTGTTATGGGAGTTTACTGTGGTCAAACCCATGCAACGCCAAATTCCATCCCTATTAGGGGGTCTTGCCCAAGGACTCCTTACTGAACATGCACTGTCTCCAGCCAGGCTTTGAACCTTGGTTTCCTATGTCAAACATGGTATTTTCATGCATGCACTGCAGGCAGTGGAACTACTCTTCCTCCAAGACAGCATCTCCTCCCTGCCGGTGCGCAGCATTTGATCCGTAGGATGCCAGGTATGTGCTGCACCAGCGCCGCATCACTCACCTGCTCTCAGCAGATTAGGGATAGGATCATCAGCCACACATGAAGTTCTGCTTCCTCTTTGACTGCAGCGATGCCTCATGTTACCCGCAGCACGTAGCAGGTCACATGAAGCACCGCTGTAGCCATGGTGGATATAGGACACTGGATGAGCGGATGAGATCCCATTGCTGGAACACTGAAAGCAGGTGAGTGAAGCGGCACCACGCCTCTAGGAAGGGCCTATTTATTGGTGTCAATTCACAAAACTTCTCAGAAATAATTATTTTTCACCCAATTAATAAAAATAACATTTCAGCACATTTACGAGCAAAATAATCACTTGAAGTAAGTTGTTCCTGATTAACACAGACCTGAACTCAGAACTTTCTCTCTGCTCTAAAAAATAAGCAACAGCATTATAACCTTTCAGGGCCCTTTCATACTGGTGTGGTGCGGCATTTTACTGCAGTCTACCGCTAGGGCAAGGAAAGTCTATGGGGGAGTGCCCTATGTAACAGGAGCGCATACCTACGCAGTGTTCTCCCCAGGCTCTTTTAGCTGGGTGCTCCACCCGGCTATTTTTGGTGACCATCCGGCTGTTATCTCCTCACCTCCTCCTCTGCTGTAAGCAGAGAAGCGCCAGCCCTGCATTCTCTTATCTTGCCCCACCCGGCTATTTTTTCATGCCACCCGGCTACCTTTTCATACCACCCGGCTGGAAAAGAATTCTGGGGAGAACACTGCCTACGTTACCGTGCGGCTCCTGCGGCGACGTGTGGCGGACCAGAAGTCATGTAAGTCAGGGAAATCAGAGTCTCAACTACACACGGTGGATTTTTCTGTTTTTTCCTTGTGTCCTGTGCAAGAGTTCAGGTCCAGTTTAACCTATGTGCTTCTGCTTAAAGGATACCCGAAGTGACTTGTGACATGATGAGATAGATATGTGTATGTACAGTGTCTAGCACACAAATAACTATGCTGTGTTCCTTTTTTTCTTTCTCTGCCTGAAAGAGTTAAATATCAGGTATGTAAGTGGCTGACTCAGTCCTGATTCAGACAGGAAGTGACTACAGTGTGACTCTCACTGATACGAAATTCCAACTATAAAACACTTTTCTAGCAGAAATGGCTTCTGAGAGCAGGAAAGAGATAAAAAGGGTCAATAGTTCATAGATTTTAGCTGTGGCATACTTCAATGAATGAGTCATTGAGCAAAAACCGTTAAAACTTAAAAAGTAGATTTAAACATAAAATAAAACTGTAGAATATCTTAAAAAGTCATTTTTATGAGAAAGAAATCGTTTATTTCATTACTTTACTTTCACCTCGGGTGTCCTATAAGCTGGAGAATACAATTAATGTAGGTGCCTCTGTTTATTCATACTGTACAGCCATAAGCAGCCAACTTTAAGAGCTCCGCCCGCCTTCCCTTCTGCCCCTCCCAGCGCCAGTAAGAATACGCCAGTGTAGACTTTCTGTGTCTTTGTAATCGTCCTTCCACGAGAAACTTTATGAGCTTCTTAATATAATCTGTTATGGGGAATGCTGGGCAATAACTCATTTCTTTTTTTGTTAGATTTTGGCCTCAGCGTCTCTCTCTAATAAATCTATAAATGGATGTTTTACACTTCTTAAGATAATTGGAAGGTGGGATATGTAATTGATAAGTAGATTTCTGTAGCGGCCCTCTGGCAGCACGCTGTTTTATTAAATCCAAAATGCATTTCATTGCAGAGTAGTTTTACTCCGCGAATTAACCTCTAAGCGTTCCGCATATTGAAAAAAAATGTTTCAGTGATGAACTGAAAGGAACGTGAAGAGTTCTGCATATTTTACCCAGTTTCCATCCTGCATGCGGTATAGTCACAGCGCTAGAGATAGACAACAGTTACTTACGGTAACGTCTTTTCCGGGAGTCGGAAGGACAGCAACCCAGAAGAGAGATGATTCCCTCCACTACTGCTGGACAGGAAAAGGTTAAGAAAGCACAGCGGAGCATATATAAGCATACATCAACTCACCATCCTCAGTAATAATCAAGATGACCACGAATAATGCTTAAACAATTTAATAATAATAAACTTCAACAACAATATATACAACCCAGGGTGGGTAGTTTGGGTGCTGTCCTTCCGACTCCCGGAAAAGACGTTACCGTAAGTAACTGTTGTCTTTACCAGGGTCGTCTCCAGGACAGCAACCCAGATGAGATACAGAGATTATCAGTATCAGGGTGGGACAACTGCATGTAGAACACTTCTACCGAATGATAAATCAGTATTAGCAGATACATCCAATCTATAATGTTTTACAAAAGTATTTTTGCTTGACCAGGTAGCAGCTCTACATATCTGATCAATGGAAACTCCAGCCTTTTCTGCCCAGGATGTAGAAACAGTTCGGGTTGAATGGGCTTTTACCATACTTGGAACCTGCTGACCCCTGACCTGGTATGACATGGAAATACATTGTCTGATCCATCTAGAGATGGAGGCCTTAGAAGCCTGCTTACCCCTATTCAGTCCTGAAAACAGTACGAACAATGCATTAGATTTTCTCCAGGGTTTTGTAATTTTCAGGTATTGTAAAGCGCACCGTCTCACATCTAAACAATGCATCTGTCTCTCTCTTTCGTTGTTTGGATTATCACAAAAAGAGGGTAAGAAAATCTCCTGAACTCGATGAAACCTGGAGCAAACCTTGAGTACAAAAGCAGGGTCTAGACGGAGAGTGATCCTATCCTCGCTTATTACCAGTTAAGGTTCTGTAATAGACAAGGCTTGTATCTTCCCAACCCTTCTAGCTGAAGAGATAGCCAGCAAAAAGGCAGTTTTAAGAGTTAATAGCTTTTCCGAAATCTCATCGATGGGTTCAAAAGGGGGCTCCATCAAGGATTGGAGTACTAAATTCAAGTCCCAAGGAGGAACCAGAGTCTTGACCAGTGGCTTAATTCTGTGGATAGCTTTAAAAAATCTAATGAAGAACTCATCCTCAGCAAATCTCTTCTGCAAGAACACACTAATAGCGGAAGTCCGTACCTTAAGAGTGCTCCTACTTAAGCCTTTCTTCAACCCGGCCTGGAGAAACTCCAAGACCGAATAGGATTGCAGTCTATCCATATTATTGTCCACACACCAGCTACAATAAACTCTCCAGACCTTTGCATAGATCTTCCTGGTAACTAACTTCCTACTTTGAAGCAGAGTGTTAGATAAATCGGTGGAAAACCCCTTACCTCTCAGGAGCTCCCACTCAGTTTCCAAGCAGACAGATGCAGCATGTTTACCTGTGGATGAGACACTGGGCCCTGCGTCAACAGGTCCTGGCGAGAGGGGAGCATAAACGGTTCTGCTACAGCAAGCTTCCTCAGCAGCGAGAACCAGGGTCTCTTTGGCCAAAATGGGACCACCATAATCACCAGAGCCTTGTCCAGGAGAATCTTTTTGAGAGTCCTGGAAATGAGACTGAAAGGAGGAAAGGCATATAGAAGAGGATACTCCCACCTGAGAGAGAAGGCATCCACTGCCCATGGTCTTTCGAGAGGACACAGGGAGCAAAACCTTTGACATTTTGCATTTTGTTTGTTCGCAAATAAGTCTATTGTCGGCTGTCCCCATTTGGCCGTTAATTCCAGAAAAATCTCCTGATTTAGGGCCCATTCGTCCTGATTCAATTCTGACCTGCTGAGAAAATCTGCTACTTGGTTTGAGGCTCCCTTCAAGTGAATCGCCTTTAATAAACCTAGCTTCCTTTCTGCCCAGTATCTTTTCTGCCTGGACTGAAAATGACCAGCTTCTCGTCCCCCCTTGATGGTTCAAGTGAGCTACCACTGTGTTGTTGTCTGACCTTATCAACACATGTTGCCCCATAATTTCTGTTTGAAAATGTAACAATGCTCTCCTCACTGCTTCTAGTTCCCTTAAATTGGAGTGCCTCATCCCCATTGTCCTGTTCCATAAACCCTGCACTGGGGCATTGTCCATGCGGGGCCCCCAACCCCACATGCTGGCATCCGTGGTGATCACCTTCTGGATTGGAAAGTCCCATAACCTGCCCTCCGACAGACGATTGCTGTTTGCCCACCATAGAAGGGAAGTCTTTACATAATGTGGAATCAACACCCTTTTGTCTAGAGACAGCAGCTTTTTGTTCCAAACCCGAAGTATCCAGTGTTGGAGTTTTCGTGAATGCAGTTGGCCCCACTGGACAGCCGGGAAGGAGGATGTCATAAGGCCGAGTAAGGACATAGCTCCCCTTATAGAAATGGAAGAAGCCTCCTGGAAGGAAAAAATATTTCTTAGAAGCAGTTCTTGTTTTTGTACAGGCAGATAAATCTTTTGATCAACAGTATTTAGCTGAAAACCCAAGAAAACCATTGACTGGGAAGGAATCAGAGAAGACTTTTTTCCAGTTGATGACCCAACCCAAGGATTCTGAATCATGGAAGAAACGGCCATAGGGGAGTCACCCCAAACAAATAAGTCATCAAGATATCCAATAATCTGAATACCGGATAGTCTTAAGTAAGCTAACACCTCTGACAAAGTCTTAGTGAAGAGCCAAGGGGCAGAGGACAAACCAAAGGGCAAAGCCGTAAACTGATAGTGTCTTACCTCCCCCGCCTGATGAATTGCAAACCTCAGAAACGATTGGGAGTCTGGGTGAATTGGCAGATGGAGGTATGCGTCCTGAAGATCCAGTGAGGCCATAAAGGATCCTTCCTGAAGCAGATTTACGACAGAGCGGATGTTGTCCATTTTGAATTTTCTGTATCTGACGGACTTGTTGAGAATCTTTGAGTTCAAAATCAGTCTGAAACTTCCCTGCTGTTTTTGTACCACTGAGGAACTTTTCTTATTACTTGTTTTATGACCAGATCTGAAATCGCTGTCTGAAGGGCTGATGACATTACTGGAGAGACTGGCGGAGGAGTTACTAAGTACCTTACTGGGGGGCTCTCGGTGAATTCTTACCTGTAATCTTCCTGAATGATTGTGAACAGCCATTTGTTGTGGAACAAAGTCTGCCAATTTTCTATAAAATGAGACAGCCTTCCTCCCACCGGGATCCTGGCGTCATTGTTTCTTAGGTTGATTGTGGGGGTTAAGGAGAAAGGAGGATTTTCCTTTCTGCTCCTTTTGAGGCTTCCACTGTCTTTTGCTGGACCTGAAACTGTCTGAATTCCTGGAGGAACGAAAGGACCGTTTAGGCTAATTTCACACCAGGACGTTGCGTTAGAGGGGGCGTTAAGGTCGCACAACGTCCCCCTAACGGAACGCCTGGTGGTGCTGGATCTGGACGTCAGAGTGAGCCGCGTTGTGCAGCTCACTCTGGCGTCAGTGATGCCGTGATGCGCACTCTTGTGCGCATGCGGCATCACGTGGTCCCGCCGGCCAATCGCCGCACAGAGCGGCCGCTCCAGGAAGTAATCACTGCACGTCACAATGTGCAGTGCATATTACTTAGCCATGTGCCTGGCCGCTCTCCGCTCCTCCACAAGATTACTGAGCATGTGCAAGCAGTCTAACGCGGCTCAGCCGCGTCTAAAGTACTGCATGCAGTACGTTGTCTTGTGACACAGCGTTACAATGTAACGCAACGTGGGCACTGTGAACAGCCCCATTGATTTTTCATTACTGTGCGGTGGGCTGCGTTACAGGCTGCTCTAACGTGCGCCTGTAACGTCCCACTGTGAAACCAGCCTTAAACCTGAACTCAATATCTCACTACCGAATAAAAGTCGCATAGGTAAATAATAGAATCACACTTTGCCAACAACGGCTTAACCTATTAGCACTATAATGGTTTATTTGAAACCAACTCCCCACAGAGCGGTCTTAGGATTTTTGATCGCTGTGGGGCTTTGCTGCACAATTTTTATTATTAAAACAGTGTTTCAGACCTGCGTATCTACTATTGAGCAGGCCATTTTTTGTGATATTTAAATTGAACTACTTGTTGCAGATCATACATCCATATGGCCCAAGATAATTAAGCAGCAATACTGTGGGATAGCTACACCCCAGGTCATTAGCACGAGTGTGACCGTGGGGGGGATCAGCAAAGACCCCTGCAGGAGACATCTGCTTCTGACCATGTGGAGTATTAATTGCACCTGTAGTTACATGTGAGAATGTTGCTCTGAAACACTGTTTTAATAATAAAAATTGTGCAGCAAAGCCCCACAGCGATCAAAAATCCTAAGACCGCTCTGTGGGGAGTTGGTTTCAAATAAACCATTATAGTGCTAATAGGTTAAGCCGTTGTTGGCAAAGTGTGATTCTATTATTTACCTATGCGACTTTTATTCGGTAGTGAGATATTATATTCAATTTTTCAAACCGGTGTGCCGAACACCTTGATTGTCATCATACGGGTTTAGGGAATGGCATATTTATCGGCCGATCTCCCAACCGTTGATGCCCTCACCAAAGAAGTGAGAGATACTTTATGTCTATCTGAGACAGGAATAGAAGATGACACCATTACAAAAAGAGTAGATATTGAACCGGGCTTTCGAGAAATATTCAAAACCTATAAAGATTACACTAGATCGGTCTGGGAGGTAGCAAGTTTTGATGTATATTTAAAAGAGAATATCACTGTGAGAGGCCTAAGGAACCTGACCAAGCCCCACTCGCATACTGAAGACACTGAATTTATGAGGGGATGGGAAGAGCTGAAAACAAGGCAGACTCTTGAACAGATGAGGTTCCTGAGAGACCACGAGAATACATTTCTTGCTAAGACTAAAACTAAGTTACAACAACAACAAAAACTTATTCTAGAAGCCTCTGGACATCCAGACTTTGACAGGCTTGAAGCCAAGCTAGAATCCCGTATTAATCTTTACAAAGAGGATATTAAAAGACGGAAACAAAGGAAATTTACAAGGGACAGTGACGATTTTAAAAACAATAAAGTGTACTCTTGGGTAGAGAAAAAACAACCTACACCTAATAAAGAAGAAACACAGGGAG
Source organism: Hyperolius riggenbachi (assembly GCF_040937935.1). Lineage (NCBI taxonomy): Eukaryota > Metazoa > Chordata > Amphibia > Anura > Hyperoliidae > Hyperolius > Hyperolius riggenbachi. The sequence continues at coordinate 72,054,771 of NC_090649.1, read as the reverse complement.
AGAGTGAGACTCAATCGGAACTTGAATCTGACTCCTCGGCAGATAGAGATAGATCACGTAATAGGAGATCTAGGAGCCCTAGGAGAAAACCCGCACCCATTCATAGGGGGAGGAAACCTAAACAGAACCCCCAGGATAACAGAGGGCAAGGGGAGACAGGTGGTTTTTTAGGTCAAACCATAGAGACTCCTCAAGGGGTCACCCCCAGACCTCCACCCAAAAATACACCAACCCTCAGAAATCGGGAGAAATGGGGGTATACGGGTCACCGCAAGGGCAGAATGGCACACCAATGGTGATTGAGAATCCAACATATACACCTTTACAAGTAGTGAATCTGTCCAAGACAACACTATCTGATGATGAAATATCTTTATTACAAAAAGGTCTCACTTTCGTCCCTTCAAGAGACTTCTCAGCCTTTGAGTGGACGAAAGACATTCATTTGTTCGCAAGGAAGTTGTCCCTCATAAAGTTACATGAGTCCCAAAGGGGTAAAGAAAAGAATTCAACAAGATTAGAAAATTTGGCGTTACAAGCATTGAATGACTTGCAAGCTGAGAATGAGGGAATTAAGGAAATGACACAATCAAGTAGTCAGTATCACAAGAGCACATATTGCCCCCCGTTCTCCCAACACACTCATGTCCAAACCTTTGTAAACATGGTCGTAAGAGATCTGCGCATGTTAGAGAAACAGACCTCACGAAGAGAAAAGGGACGGATGAATCTAACAGATAGGGAGGCCAAAGCACTTAAAAACCTCACAGAGAATAAAGAAATCATAATTAAAGCAGCGGATAAGGGGGGGAATATAGTTATTATGGATGAACAAAACTATAAACGGATGTGTGAAAAAATTTTGAACCAACGAGATCAATATGGCCCTTTGGGGAGAAACCCCCTAAGCGAACACAAAAAAGCCCTAAAAAGTCTCCTAACAGAGGGCCTAAACTCTGGTGCACTTGATAAAACTGATTATGAACACTTGAAATTGTCTATCAAACATCCCATAGCATCGGTGTTTTACGCCCTGCCCAAGATTCACAAACAGAGGTTTGATCCTCCCGGAAGACCAATTGTATCGGGCAGGGGTAATCTCACCGATGCTCTCAGCCAATACGTTGATACCTTTCTCAGACCATTTGTAGAAGCCCTACCATCATATCTTCGTGCTACGAAGGACGTTTTGGTAAGGTTACAGGGCCTTCAGGTATCTCGAACTACACTACTGGCGAGCCTGGATGTCGAGGCCTTATACAGTAACATCAGACATGATCTCGGCATCCAGGCAGTACAATACTTTCTGAGATCTAGAGGGGTGCATCTAAATACCCATTCTGACTTCCTTCTTAAGGCCTTGGAATTCATACTTACCCACAATACCTTCATGTTCGATGATAGGTGGTACCACCAGCTCAGGGGCAGTGCTATGGGGACGGCGTGTGCCCCCTCATATGCAAATCTGTTCCTGGGCTGGTGGGAAGACACATGTGTCTTCAACGATGATCTTCTGTTTTTTACATCACATATTTCCTTTTGGGGAAGATTTATTGACGACGTGCTCTTACTGTGGGATGGTCCGGAGGAATTGTTTGTAAACTTTGTATCAATACTAAATTCGAACACAATAGGAATGCATTTTACTTGTGAAATCAATCCGACTAAGATCACTTTCTTAGATTTAGAAATTATTAAGGATGTGGAGGGCTCCCTTAATACCAGCATATTCAGGAAGGAGACTTCTACCAACTCTCTACTTCACTGGGAGAGCGCCCACCCAAGATCTTTGAAAGCAGGCATTCCAGTGGGACAGTTCCTCAGGGCCCGCAGAAACTGTTCAACTGAGGACAGGTTTGAGGAGGAGAGCACCCTCCTCAGGAATAGATTTGAACAGAGAGGCTTCCCCGAGAGAGTTATTAGGAGAGCATATACACGGGCAAAAGGAAGTAAGAGAGAGGACACCCTTAGGGACAAAACACCATCCACGACACAGAATGAACCATCGACAGTCAGATTGATAGGGTCCTACTCCAGACAATCGCATCAAATTTTTGGAATAATGGAAAAATATTGGCCCATATTGCACCAAGATAAGGACTTAACAAAACATCTCACACCCAAACCGTCTATTACATATAGACGGACTGAGAATTTAAAGGACATGTTGGTTCATAGTGCATTTTCCAGCAACAAGGAGGTAAAGACACATTTGAATTGGTTACCACCGAAACCAAATGGTTGTTTCAGATGTGGTCATTGTAAGGCTTGCCCATATGTAGCCAACAAGAAGAAGGATTTTTGGGCGCAAGGGACTAATAGAATGTTCACAATCAGGTCTTTTGTTAATTGCAACACGCGTGGGTTGGTGTATGCAGCCACGTGTGAATGCAACCTGATCTATGTAGGCAAGACAACAAGAGCCCTGAAGGATAGAGTCCTGGAACATGTGGGTGACATAAAACACAAACGAGACACCCCAGTTGCTAGACACATGAACAACTGCCACCCAACTGAACCCCTGAAGATCTCGTTTTGGGGGGTCCAACAGTGGAAACAGGGTAAAAGGGGTGGAGATCTTGATAAAAAACTTTTGCAGTTAGAACTAGCATGGATCTTCCGTTTGGACTCTATAGCCCCGAAGGGCCTTAATGAGGAATTTTCAGTGAAAGGTTTCATCTAAATATATCGATTTACTGTGAATCTAAGGTCCAAATTAGTGGTCACCCCGATTAGATACAGAGCTCTGATCCTATGAGTCAAAAGGTTGTTCTCTGAGCCCCTGGTGGGTGTCTCCTATTCCTAATCACAGATGTGGTTAGTATCCCCCTCATACCACCCCCTCCCCCACCTCCCCCTCCCCCCCCCCCCCCTCCTCGCCCCCCTCCTCCACTGCTTTTCAGGCACCTAACACCCCCTCCCCTATCTATCCATCCCTCCGGTCCAATTGCCCCCATGTCAGAGACCTTGAGGACCCCCCCCCCCCTCCCCACCCGTATGTGGAGGCCCGTCCCTGTTGGCGCGAGTTTGGGAGGAAATTAGGAAAGGGGAAATCTGGTCACCATCTCAGGCTGACAATTAACACTACAGTTTGCGCTCTAACTGTGATTAAGCATTTAGTGGCACAACTGGGGGGGGTTATCTGGAATGCACTCCTCAGGAGGAGGTCCCTTAGGTTATGTTCTCATATATATGGGGGGTACATAAGTTCAGTGGAATCTGAAGGATGGGTCGGGGTGGAGTGTAATGCCCCCTCAAGGGATTACTGTGGTTAGTACCACATTAGAGGGACGGTCACTATGTCAACAAACAGTCGATTCCGCAGACCAGCGTGTGCACAATAGGCCGTAGCAGTAACACCACGTAACAATAGTGCCCCTTAGAGCGATTAATGTTGATAGGGTAATAGCCACTTTATTAAGTAGCGATCCCCGCAGATCAGCGCCTGGATATGTGGCTGCAGCAGGATGTCCCCGCAAGATGCACACGGCATACCGGTCACCATGACAACGCCCGATAGCAGAGCGTTGCCTGGCCAATCAGCGCATAACATGAAGCCTCGCGCTGAGTGGAGGGTTGCCATGACGATGCCTAAACAATAGAGTGGCAGCCCAGCCAATCATAACGCCATAAGCAGAGGCCGGATGTGACGTCATAGGAGACAGCGTCACACGCCGGGCCGAGATGCGAGCGAAATGGAGGAGGTAGAGGGGAATTATGCTACATACAGGGCGCGGACACGCATACCCTTGGATTGTTTTAGGGGGGCGAGGATGAATTCATATACAGGGGAGGAGCCTAATGGGGAGGGTATGTGGGATGTATCAGTATATAAGCGCCCTGCCTTCATTCACATTCAGCTCTGACTTGAGTGTGTTGCTGGGGGAATCTTTGTTGATGGGGGTGGAGGGTTGTACATATTGTATTATACTGTATATATTTGTTGTGTTATCACAAACTCCTGACGACGCCTCACCTTAGGAGGCGAAACAATTGTTGAGTGACACTATTTGACATCTATTTTGCACTGCCTATACACCCTGGTGAAAACACCCACCCAGCTACCTTCTATGAAGGCATTTATATCCCCTATGGGGATTCTAATCTAAATACATTTAATGACCTGCGTATCTACTATTGAGCAGGCCATTTTTTGTGATATTTAAATTGAACTACTTGTTGCAGATCATACATCCATATGGCCCAAGATAATTAAGCAGCAATACTGTGGGATAGCTACACCCCAGGTCATTAGCACGAGTGTGACCGTGGGGGGGATCAGCAAAGACCCCTGCAGGAGACATCTGCTTCTGACCATGTGGAGTATTAATTGCACCTGTAGTTACATGTGAGAATGTTGCTCTGAAACACTGTTTTAATAATAAAAATTGTGCAGCAAAGCCCCACAGCGATCAAAAATCCTAAGACCGCTCTGTGGGGAGTTGGTTTCAAATAAACCATTATAGTGCTAATAGGTTAAGCCGTTGTTGGCAAAGTGTGATTCTTTTAAACCTGAACTCACGTTTTTTCTCGGGAAAATTTTTCTTAACATCTGCTGTTCTTTCTAAAGTTTCCTCCAACTTAGATCCGAACAATAACGAACCCTCACAGGAGACACCACATAATTTAACTTTGGAAGACACATCCCCCTCCCAGGTTCTAATCCAAATACCTCTCCTAGCAGAATTAGCTAGAGCTGTTGTCCTAGCCACTAGTCTAACAGATTCATCTGCTGCGTCACATAAATAATTTATACCGTGAAAAATATTGGGGAAAGATTTTAGTATGACCTCTCTAGAAGTACCTAATAAAGAAAAATAACTGGCACACCACACAGTTGTAGTGCTGAATTCGTAAATATATTGTAAGCATGAAAGTCAAGTGCAAAAAGTGGGCTTATCAAACAATCAATGAGTAGCCCAAATAGTGGCACAATGTATAACACAATATACAATACAGACTTCCTAGACACCTTAGATAGAGAGGGGTCTAATTTTGGCACAGAACCCCAATTCTTTTGATCATCAGGATTATATGGATATCGTTTGTTCATAGCCCTAGGCCAAAAAACTCTCTTTTATGGACAATCCCACTCTTTTTTGATCATGTCCTTCAATGTACTATGTACCGGGATCACATTTACTTGTTTGTTAGCTAGACTTTCATACATTTTGTCTAAGGCAGAGAGAGGTTTTTCTTCCTCTTTAATCTCCATGGTTGCATACATGGCCTTTAATAACTCCTCCACATGATCCATGGAGAAGGCAAATTTCTGGGGTTTGATCCCACCTTCCACTTGCTCCGTATTCTACTCTGATCCTGACATTTCTTCCAGGGAAGAGATTTCTCCTTCTGAAAGTTCAGCCTCGGAGTCCCCTCCACTACGTCTTCTCTTAGAGGCCTGAGTTAACTGCCTATCCGACAGGTCTACCACCCCAGAACCACCTGGTGAAGGGGGAACCACTCTAGGAGGAGACACGGATACTGTAGGTATAGCAGAAGATGTGGAAGGTAAAGCTGATGAATCCTTAAGGGTTTGGAAGGTGGACGAGATCTCAGCCTTTATCCATCCCAATCTTAAATTAGCCTGAGCAACTCCCAACCAACTCCCAGTCGTTCACATACCACTGTATGAACCGGAGTGGGAGTAACAACAGTAGCCTCAGCGGAGGAACCCACAGCAGAAGCAGCCGCAACAGAAGCCCCCTGCCTTGCCTCGGATAAATCCATGTTGTTGCACAGCACTAGACAGAGCAGGCAGGCTTAAATAACCCACATGCGTCCTGAAAATCTATTCCCCAGACGCATGCACATGGAGATTAGTTCCCCCATCCTATTCCCTTACAGCGCTGCCAGCCACTCGCAGCGCTGAAAGGGTTACCTGATCATTCCACCGGCCGGAACGAGATAGACGCCAAGATCGCTTCCGGCCGGTGCCAAAACCAGCCTGATGACGTCACTTCCTAGTCATCTGAAGGACCAATAGGCGCGAACATTGTCCTGTGCGCGGCTGCACATACTTCAAAACGCTCATACCGGCTCTGCCTCTGTAATGAACAGGCGGCTTTTCCCCACACGCCAATCCGCCTGGCCGGCCACATACAGAGGGGAATACGCAGCCCTGGACCCTGCCACCCGGCATCAGCCCATCCAGCTCCACACCTTCTCCGTCCGTGGACAGGAAACAAACTGAGGATGGTGAGTTGATGTATGCTTATATATGCTCCGCTGTGCTTTCTTAAAGGGACACTTAAGTCAAAAAAAAAAAATGAGTTTTACTCACCTAGGGCTTCCAATAGCCTCCTGCAGCTGTCTGGTGCCCTCGCCGTCTCCCTCCGATCCTCCTGGCCCCGCCAGCAGCCACTTCCTGTTTCGGTGACAGGAGCTGACAGGCTGGGGACGCGAGTGATTCTTCGCCTTCCCAGACACATTAGCACCCTCTATGCTGCTATATGGTATATGATATATGCTATAGCAGCATAGATGGCACTATTGTGGCCAGGAACGCGAAGAATCACTCGCATCCCCAGCCTGTCAGCTCCTGTCACCGAAACAGGAAGTGGCTGCCGGTGGGGCCAGGAGGATTGGAGGGAGATGGCGAGGGCACCGGACAGCTGCAGGGGGCTATTGGAAGCCCCAGGTGAGTAAAACTCATTTTTTTTGTTTGACTTAAGTGTCCCTTTAACCTTTTCCTGTCCAGCAGTAGTGGAGGGAATCATCCCTCATCTGGGTTGCTGTCCTGGAGATGACCCTGGGAAATTATGATTATGCCTCTTTGTTTTTTTAGTCATGTTAGTTCTGCCTACATTCTGAACTAGTAAAGGGTCCACAGACCTCTTTAGCAGTTCACAACAAATAAGCCATATTATTAGTATCAAATGTTTGTCAGACCCTGCAGATCAAAGTGTTGGACTAAGTCTGAGTCCGGCCCTTTGATCGACGCCGGAACCATCCTCCAATGCTGCACTACATAATATAAATATTATGTGGGTGCAGTTGGGCTGATTACTAGGGGCCCCTCTGGACCTAGTCCGGCATGCCTGACACTTTGATCCTCTCCAGCATCACCCACTCAGTGGGTAACCCCAACCACCCCCCTGGTGGTGCCTAAAACTAACCGCCACCTAGGTGGTGCATAACCCTAATCACTCCCCCTGGTGGTGCCTAACCCTAACCACTCCCCCTGGTGGTGCCTAACCCTAACCACTCCTTCTGCAGAAACACCCTTTTACATATATTAAAGAGACACTGAAGCGAAAAAAAAAATGATGATATTATGATTTGTATGTGTAGTACAGCTAAGAAATAAAACATTAAGATCAGATACATCAGTCTAATTGTTTCCAGTACAGGAAGAGTTGAGAAACTCCAGTTGTTATCTCTATGCAAACAAGCCATTAAGCTCTCCGACTAAGTCAGTTGTGGTGAGGGCTGTTATCTAACTTTTTTTTTTATCTCAACTGTTCCTGGACTATTTACTTTTCCTCTGCCAGAGGAGAGGTCATTACTTCACAGACTGCTCTGAAAGAATCATTTTGAATGCTGAGTGTTGTGTAATCTGCAGATATTATAGAATAATGCAATGTTAGTAAAAACACTATATACCTGAAAATAAAAGTATGAGTATATTTTCTTTGCTGCTAATCTTCTAGAAATTATTCATAGTACACAACCAATTCATTATATCATATTTTTTTTTTTCGCTTCAGTGTCTCTTTAACGATAATACCTTTGAAAATGTATAATGTATACTTTATATTAATTAATTATTGCGCCACGGTCTAAACAAATCTATGTGATGGATCTACCGCCAGTCTCTGGGGTCGCTGCAGTGGTTTCCAAAATTAGTTACAATGTTCAAGTTTAACTGCTGCGCTCACCAGATTCTGTACCTAGTTTTTTGAAAGGCTGCAGTATATCTTACAAAAGTCCTCAAGAATTAATTCAGAAGATATTTTCCATCCACCTTTAGGATCACTGTTAGAGGTTCAGTGGGAGAATACAGTTGAATTCACCACTCCTAGAAAAATACAGAAATTCTCCACATAGGGTGATAACGTTCAGATTATCAATAATATGCAACACACCACCAGAAAGTGCTCCAGTGAGTTGTGAAGGCTGATGACACGAAATTCATAGACCCACCCCTTCTCCTTATATGCTCACCAAATTCAGACCACCTTAATTAATGGTGGATTTTAGGCAGTGTTCATCTCCTAATATACATGGTAAAAGTCCTGCAAGGAAAACAATTCTCGACATAGGGTAATACTGTTCAAATAAAATTAAATTAAAATAAACTCCTCAGTGATGTCACTTTGTGAAAACCGTGCTCTCATTCCATGCCGTGGGGGTCCCACTCCCTACACAACAATATGCTCACCAGATAGAGCCCACCTCTATAGACAGGTGGAAACAGCGCTCAGTACAGCCTTACGAACAAAATTCTCTCACTCCTGTTCATAAAATTTAACCTCTCCTGAGGTCTTTTATTCCGATAGATCTCAAAGTAAAACAAATAAAAGAAAACATAGCGTAAAACTGCAAATGCTTGCCTCTGGACGCACATAGAAACACACTTACGCATCCAGGGCAAGTTCAAGCATGTCACAAATCACTCCCACCGATGCCCATCCGCTGAAGTGTGAAGGATGTCCCGCTCCGCGGCGTCCCGCTCTATTCCTTCCTCCAGCCGAATAGCTAGTGTGATTCCGCGCTAGTAACGGTGACCGGCCGGTCCACTCGCTTCCGGGTGTGCGCGTGACGTCAGACGTTAAGCTCCGCCCTACGCGTTTCGTCCTCACGCCGGACTCATCAGGGGCTCCGCCTCCCAACGCCCGCCGTCATGTTTAAGAAGTATACATCGGCTGCTGATAGGCTAATTTCCAAACAGCAGAATGGGCATCGTTTACATTGCCTAATGTTAATAATCACTCAATGAATAAAAAAAGGAATAAATGTTACAACACATGTGATCCATACATACTCCTACATTAAAATTATACATATTGCTTCTCCTAACCATTTCCCATAAATTACTCTATACAGGATGCTGCCCTCTGGTGGGTGAACTGTATAAATCTTCCCTACATTCCTGCACCTTCATGAAAGTGTCATAGTGCACACCATCTAGTGTTCATCCTTAAGACTGCATGTTTGTGTTACTAGCAGAACTGCCTCCAATATCACTGGCCTTAGTTGTGTATAAACATACTAAAGTGCTTGTGAGTGCTTGTTTAATAACTATTGGTAACTGTGCAAAATATGCTGTAGTGCAAAATTACGCCTGATAAATATCAGGTATTTAATAAATAACGTGAAAATATTAGTGATCATATTCTAGTGTTAAAGTGCATTATATATGTGCAATAGATATATTGGGGAAATTCTACTATATATAATGATCCATTTTTCGTACTGGAGAGTGTTCTATCCTAATCAGTCATTGCTAATATGGCAATTTAGATCGAATTCAATGTTTAAACCCTTTGGGTGCAAAGTTTTTAAATTAAATATCCATTTTCCTTCTGCCTTTGAAATTTCTTTGGTGAGGTTAGAGCCTCTCCATTTCTTTGTATATTTCTCCAGGGCCATGAACTTCAGACCTGCTGGGTCTTTATTGTGATGGATTCTAAAGTGATTGGATACACTGTGACTCTCCAGCCCTTTTTTAATATTGTTTACATGTTCCCGAATACGTTTAAACAATTCCCGGGTGGTCCGCCCTATGTATTCCAGTCCACAGGGGCACCATAAAATATAGACTACCCCTTTGCTTCTACAGGTTATACATTGCTGAACTTTAAAAATCCTGCCCGTATTTCTGGATACAATCTGATCCCCCCGTGTACCCCCTGCCTCCCTGCACCCCTTACATTTCCGGCATGGGAAGAATCCTCTCTGTCCTAACATATCCAGACCTGATGGTTTTGGTGGTTCAATGCAGCTAGATACCAAAGTGGATTTCAATGTTGGGGCTTTTCTGTAAATGAACTGGGGTTTATTCGGCAAATGACTCTTTAGTACTCCATCCGTCTTGATAATATTCCAATTTTTTCTAACCAGTCTTTCTAAATCCCTATATTGTTGATTATAGTCCAAAACAATGGAATACTCCTTGGTGTTTGTGGCCACCTTACGTTTATTCGCCAACAATTCCTGTCGAGATAAATTTCCCACCCTAAGCCTCTCTGTCTTCAAAGTGTCTTCCTGATATCCTTTCTCCAGGAACCTATTCATGAGGGTTTCACTCTGCTGTAAGTAGTCATTCATGTGGGTGCAGTTCCGCCTGATTCTGACGAACTGTCCCCTAGGGATGTTTCTGAGCCAATTACCATGATGGCAACTTCCCATAGGGATAAACCCGTTTCTGTCCGTGCTCTTGAAGAATGTTCTGGTAATTAACCCATCCCTACCCTTAATGATTTGAAGGTCCAGGATTTCTGCCTGGTCCAGACTGTTGGTAAACGTTATATTTATTTCTGGCCATAGAAGGTTCAGGGCCTGATAGAATTGTTTAAGTGAAGCCTCTGACCCCCTCCACACAAAGAACAGGTCATCTATAAATCTTGACCAGGTTACTACATTCCTATATAATTCCATTTCCTGTACTTGCTTCTCCCATTCCCCCATATAGAGATTTGCTACACTGGGTGCAAACTTGGCCCCCATCGCGCAACCAGTCTGCTGCACATAAAAGCCATCATCATACCAAAAATAGTTGTGATAAAGAGAATACTCCAGCAACTGTATGACAAAGTTGACTTGTGCTTCTTTTAGCGATCCATCTCGCATTAAAGTCTCTCTAACAATCTGCAGACTCTTATCATGAGGGATGACCGTATATAATGATGCTACATCCCCTGTTACTAGGATGTCCCCCTCCTGAACCTCCAGCCTCTCCAGGCGCTGCAGCATGTGTTTGGTGTCTCTAAGTAAATTGGGGACTTCAGCCACTCTGGGTTGGAGAAAAATGTCTATATACTCCCCGACCCTTTGTGTAAGGGACCCCATCCCGCTGATGATGGGCCTTCCTGGTGGATTTTCCACACTTTTGTGTATTTTGGGAATACAATAAATCACTGGAATTCTTGGGGTAGTGGGCAACAGATATTTGAATTCTTCTGTGGTGATAATAGTATCCCTTTCTCCCTTCAGAAGGATATTCTTTAATATTTCTTTATACTTATTGGTGGGGTCTCCTCTTAATCTTTTATATGTAGTTCTATCCTGTACAATGCGTGTCATTTCAGTGGTATACTGTGCTTTTGCCATTACTACCAGCCCACCCCCCTTATCTGCTGGCTTGAGGATAAGGTCTTTGTTGTCCACCAGAGTCCTTACTTGATCCTTTAATTGTTGGTACCCATGTATTTTCTTAGATTGCATTTTATCCAGGTCGTCCAAAAGAGCTCTCTTAAAGGTTTCTACTGTGTTTTCCTTACTGGAATCCTGTGGATTGAAGAGGGAACGATTCCTTAACTGGGTGTGTGCATACTCGGTGGGGGGCTTTATTTGAGTACTAGGGCCCTGTTTCCCCAGGAAGTATTTCTTTATGTTTAGCTTCCGGGTATATCTTTGGATGTCCAGGTAGGCCTGGAACTTGTTGAGTGGTTTCGGGGGGGCATAATTTAATCCCTTATCAAGTAGTTTGATTTGTGATTCAGTGAGGGGTATCCCACTAATGTTAAATATTCCTGCCCCTTCTACCTTCTTCTTTTGTTTCCTATTTCCCCCTCTGCATCCTCTTCTGTTTGCCTTTTGCTTCCTCTGCCCCATCCCTCCTCTTCTTTCTCCTGTAGGCGTTCCCACTCCTCCCACTGATCCACCCCTAAAAAACGATCCCGTTCTTGATTCCTCAACTGATACCCATTGTAATTAGAGGGATCCTGGTCATCATTCTCTAGTGGCTGATATCTATTGTATATGGGTGGATTTCTATCCCTCAATTGATAGTATTGGGTTCCAAATCTATTCTGTTTTTGCGGATGTGGGCATCGGTGGGAGTGATTTGTGACATGCTTGAACTTGCCCTGGATGCGTAAGTGTGTTTCTATGTGCGTCCAGAGGCAAGCATTTGCAGTTTTACACTATGTTTTCTTTTATTTGTTTTACTTTGAGATCTATCGGAATAAAAGACCTCAGGAGAGGTTAAATTTTATGAACAGGAGTGAGAGAATTTTGTTCGTAAGGCTGTACTGAGCGCTGTTTCCACCTGTCTATAGAGGTGGGCTCTATCTGGTGAGCATATTGTTGTGTAGGGAGTGGGACCCCCACGGCATGGAATGAGAGCACGGTTTTCACAAAGTGACATCACTGAGGAGTTTATTTTAATTTAATTTTATTTGAACAGTATTACCCTATGTCGAGAATTGTTTTCCTTGCAGGACTTTTACCATGTATATTAGGAGATGAACACTGCCTAAAATCCACCATTAATTAAGGTGGTCTGAATTTGGTGAGCATATAAGGAGAAGGGGTGGGTCTATGAATTTCGTGTCATCAGCCTTCACAACTCACTGGAGCACTTTCTGGTGGTGTGTTGCATATTATTGATAATCTGAACGTTATCACCCTATGTGGAGAATTTCTGTATTTTTCTAGGAGTGGTGAATTCAACTGTATTCTCCCACTGAACCTCTAACAGTGATCCTAAAGGTGGATGGAAAATATCTTCTGAATTAATTCTTGAGGACTTTTGTAAGATATACTGCAGCCTTTCAAAAAACTAGGTACAGAATCTGGTGAGCGCAGCAGTTAAACTTGAACATTGTAACTAATTTTGGAAACCACTGCAGCGACCCCAGAGACTGGCGGTAGATCCATCACATAGATTTGTTTAGACTGTGGCGCAATAATTAATTAATATACGGTTTGCTAATAGTTTCCAACTATTTTTAGATTGCAGCCTAGTCAATTTTTAGGATGGATGCTTTTACGATAAGGTCTAGAGGTAGCATTGATCTTAAAACCATTTTTTCAACTGAGCACACTATGGGAGATAACTGTGATGATTTAGATGCACAATTTAAGATACTACATAATGTTATGCTAAAAGAACAAACCACCTGGTGGGAATACACCAGCTTGAACTCCTATGTGGAGGAAGGGATAGTACCCAAACGCTATAGATGGGATTTGGTCATTAATGATGGGGAAAACAATCCTGAGAGTGATAAAGAATTGGGTGATTACCTTAACCAATGTGGGGTGGGGTTACTTAAGAGACTAGCTAAAAGGAAAAAGATCAGACTAGATAGACTAGAAAACGAGATTGATGAATTAAAATTAAAAATGGAATTACACAAGGACGAGGAGAAATACCAAAGTAAAATGGGAGATCTCACAAAACTTCTGGTGACTAATGAAAAAGAGATTATGGATATTAAACAAAAGAGATACTCCAGTGACTGCAGGGACTATAGAACCCAGCAAGCCTACAGATGGCAGGTCAAATTAGTCGAACAGAAGGCCAATATAGAGAAGGCAAAACCCCCTGCACCTCAGGAAGAGCAAAACAGGGCACCGACCCACACAGTGAGACAAGACACTATAATAAACTCAGATGCACGACAGAAAGGTATAGAGGACATCACTCCGGTACAAGAAAGGATGTGGACTCTCCCAAAAAATCCCAACTGGCAGAGACGCCCCAGGAGTCCCAAATATCAAAAACCACCTAAATATCCGCAAAAACAGAATAGATTTGGAACCCAATACTATCAATTGAGGGATAGAAATCCACCCATATACAATAGATATCAGCCACTAGAGAATGATGACCAGGATCCCTCTAATTACAATGGGTATCAGTTGAGGAATCAAGAACGGGATCGTTTTTTAGGGGTGGATCAGTGGGAGGAGTGGGAACGCCTACAGGAGAAAGAAGAGGAGGGATGGGGCAGAGGAAGCAAAAGGCAAACAGAAGAGGATGCAGAGGGGGAAATAGGAAACAAAAGAAGAAGGTAGAAGGGGCAGGAATATTTAACATTAGTGGGATACCCCTCACTGAATCACAAATCAAACTACTTGATAAGGGATTAAATTATGCCCCCCCGAAACCACTCAACAAGTTCCAGGCCTACCTGGACATCCAAAGATATACCCGGAAGCTAAACATAAAGAAATACTTCCTGGGGAAACAGGGCCCTAGTACTCAAATAAAGCCCCCCACCGAGTATGCACACACCCAGTTAAGGAATCGTTCCCTCTTCAATCCACAGGATTCCAGTAAGGAAAACACAGTAGAAACCTTTAAGAGAGCTCTTTTGGACGACCTGGATAAAATGCAATCTAAGAAAATACATGGGTACCAACAATTAAAGGATCAAGTAAGGACTCTGGTGGACAACAAAGACCTTATCCTCAAGCCAGCAGATAAGGGGGGTGGGCTGGTAGTAATGGCAAAAGCACAGTATACCACTGAAATGACACGCATTGTACAGGATAGAACTACATATAAAAGATTAAGAGGAGACCCCACCAATAAGTATAAAGAAATATTAAAGAATATCCTTCTGAAGGGAGAAAGGGATACTATTATCACCACAGAAGAATTCAAATATCTGTTGCCCACTACCCCAAGAATTCCAGTGATTTATTGTATTCCCAAAATACACAAAAGTGTGGAAAATCCACCAGGAAGGCCCATCATCAGCGGGATGGGGTCCCTTACACAAAGGGTCGGGGAGTATATAGACATTTTTCTCCAACCCAGAGTGGCTGAAGTCCCCAATTTACTTAGAGACACCAAACACATGCTGCAGCGCCTGGAGAGGCTGGAGGTTCAGGAGGGGGACATCCTAGTAACAGGGGATGTAGCATCATTATATACGGTCATCCCTCATGATAAGAGTCTGCAGATTGTTAGAGAGACTTTAATGCGAGATGGATCGCTAAAAGAAGCACAAGTCAACTTTGTCATACAGTTGCTGGAGTATTCTCTTTATCACAACTATTTTTGGTATGATGATGGCTTTTATGTGCAGCAGACTGGTTGCGCGATGGGGGCCAAGTTTGCACCCAGTGTAGCAAATCTCTATATGGGGGAATGGGAGAAGCAAGTACAGGAAATGGAATTATATAGGAATGTAGTAACCTGGTCAAGATTTATAGATGACCTGTTGTTTGTGTGGAGGGGGTCAGAGGCTTCACTTAAACAATTCTATCAGGCCCTGAACCTTCTATGGCCAGAAATAAATATAACGTTTACCAACAGTTTGGACCAGGCAGAATTCCTGGACCTTCAAATCATTAAGGGTAGGGATGGGTTAATTACCAGAACATTCTTCAAGAGCACGGACAGAAACGGGTTTATCCCTATGGGAAGTTGCCATCATGGTAATTGGCTCAGAAACATCCCTAGGGGACAGTTCGTCAGAATCAGGCGGAACTGCACCCACATGAATGACTACTTACAGCAGAGTGAAACCCTCATGAATAGGTTCCTGGAGAAAGGATATCAGGAAGACACTTTGAAGACAGAGAGGCTTAGGGTGGGAAATTTATCTCGACAGGAATTGTTGGCGAATAAACGTAAGGTGGCCACAAACACCAAGGAGTATTCCATTGTTTTGGACTATAATCAACAATATAGGGATTTAGAAAGACTGGTTAGAAAAAATTGGAATATTATCAAGACGGATGGAGTACTAAAGAGTCATTTGCCGAATAAACCCCAGTTCATTTACAGAAAAGCCCCAACATTGAAATCCACTTTGGTATCTAGCTGCATTGAACCACCAAAACCATCAGGTCTGGATATGTTAGGACAGAGAGGATTCTTCCCATGCCGGAAATGTAAGGGGTGCAGGGAGGCAGGGGGTACACGGGGGGATCAGATTGTATCCAGAAATACGGGCAGGATTTTTAAAGTTCAGCAATGTATAACCTGTAGAAGCAAAGGGGTAGTCTATATTTTATGGTGCCCCTGTGGACTGGAATACATAGGGCGGACCACCCGGGAATTGTTTAAACGTATTCGGGAACATGTAAACAATATTAAAAAAGGGCTGGAGAGTCACAGTGTATCCAATCACTTTAGAATCCATCACAATAAAGACCCAGCAGGTCTGACGTTCATGGCCCTGGAGAAATATACAAAGAAATGGAGAGGCTCTAACCTCACCAAAGAAATTTCAAAGGCAGAAGGAAAATGGATATTTAATTTAAAAACTTTGCACCCAAAGGGTTTAAACATTGAATTCGATCTAAATTGCCATATTAGCAATGACTGATTAGGATAGAACACTCTCCAGTACGAAAAATGGATCATTATATATAGTAGAATTTCCCCAATATATCTATTGCACATATATAATGCACTTTAACACTAGAATATGATCACTAATATTTTCACGTTATTTATTAAATACCTGATATTTATCAGGCGTAATTTTGCACTACAGCATATTTTGCACAGTTACCAATAGTTATTAAACAAGCACTCACAAGCACTTTAGTATGTTTATACACAACTAAGGCCAGTGATATTGGAGGCAGTTCTGCTAGTAACACAAACATGCAGTCTTAAGGATGAACACTAGATGGTGTGCACTATGACACTTTCATGAAGGTGCAGGAATGTAGGGAAGATTTATACAGTTCACCCACCAGAGGGCAGCATCCTGTATAGAGTAATTTATGGGAAATGGTTAGGAGAAGCAATATGTATAATTTTAATGTAGGAGTATGTATGGATCACATGTGTTGTAACATTTATTCCTTTTTTTATTCATTGAGTGATTATTAACATTAGGCAATGTAAACGATGCCCATTCTGCTGTTTGGAAATTAGCCTATCAGCAGCCGATGTATACTTCTTAAACATGACGGCGGGCGTTGGGAGGCGGAGCCCCTGATGAGTCCGGCGTGAGGACGAAACGCGTAGGGCGGAGCTTAACGTCTGACGTCACGCGCACACCCGGAAGCGAGTGGACCGGCCGGTCACCGTTACTAGCGCGGAATCACACTAGCTATTCGGCTGGAGGAAGGAATAGAGCGGGACGCCGCGGAGCGGGACATCCTTCACACTTCAGCGGATGGGCATCGGTGGGAGTGATTTGTGACATGCTTGAACTTGCCCTGGATGCGTAAGTGTGTTTCTATGTGCGTCCAGAGGCAAGCATTTGCAGTTTTACGCTATGTTTTCTTTTATTTGTTTTACTTTGAGATCTATCGGAATAAAAGACCTCAGGAGAGGTTAAATTTTATGAACAGGAGTGAGAGAATTTTGTTCGTAAGGCTGTACTGAGCGCTGTTTCCACCTGTCTATAGAGGTGGGCTCTATCTGGTGAGCATATTGTTGTGTAGGGAGTGGGACCCCCACGGCATGGAATGAGAGCACGGTTTTCACAAAGTGACATCACTGAGGAGTTTATTTTAATTTAATTTTATTTGAACAGTATTACCCTATGTCGAGAATTGTTTTCCTTGCAGGACTTTTACCATGTATATTAGGAGATGAACACTGCCTAAAATCCACCATTAATTAAGGTGGTCTGAATTTGGTGAGCATATAAGGAGAAGGGGTGGGTCTATGAATTTCGTGTCATCAGCCTTCACAACTCACTGGAGCACTTTCTGGTGGTGTGTTGCATATTATTGATAATCTGAACGTTATCACCCTATGTGGAGAATTTCTGTATTTTTCTAGGAGTGGTGAATTCAACTGTATTCTCCCACTGAACCTCTAACAGTGATCCTAAAGGTGGATGGAAAATATCTTCTGAATTAATTCTTGAGGACTTTTGTAAGATATACTGCAGCCTTTCAAAAAACTAGGTACAGAATCTGGTGAGCGCAGCAGTTAAACTTGAACATTATAATGTATACTTATTAACAAAATAATATGACAAAAACTATAACGTTGTAAACTTCTAAAACGATAACTACCTCAAAAACTATAATGTTTTGTTATTAACTAAATTTTACGCAGTGCCCTTTTTTCTGCTTTTTTCGCTGTATTAACAATAATTGCATTAAAATCTATGGCGGTGCCCTTTTCATCCACCCTCAGCCGGCGGCCGGCGCCCTTTTTTCCTGTTACCCTGATGCTGCTTTAGCGCGAGGAGGAACAGACACTCCGGTTCTCTACTGCGGTAGCACATCCTGGGCCATATGCAATTCGCTTTTTCACCTGAGTTTTCTCCTAGGAGATGATTTTTCATCTTCAAATTAAAATACCTTTCCAGCACTTTTCCACTAAAAAGTACCAAAAAGTAAGTGAAAAGGGACTAATACAATTATTTTGAGCATTTTCTTGCTTTCTGATGGCTTAAAATGCATTTTATTGACAAATGTAAAAATATCACCTAGGAGAAAACTCATGTGAAAAAGTGAATTGCATATGGGCCCCTGATCCCCCACATCCTCCAAACACACCAGGAAAAATTTAAGAGAATCTGTAAGAAAAAAAAGTGCCCCTATTGGGTACTTACCTAGAGAGGGGGAAGCCTCTGGATCCTAATGAGGCTTCCCTGTCCTCCTCCGTTCCAGCGCTGTCAGCCACTGTGCAGGTGCGCGGTGTCTGCGCCTGCAGAGTAGAGTGAATCCGATCAGACTCGGCTATTTCGTGAGAAATAACCGCGCCTGTGCGAGGCTCACTCAGGATTGTTATGATCTAGGAGCCCTGGTAAATCTTCATCACTGGAGTGGAGGGACGGAGGAGGATGGGGAAGCCGCATCTGGATCCAGAGGCAGGGCCGGCCTTAGGTTTCACAGTGCCCTGAGCGAAACCTGATTTTTATGCCCCCCCCCCCTCATCCTCTTCGCGTACACACACACACACACACACACACACACACACACACACACACACACACACACACACACACACACACACACACACACACACACACACACTTCACCTTTTCTCCTGAGTTAACTCCTAGAACAGTGGTTCCCAACCTTTTTGAAGTCGTGACACATCATGCCAAATGCTCAGATCTCTGTGATACATGACATACGTATAGTAGAAAAAATACAATTGATAACCACGAGGTAAAAGGTATTACTTTTACAAGACATTTTTTTGCTACCTACATATATTGATAACCACGAATGGATGGAAAGAGTGCATTATCCTGAATAAACTTAAAAATGAAGGCTAGAACCTTTCAGGAATATTAATAAAAACAATCAGTGGGTAAGTTAGCTGCCCTCCCCCCCATTTAGGATGATAGTACAGCACCGACAATTTGCCCCACATGTTATAGCCGCAGTTCTACCCCCCCCCCCCCACCCCTTCCCCACAAAAATACCTCCCTCGGACTTGGTATAGGTAGGTAGCCAGGTATAGCTGCCCCCAGTATGGGATCTCATGTGTAGGTGCCTTCAATATAGGTAGCCAAGCATAGGTGCCCCCGGTATAGGAAGTCAGTTGTAAGTCTCCCCCCATAGGTAGCCAGGCGTAGGTGCCTCCAGTATAGGTAGCCAGGTGTTGGCGCCCTCAGTATAGGTAGCCAGGAGTAGGTGCCCCCAGTATAGGTAACCAGCTATAGGTGCCCGCTTGAAAGCCGGCGCCCTGAGCGACTGCTCTGGTTGCTCAGGTCAAAGGCCGGCTATGTCCCATGTCCCCCTCCCGAGGTAAGTATCAGGTGATCAGCAAAAAAGATTGAAAGGGGCTAAAGGGCTCATTTTACTTTGTACATTATAAATGGGTCTGATATTCTTGGCATCTACGACAGAAGAATATTCTTTCTTCCACCTGTGATCACAATTGCAATTATGTTGATGTGATGTGTGCTTTTGGCTCCGCTCTGTTCTGGAATGTATTCATTAGGTGCACAGTTCTTATTGGATTTTTATCAGGCTGGTATCCTGTACTTGACTTTCTCTGTACTTTCTGCTGACTTGGCAAGTCCTGCTCTGATCTTATCTCTCCAGCCCCCTGTGCCTGGCCTGCAGCCAGCCTCCCTGCAGCATCTGTACCTGAACCGTTTCCAGGGCTCCTCATCAGGTCAAGCCTTCATTGCACAAGGATTCCAGATTAACCCTCCACACTCTGCCCACAACCTGCTCTGCATAAGAACAGACAAGAGAAATAACATTTAGAATATGCACTTTTCTCCTGGCGGACTCAAAGCACTTGACTTGCAGCCACTAGGGCGCATATAGGTAGTTGCAGTGTTAGGGAGTCTTGCCCAAGGTCTCCTCCTGAATAGGTGCTGGCTTACTGAACAGGAAGAGTCAAGATTCTAACCCAGGTCTCCTGTGTCAGAGGCTACACACACACATTAGAATAAAGCAGTTTGAATCTCGGCTGCTCATCTCATTCATCTCTCCTCTCGCTCTTCCTCTGCTGCTCCTCTCTGCCAAGCTCTTTATTGGCTACCAATTAACCAGAGGATTCAGTTCAAACTCTTAACCCTATCCTCACTGGCGTAGCAATAAGGATAGCAGCCAGAGCGCCCGCTATGGGGCCCGTAGCCAAAGAAGGGGAGGGGGGGCCCGGGGTCTGGTCCTGGCTTTATTTTTATTTTTTTTACCCTTCCCTCCCTCACTAACAAACGATGCGCTGAACTGGAGCCCTAAGCCCCGCACACTCACGCACTATCCTTCCGCTGTTTAAAAGCAGTTTCAGGAACAGACTAGTGTCACTGTTACCATGGCAACTGAACGCGGAAGCTGGGCACTGCTCTACATGCAGTCTTGCATGTAGAACAGTGGCCCGGTTTCTGCGTTCAGTTGCCTCGGCAGTTCCTGAAACTGCTTTTAAACAGTGGAGCTGTGGAGGGATAGTGTGTGAGTGTGCGGGGCTTAGGGCTCCAGTCCAGCGCATTGTTTGTTGCAGGGAGTGCGGCCGACATCAATCCTCCCTCTCTCTTCTGAGTCCCCCTCAGTTCTTGTGCAGCAGTGCGTGCATCTGTCACCTACTGCTTACATCCCAGCCGTCGTCTCCCCTCTGTTTCCCAACAGGAAGTAGAAAGAAGCAGAGAGGAGCTGGCTGCTGGGACGCATGCAGCAGGTGAGAGATGCATGCACTACTGCACAAGAACTGATGGGGACTCGAGAGGGAGGGAGGATTGATGTTGGCCCCCCTCCCTGCATCCCAAGATTACTCAAGGCCTGCAAGGGGCACAGGAGGGAGGCAATACAGTGCCCACCCAGAGGCACCCTCGTCTCCCCTCCTCCCCACCCCAGTGGCATCCTCCTCTCCCTCCTCACCCCAGTGGCACCCTCCTCTCCCCCCACCCCCCCCCCCCCAAGAGAAAAATTTGCTATGGGGCCCAGCCATTTCTAGCTACGCCCCTGCCTATCCTACAAAACTCTCCACAATCTCATTCCCCTGTACATCTCCCCACTACTGAAGTTTCCAGATACCAACCCAACCACAATCTCAGATCTGCACATGACCTTCTTTTGTCATCCTCTCGCATTACCTCCCTGCATTCACGTATACAAGACTTCTCACATGCTTCACCCCTCCTCTGGAATGCCCTTCCAGAACACATTCATCACTCTCCAACCTTTTATATCTTTAACACACCCCCTCAAAAACTCACTTTTTCTGAAAAGTTCAAAGGGTCATTATGTCTGCTAAGTTTTACAACTTAAAAGGCAGAGTGTGGTTTTAAAACTGCAACTGTAACAGTATGATGCAATGTTACCCAAAAAAAAAAGGAAAAAAAAAAGCTATGTAACTGAAAATAAAAATATGAAACTCTTTTCTTTGCTACAAATGTTCCATTCATTTTCTATACTACATATATAATTCATTATATCTTAAGTTTTTTATTTTAGCTTCAGGTTTGCTTTAAGGATGTAATGTCTCCCCTATCGATTAAATTGCTGCATTATATGTTAGGTCTTTATAAAGAAAACAAACGATCTATCCTTACAGAAGTTTTCTGCAGACTGTCATTCGGTTAAAGGCAGCCATTCCGCAGGCGACTTGGCAGCCGATCGACCATCCGATTCAATTATTATAATTGAATCAGATGAAAATCAGTGCCGCCAAGTGCATGCCGGACTGACAATGCGACCAATTTTGGCGATATTGGATGCATAAGTCGATCGCACATGCTGCAAGATGTCGGGCCGACTCACTCGATTGGGTACGCAGCGATAACGGCAAGCAATATCGGCACGAGTGACGAAGGCAACGAAACCCCCGGTGCTGTCCCCTTTAATGTTAAATGTCCTCCCGGTGACCAGTGCAAGCTATACATTACATGTCTGATTGTCCTCCACTGGCTCCGGGCCTCCTCCGTTCTCCATACACACACGCCCCATGTGGTTGCCTAGTAAGGGCGCATGTGTGTGATGTCATACACACGGTGCCACATTACTAGGCAACCATGTGGCATGCATGTGTGTGGAGAATGGAGGAAGTCCGGAAACAGTGGAGGACAAGTGGCGCCCACAGACAGGAAATGTACAGCTTGCAGTGGGCACCGAGGGGGCATTTTTCATTAGGAGGACAGCGTCTGGCCGGCGAGGAGGCCGGATGCGGCGTCACAAGGCCGATTCCTGATCAGTTTCAGCATGAAATTGATCGAGATTTTGCCTGTGATGTATGGGCAGCCAACAAATCTCTCTCTCATCAGGTTCGATTAGAGAGATTTGTCTCTTGGTTGAATCTGGCCATGGTTACCTTAGGGCTGGTTCAGATGGACGTTTGGAGGCGTCGCGTTCGTTGACATCGCGTTCGTGGGCTTTCAGCAGTGTTCGTGTTGCGTTTGGATGCAGTCGCGTTTTTTATTCCCCTAGGGGGACACTAGCAGTCGCGGTTAACTGCCCCTGGAAACTACATGTAGCTTCCAGGGGCTCCTTGAACGCCAGAGAAAAATCGGGACCCGAACGCCGTGTTCGTGTAAACGCGCTTGAAAGCTTGGTACAAATGCTCCCATTCACTTGAATGGGAGCGTTTAACACTAAGCCCAGAACGCTGGCTGTAAATGCTCTGCAAGCGTCTGTCTGAACCAGCCCTTAAAGAAAACCTGAACTGAAAATTAAAAGTCAAAATAAGCATACACAAGTCATACTTACCTTCCATGTAGTCTACTCATCAGTGTCTTTCTCCTGTCCCGCGTCCTGTTTGTTCACTGTGATCAAGGGAATTTTCCGTCCTCCATTTTGAAAATGGCCATTACCCATAACAGCTTTCTGGTCAGCACACAGTTAAACTGTAACATCACCCACTTGAGCCATAGAGAAACATGGACATTACCAGGTACATCAGTTTTCCTCTCAGCTATAACTGACAGCAACTGATATTTTACTGACAGCAACTGATATATTTCAGATCTGACAAAATATTGTCAGAACTGGAAGGGATTATTGTCAGAAGAAAATGGTGAGCTTCTGAGAGGAACTGATGGCAAGGTAACTATGCAATGTTCATTTGAAGTTACCTCATGTGTTTATTTTTAATATTTTTACTCAGTACAGGTTCTCTTTAAGAGAGTGTGTACTAAAATTATTAGCTAACAATTGTTTTTTCAAACACCACGTGTGCTTCACAACAGAAGTTTGGGATGAAACAGGTGTTCCTTTGCTGCTGCTTTCATCAGGTTTGTGTGTTTGATCACCTCATTTGCATGTGCATGATTAGACTATGGTATCTTTTCAAATGACTGGTTTGTATGGGATTGTTTCTTTCTTCAGTCGGGTGTGGAATTTTTTTAATCATTAATATGTGTCATTGCCTTCAAACGATAGTTACGTATGTGTGTTAAGGTAGCCATACACTGGTCGATTTGCCATCAGATCGACCAACAGATAGATCCCTCTCTGATCGAATCTGATCAGAAAGGGATCGTATGGCTGCCTTAATGCAAACAGATTGTGAACCGATTTTAGCATGAAATCGATCACAATCTGTGAAGCTGCCGCGCCCCTCCCCCCTCCCCCACCAGCTATACATTACCTGCTCTGCCGGCGCGACTCCCCTGGTCTCCGCTGTCTTCTTCTCCGCGCCGGGCTCCGGGTCCGGCTGGCTTCACTGAACTTCCTGTCCGGGGGAAGTTTAAACAGTAGAGGGCGCTCTACTGTTTAAAATTCCTGCCAGGACAGGAAGCTCAGTGAAGCTGCAGACCTGGAGCCCGGCGCGGAGAAGAAGACAGCGGAGACTGGGGGATGTATTCCAGGTAATGTATTCCAGGTAATGTAGACCAGGTAATGTATTCCAGCTAGCGTCCGTCATCGAACATTCGAACGCCGCTATCGGCGCACTCCCTACCCGACGGCGATCAAGCAAAATCTTCCACACGAACGGATCGACGGGAATCAACGGAAACGATAGAAGCTTAAACCACAGGTACTTTGTTAGTATGAGCTCAATACAGAAGATGTGTCTGCAAAAAACAGGAAATAAAAACTAATGTTTGAAAACAGAGATTGTTAGTTAGGTTTACTGCAATAGCTGTTTGAAGGACGACCGAGGTGTAGTGATGTAGTGGAGCAGCTCGCCTATGTTTTCCGTGAATAGCTATGTGCAGCCTGCCCCTGTACTACTTCCGGGTCGCAATGTCCCGCAGTAATACGCATGCCCTTATCTGCACGCGTCCATTACTACGCATGCCCTGTCCAGGTGGTGCATGTCCTTGACTAGTGCCTGTGGCTTGTGCGTGTGCGTGACGTCACAAAGCGTGCCCGGCCACAGGCGCGCAATCAAGGATGCGCAGCGCCGGGCCAGGGCAGGCATAGTAATGGGCACGTGCAGATAAGGACATGCGTACTACTGCAGACATTGTGACCCGGAAGTAGTACAGGGGCAGGCAGCCCATAGTTATTCGCTGGCGAGCAGTTCGCCAGCATCACTACTGAGGTGACATGTGACATGATGAGAAAGACATGTGTATGTACAGTGCCTAGCACACACATAATTATGCTGTGTTCCTTTTTTTCTTTCTTTCTCTGCCTGAAAAAGTTAAACATCAGGTATGCAAATGACAGTTTCTGCCTGTGTCGGGACCAGGTCGGACTGGGTCAGACTATAGCATAACCCTTACTGATAAGTAATTACAGCCATAAAACACTTTCCTGTCAGTAAATGGCTTCTAAGAGCAGGAACGAGATTAAAAGGGTAAACAATTCATAGATTTTAGCTCTGGCATACTTCAATGAAGGTGACATTGAGCAGAGACAATGAAACAGTAAAAATTTAAAAACTATATTTAAATATAAAATAACACGGTGAGAACATTTTAAAAAAAAAGTCATTTTTAGGAGGAGGAGGAGGATAGATACAGTTGTTTTTCTCATCAGTTTATTCTTACCTTGGATGTCCTTTAAAGGGAGTTAAAAACAAAAACAGATACTCACCTAAGGAGAGGGAAGTCTCTGGGTCCTATAGAGCCTTCCCCCTACGGTGTCCGCGTTCCAGCGCTTGATCCTCTGTTGTGGGGGGCTTCGGCAGTCTTCGGGTGCCCGAGTGCTTTTGAAGATGGGCCGCTCCGTACTGCACATGCGGGAAAGTGAGAGAATGCGTGTTCACGCATGCGCAGTTCGTTACAATTAAGTAATGAGTAAGTAATATTGTCCATTTACAAATTATAAGTTCCTAAAGTACAGTTTATCTATCTGCTCTGAAAGCTGCCATTGCATTTTATTCATAGCTGCTGTAATTATATATTATAATCTTCTAGTGATCATTTCTCAAAGGTGTTCATGCTTGAAGTAGAGAGAGCTTATTTTCAGCACAGCTAGGAATGTAGCAACAGAGGAATGTAAACAAAAGATAATGTTATCACCTCTTCAGATGTGGATCACAAGCTGAAAGAGCTTTCCACTGAAGAACAAAGTGCTGTGTTTAACTGTTCGGATGCTGTCCTGCTACAATTTATTTTTCGTGGTAGTAGGTTTAAGGCTGTAAGTAATCTTTTACAGCAAAGAAGAAATTCTGAGTTTCAGACCACTTTAAAGGACTTCCGTCCTAAACTGAGAGGGATATGGAGGTCATCATATTTATTTCCTTTTAGGGTCCCTTTTGCACCCGCAGGTAAGCCTGTGTATCTATTTTACTGCAAGGGGTCACAAAAGCAAGGCAAATCTATGGAGACTTGCACACTTATTGTGGTCTGCTGTGGTGCGCTGTAAGTATCCGATCTGATGCAAGGGCTGCAGTGCGTTACTGCAGGCACCGGGCTTAACGCATGGAGCCTGCTGTAATACAAGTTTATGGGCGATGCACATAGTGTAATCGTTAAGGGGCGCGGTGCATCACGGTGTGCATGCGCGGATTGACGCAAATCCCAGTGACGTACTTCCTGCAGGGAGTACGTCACTGATCAGGGGGCGGTGCTATACATATGACTCTGTCGGCGCACTCTTCCGCAGGGTCATATGATTGACATTTTTTTGTGATGTGAGGCGGCAGGAGCATCGCACCTAATTGCAAGGCAAACAATAAGTGTAAAACCAGCCTTAAACAATACCAGTTTCCCGGCACTACTGCCGATCTCTTTGGCAGTATTGTCTGGATCACCTGAAACAAGCATGTGGTTAATCCAGCCAGACTTCAGTCAGAAACATCTGATCTGCATGCTTGTTCAGGGTCTATGGCTAAAAGTTATTAGAGGCAGATGATAAGCAGGACTGCCAGGCAACTGGTATTGTTTAAAAGGAAATAAATATGGTAGCCTCCATATCACTCTCACTTCAGTTGTCCTTTAAAGGATACATGATGAGATAATCATGTGTATGTACAGTGCCAAGCACACAATGTTGCGTTCTTTTTTTTTTTCTTTCTCTGCCTGAAAGAGTTAAGGTGCGTACACACATGCAACTATAGTCATTTGGAACGATCGTTCCCCGATCGTTTCAAACAACGATCGTTTAAAAACTAGCAGCCAACGACCATTAAGTCTAACGACGGACGAGCTAGATCATTAAAAACGAATGATCTAGCTTGGCGGATTTTTTTCCAACAATGATCGTTTGCAAAAGTAGTACATCGTTGGAAACGTACTAGGCTTGACATTCGCTATTTCTCTATGGAACTTTTCATTTTTATGCGCAGGTGCAATAGTTGCTTTAGGTGATGTAACATTCGTTCTAACTATCTGATCGTTACTCACTTTTAAAAATTACGATTGCTGTCGCATGTGTGTACGTAGCTTTGAACATCAGGTATGTAAGTGGCTGACTAAGTCCTGACTCAAACAGGAAGTAACTACAGTGTGACCCTCACTGTGTGATCCTCAGTGTGACCCTCACTGAAATTCCAGCTATAAAACACTTTCCTAGCAGAAAAGAGAGAGCAGGAAAGAGATAAAAAGGGTCAATAGTTCATAGATTTTAGCTCTGGCATACTTCAATGAATGTGTCATTGAAAAAAAAACAATAAAATAGTTAAAACTTGAAAAAAGTAGATTTAAACATAAAATAAAACTGTGGACTATCTTAAAAAGTCATTTTTAGGAGAAGGAAGATAAATACAATCGTTTATTTAATTTGTTTATTTTCGCCTCGGGTGTCCTTTAACACAGAGCAATGCAGAAGCACTCTACAAAAATCAATAAATCATTGAATTTTAATGCCAGTTGTAATTGTACAATAATCACTCACAGAAAGGTAAACAAAAAATGCACATATTGTTTACTATGAATTTGTAGTCTACTGTGTTACTGTTATACTTTTTATAAGCCATGTGTTCTATAATATTTGCATCTGTGTTTTGCCCCTGTAAATCTGATTGACAGCTCTTCAGCGTAGTCACCTCTGATTTTTAACCGACAGTCCAATTCTGACCATTCCATTTTTCCTTAGCTAGATGCGTAGCCCAGGGTAATATATTTCAATCAAGTCCGCCTGTCAATAAGGTCTGCATGGGGATTTTGTCAGCAATATTGTGTTTACAGGCCATGCCTTGAACGAGCGCTAATTGATTTGAGCGTTGTACAATGACCATTACCTAAGTCCAAACATTATCGATTTTTCAATTATTTGCCGGTGACAAGCCCGTCTGACTCTTAAGTGCTGTAAATCACGGCGAGATCAAATGTTAATATATTAACTGTATTCAAACGCAGGCATGTAGAATTTACTGTACCGCTGTCCAGGATGAGATACACACGGTCTGCGGTGTCTGTGGAGGGGAGTGAGAGAGGAGAGGCTGCAGCACATAGTACATGCCACTCTCCTATATACAGGGGTGTAGCTGTATCCTTCTGCATCATTCCTGCAGGCGTATCGGGGGTACCATCAGTAAGAAGGCACAAATCCACTTTAAAGCAGTGCTGCTCAGCAAGATTTCGGATGTCCGGGTTACCCAGATAATCCGAACTTTTTAACCTATCCGCCCTGATTCGGATTCCGGGTACCTGGGCCCAAATCCGGATTGCTATCTGCAGATAGTTGACAGGCAATCCGGATATCCGCAGAAATCCGACTATTGAGATACTGTATGACATCCAGGACGTCATTGAGCCAATCAGAGGGCTCTCAGCAGAAGCCCTAGCAACCAATCACAGAGGGGAACCCTGGCCAGCCCCACCTGACCTCATTGAGCCAATCAGAGGGCTCCCAGCCTAAGCCCTGGCACCCAATCACAGAAAGGAACACTGGCCAGCCCCCCTGTATAATAAGGAGGGCTGCCATGATGAGACATATCGTCCTTGCTTGTGAATGCTCACAGAGAGACATGCTCCAGTGCTGCTGGCCTAGCAAGTGCTGTATACAGTGATAAACCTAAAGCTGTTCAGTGATTAACCCCTTCACTATCACTACACTATTGTTGTATTGTTAAAGGATACCACAACCGAAGAGTTGTGGTAAAAATAACTGCAGCACTGTGTAGGTAGTTATGAGCACATAGCAGTCGTTCCTCCTGCCCCCCCCTCTGTCTTGTGTCGTCCTCCATGTATCCGGGACAACGTTCAGTAAAGTCGCATCACACCGGGAGGGATACATGGAGAACGGCAGAAGACGGAGGGGGGCAGGAGGAACGACTGGTATGTGCTCATAACTACCTACACAGTGCTGCAGTCATTTTTACCACAACTCTTCGGTTGTGGTATCCTTTAATTAGCTTTATTTTAATGTGTTACAGTCAGAGTGTGTGCTGCAGAGCTGCTGCAGCTGCCTGCTATGTGTGACGTGCACAGACCAGACCAGCTGCTGTATGCTGGCCAGCTATTAGCGTTAGCTAGCTACAGTATAGGTTAGGTTAGGGATTAGGGAATAGGATAGGATTACTGTGTTATTGTGTAGTCAGTACTGTAGAGTAGTAGTACTACTGTGTTAGCTTACTACAGAAATGCTGTGCTTCTGAGCAGTGCCAGTGTGACAGTTAGTGTCCTCTCCTCTGCTGTCTGACTGTCACTCGGCACTTGGCACGTGGCACTTGGCACGTGGCACTTTGCACTTGGCACTTAGTACTTTGCACATGGCACTTGGCTTTTATCAATGTAGATAACTATGTCACTATATGGGCGCTATTGTATGAGTGGAGAATAAATATGTGTAAATTTCAGGGGGGGAAGGGCAAAGAGCCAGTCAATCAAAAGAAGATAGATCAAAAAGGACGGAGCAATAAGGAGGCATAAGCACTCTCTCGCAAGTAGTAATATTGGGGTAGAGCACACATACACTGCACACACACACACGCTTGATTTGTTAACCTCCTTGGCGGTAACCCCGAGTTGGGGTCTGGGTGAAAAACCACAGCTAAGAGCGGTAATCCCGACCTGTGCTCGGGGTAGCCACCAGGGGCTGTGTGCAGAGCAATGCGTGCATCTGGCGTTTCTACATACCTCCCGGGGGATCCCGACGTCGGCCGCCATTCTTCTTACTCTCCCCCGGGGCTCTGCTTCCTGCTGGTGAGATTGCCGGCTGTCGTCACGACGAAAGCCAGCAATTTCACTTTAGAGTTGCAGCGCTGCCTGGAGGATGGAGGCATAACTGCAGTGCTGGAGCAAGGGAGGTGAGTGATTGAAAAACTGCTGCAGATCTCCCTGGCTTTTCTTCCAGGTTTTAGGGTCGAAAAAGGGTGCGAAAAAATTGCACCAATTTTAGACCCTAAAATCCGGAAAGAATTAGAACGCCAAGGGGGTTAAAGTGGAACTAAACTCAGAACATCCTCTATGCTCTAAAAGATTACCCACAGCAAAAAAAAACAAACAAAAAAAACCTGAAGTTTTTACTTGGTTTAACTTCAGCAGGGAGCACAAAAAGGGTTAAGCTTCAGTGTTTACCTTATGGAGAACTGCCTTGGTGGAACTTTCCTGCAGTTTACTGATGGTTGCTGATACCAACTAATTAGGACACTTTGATCTGCCTAACCGCACACATAACACTGATAAGTTAATTTATTTAGCAACTATGTGTGGAATAAAAACTTTACATTGTGTGCTGTGCAAGAGTTCAGACTGCTTTAAGTATGTGTGGTGTAAACAAAGTACATACGATTTACTTCTTATCAGAATTTATTTACAAATCTAATCTGACACAAGCAGGAAGAAGAACTCAAAACATTGCTTCACCATTGCTTCATTTAAAAAAAAAAAAGAAAACCTGCCAAATACGAATTTATTTCTGTGGAATCTGTAACTTTCGTTTCATTCATAACAGCAGAGCTATTGGTCATGTCTAGGGACTGTGACTGAAATGTGGTGATGGATAGGCTGATACTGCACCGACCATTGAAAAGGGATTGAATTTTATCGATTTCAATCTAATTTAATTACAAAGCTGTCCAAACGTAATGTTCACTGTGTTGTGCACTGATTGATCCTCCGCAATCAAAACTTTGACCGGAGGGTTCAGGGTTCGTTTCCACTACAAGCATGTTATCACATGCGTATGTGAATTCACAAGCATTTGTGTCAGTTTTTTTACATGTGAATTCGCATGCGTAATTTTTTCAGAGGCTGTTCTTTTTTTTGTTTAGTGTTTTGTCTCTATTGACATACATGAAAACGCATGCAAACATGTGTAAGAAACACAAACATGAAAATGCACACAAAACGCTATGTGGCATATGTACTTTTGTAGCACTGCTGTCCAGGTTTTTTCTGCATGCGAATTTTGGATACAGAGGAAATGCACATAAATTTGCATCTATTGGAAACGGGCCCTAAAAGGCAGTGTTATACAGGATTAACCTACTGTATAGTGTGTTGTCTGTATCTACCGCATTCCTACTTGAAATACAGAAAATCATCATGCTTTCTGTATCTCGAGTAGAGAATGCGGTAGATAAAGACATAAAGACAACACAGCATGGGGGGGGGGGGGGGGCGTGGTCACGGGGCTTAGAGATGGAAAAAAAAACAGCAGGTAGTTGTAACTTTATATTAGAAGAGGATCGATAGAAAGTCAAACTTAGTGTGAATTTGCTCTTTAACCAGCTGGGAGTTATGGACGAGCTTGGCTCGTCCAGTACCGCCGCGCTGGATTGCTCAGGCCCTGGTGGGCTGCTCTGCATAATTTTTTCTTTAGCACTTTGCTAGCTGCGTGTTTGTTCCGCTACCCGCCACGAAAGAGGGCCCCCCCCCCCGCACACCCCTTGCGCAGCCTGGCCAATCACTGCCAGGCTGCGCTATCGGGTGGATCGGGACCCCCCCTGACGTCGATGACGTCAGTCCGATCGTCGCCATGGCGACGGGGGAAGCCCATACAGGAAATCCCGTTCAGAATGGGATTTCCTGTTGGGTATTTGTGCCGGCGGTGATCGGAGGGGTGGGTTGGATAGCGAATGGAGGGGGGAAGCATGTAGCTAGCGCTAGGCTAGCTAAATGTTAAAAAAAAAATTGCCAAAAAAAACCCTCCTCCGTGCGCTGCATATAATCAGAATGCCAGGGAGGTTAAGGGTTGTGGTTTTGTAATTAAAGCTGTTTTAAAAATGTATACATATGTTATACAGTATACACACCATATGCACAGGCCCAGATTTCCATCACAGGAGCCTTTAGCCACAGATGTCCTGGTACCTTAGACTTCACCCTTCTTGAACCTACAAGCACTGTCCGAACTGCACTGCAAGTGTGCTGGCTGTCCCAGCTGTCACTTCTCCCTTACTTCTCCTGCCTGTCATAGGTAGCTACAGGTGTCCCCTAGCATTATTTAGCCAGAGTATTAGGTAGCTAGAGGTGCCCCTGACTGAAGGAAAATCTCATCAGTGCAATGCCAAGGGCTGCATGAGTACTTCTCATTTACGTTGTGCTCAGGACTCTGCATAGAGAAGGTGGGAGGGAAGCACTTGGGGAGGGGAGTGAGCCGCCTTTCCATCCTCAGCTGCCTGTAGGCACGTGCCTACAGTGCCTTATGGTAAATTCGGCCCTGCATATGCATAAATATTTAAAAGAGCAAAAATCTACTGCATTGTACAACCTGCCTCCAACTACATACCCTCTCTTCCTCCCTCCATTACAGGGGTCCACCCTCCAGGTCACGTGATATTATGGCTACACTTGTTATAGGTGGGCAATCATAATAGTCATACTTCTTATATGACTACTGGCAGATTGTCCCCCAAGGGAAAATGGGGAAGGGGTGTGAACGTTTTGTGGGGGAGGGGTCTAATGATTTGTGGTTACACCCCTGAAATCTACCATAGTTAAACCCTTCCCACCTGATAAGTGTTGGAAGTATTAACAGGATTATTACCTTAACCACTTTACCCCCGCCCGTATGGATTTCTCCGTCCCTTTTTCCATCCTTTAACCCCCAGGGACGGAGAAATCCGTACTTTCCGCGCTCCCGCCGCTGCCCGCGCTCCCGCTCGTAAACACGCCGCCCGCCGCTAGTAAACACGCCACCGCCCGCTCACCCGGAGATCAATGAACGGGAAAATCCATTCCCATTCGTTGATCTAAGCCCCGCAATGACCTGCTGCTCTCCGATGGGCAGCGCGATCATTGTGAAAAGATACAAACTTACCCAGCCTCCAAGTACTTCCTCCAAGAGTCCGGAAGGACGCTTGGAGGTCGCATTAAAACAAAAAGTTACTGTGGCCATCTTGTGGCCAAATAGTAAAACTACACCCTACACATTTTTCACATACAAATAAATTACTTTTACACAAAAAATTAACTCATCATTACCTCCCACACTCCCAATTTTTTTTTTTTTTTTGTAATAAAAAAAAAATAAAAAAATGTACAATAAAAAAAAATACATAAATAGTTACCTTGGGGACTGAACTTTTTAAATATTTATGTCAGGAGGGTACAACACTGTTACTTTATAAACTATGGGCTTGTAATTAGGGATGGACGCAAAACTGAAAAAAATGCACCTTTATTTCCAAATAAAATATTGGCGCCAAACATTGTGATAGGGACATAATTTAAATGGTTTTATAACCGGGACAAAAGGGCAAATACATTTCATAGGTTTTAATTACAGTAGCATGCATTAGTTAAAAACTATAATGGCCGAAAACTGAAAAATAATTAATTTTTTTCCCACATTTTTCCTATTTTCCCATTAAAACACATTTAGAATAAAATAATTCTTGGCATAATGTCCCACCTAAAGAAAGCCTAATTTGTGGTGGAAAAAACAAGATATAGGCCTGAAACACACCAGAGGAGTTTTTCTGAGCGTTTTGAGTTTTTAAATCTGCTGCTAATGTTATCCTATGTGTCTGTGCACACTGGAGCAATGAGGTTTTGTAAAAAAAAAACCCATAGCATTACATTGGGAAGAGCTTTTAGAGGTTTCAAAACCTCTTCCCAATGTAATGCTATGGGGTTTTTTACAAAACCTCATTGCTCCAGTGTGCACAGACACATAGGATAACATTAGCAGCAGATTTAAAAACTCAAAACGCTCAGAAAAACTCCTCTGGTGTGTTTCAGGCCATAGATCGTTTAATTGTGATAAGTAATGATAAAGTTATAGACGAATGAATGGAAAGAGCGCTGAAAGGTGAAAATTGCTCTGGTGGTCAGGGGGTAAACCCCCTCAGTGGTGAAGTGGTTAAAGGACAACTGAAGTGAGAAGGATATGGAGGCTGCCATATTTATTTCCTTTTAAGCTATCCCAGTTGCCTGGCATTCCTGCTAATCATCTGCCTCTAATACTTTTAGCCATAGACCCTGAACAGACATGCAGCATGTCAGGTATTTCTGACATTATTGTGAGATTTGACAAGATTAGCTGCATGCTTGTTATTGGTGTGATTCAGACATTACTGCAGCAAAATAGATCAGCAGGGCTGCCAGGCAACTGGTATTGCCTAAAAGGAAATAAGCATGGTAGCCTCCATAATCTTCTCACTTTAGTTGTCCTTTAAACTGCAGTATAGTAAAACAACCACAAGATATCACTGTGTGTAAAATTTGATGGTGATACTTATGGGATTGTCATTTCCTGTATTCGCTCTGTATTCTCTCTGTTGTAAGCAAGCTGCTTTTGCTGATCGGGGTGTAAGATATATGTCTGCATGTTTTTCTATAGTAAAGAGTTCTAACTTGTTATATCTGAGTGTAAAGAACACTAAGCCCTAACAGTTAGAACCTCTGTGTACAGTGTATATTAGGACCCGTTTCCACTACAGTGAATCTGCATGCATTTTCTACATGCAGATTTGCATAGCCAATGATAGTCAATGGTCCTGTTTCCACTAGCAAAAAAATCTGCACAGCAGAGCCATCAGAGTTTGCACACCACAAGGCTAGTGTGCGATTCGCCTGTAATGTAATTGACAGGTAAATCGCATGCATTTTCGTCATTCGATTTTCCAAAGAGTTTTCACTTATGTTTTCATGTAAAAAACAAAGGTAATGCATACCGGAATTGAGATGGTTAAAATCGAATACCGTGAGCGTTTCCACGTGAAAATTTGCATACAAACACGTACTCATACGCATGCGGATTCGTTTACACGTTTTCCGCACCAGAATCGCACCGCACTAGTGCAAACGTAGTGTGACGGACGAGCCGTCAGTGCGCAGAAAACGCAACCGCAATCGATTTCCCGCCTCGATTGTCGATGCGCTGCCAAATCAGAATCTCATGTCGGTGGACACCAGGCAGTCCAGCCTGGGGGGGGTCTCTGCAGTCTTCAGGGGAGTTAGTTTGCGGAGTCTTTTCATGAAGCCTGTGCCCTGTTAGCCAGAGGTGTAAACTCAAAGTTTGTCTAAGCTGATCTCACATTCAGATGTTAATTAAAGGAACTGAAAGGGCCCTAGCCTTCTGCAGAGTGTCCCTGGCTTCAAGCTGTGCTGATGGCCCATCCATCAGGTATAGGTGACAAGCACCATGACAGAAGCAATCTAGAGTGGAAAAACTCAGACACTCTGGCTCCTTCCCCCAGCAGGGGAGCCGACATACTGCCAGCTTCAAAAAGAACCTCACCTAGGGATGACCTGCTGCCAATCCCAGATGTAGATCATATTCCATAAACTGCTATATGTGTCATATTTTCTGTGCTGCCAGGCTGGCAGACCCTCCAAACTAACAGAGCATGTAGGGCCCTGTCTGGCGCTGGTTCTGAGAACATTTCAGAACATTCTGAGGTAAAGACTGTCAGTTAGGCAGTTCGAAAGTGCCCTGATGATACCACAGGGGTCCCACCCCTCATGTTTGGTATCAGGCTGCTGGGTAAATCGAGGCAGACCTGAAAATATTAGTAAATCTGCCCTGACCTGTACGGTTCTGTGAGATAGAGCCCATATGTGGTTAAGACATGATTTCTGGTCCCCAGGACAAGGGGAGGACTCATCTCATGTTCTAAGGGGGTGTGTGGCCCTGCCCTCACTCCCTCCTACTGGATCAGGGGCATAAGAATGGCAGAGGAGACAAACTCAGTGCCCTCCACCCTGAAACATCATCTTGATTTCATCTGTGCCAGCTTGAGGATATGCTGGCATCCACCTGGTCTGAACTCTGAACTTTGATTGAAACTAGGGGTGGGACGACGAATCCTGCGAATCCACGAATCCCTCGAATATTAGGAAATATTCGAGATTCGTGGATTCGAATCCCGACGCCATTTTCCACTATACGAATCCGCCGAATCCCGACGCCGCATCGCCGCGCATCCGCCGCTCGCATTCGTCCTCCTCCGACCCCCCCGCGCCTCCTCCGCTCGCCCCCCCTGCCCGCATAGTTTCCATCCACTCACCTATCGCGGAGCGCAGAGCGGCAGACCTCTCGCCGACTTCCTGGTTCCCCCTAGTGACCGGCTCTTACAATGACGTCATCAGTAAGAGCCGGTCCGGCCACTAGAGGGAACAAAGAAGTAACGAAGAGGTCTGCCGCTCTGCGCTCCACGGGAAAGGTGAGTAGATTCTTGCAGGGGTGAGCGGAGGAGGCACGGGGGACGGAGGGGGCCGTGGGGGGGTTGGCGGGAGGGCGAGGGATTTCTACCTACTGACCTACCTACCTATCTACCTACCTACCACTATCCCTACCTACCTACAGGCCGCTATACCTACCTACCTACAGGCCGCTATACCTACCTACCTACAGGACCCTATACCTACCTACAGGCCCCTATACCTACCTAAAGGCCCTTATACCTACCTACCTAAAGGCCCCTATACCTACCTACCTACCTAAAGGCCTCTATACCTACCTACCTACCTACCTAAAGGCCCCTATACCTACCTACCTACCTACAGGCCACTATACCTACCTACAGGCCTCAATACCTACCTACCCACCTACCTACAGGCCCCCTATACATACCTACCTACCTACCTAAAGGCACCTATACCTACCTACCTAAAGGCACCTATACCTACCTACAGGCAACTATACCTACCTACAGGCCACTATACCTACCTACCTACCGGCCACTATTCTTACCTACCTACCTACAGGCCGCTATACCTACCTACAGGCCGCTATACCCACCTACCTAAAGGCCCCTATACCTACCTAAAGGCCCCCTATACGTACCTACCTACCTACCTAAAGGCCCCTATACCTACCTACCTACCTAAAGGCCCCTATACCTACCTACCTACCTACAGGCCACTATACCTACCTACAGGCCTCAATACCTACCTACCTACAGGCCCCCTATACGTACCTACCTACCTAAAGGCACCTATACCTGCCTACCTACATACCTACCTATACTTAAGCCCTATACCCTGCTACCTATACTGAAGGTCCCTTTACCTACCTACCTACCTAAAGGCCCCTATACCTACCTACCTACCTATACTTAAGGCCCTATACCCTGCTACCTATACTGAAGGTCGCTTTACCTACCTACCTACACTGAAGGCACATGTACCTTACTACCTATACTGAAGGCCCCTATACCTAGCTACCTACCTATACTGAAGGCACATATACCCAGGCTGCTACCTATACTGAAGGCACATATACCCTGCTACCTATACTGAAGGCCCATATTCCCTGACACCTATACTGAAGGCCCATATTCCCTGACACCTATACTGAAGGCCCATATACCCTGCTACCTATACTGAAGGCCCATATACCCTGCTACCTATACTGAAGGCCCATATACCCTGCTACCTATACTGAAGGCCCATATACCTTGCTACCTATACTGAAGGCCCATATACCCTGCTACCTATACTGAAGGCACATATACCCTGCTACCTATACTGAAGGCCCATATACCCTGCTACCTATACTTAGGGCCCCTATACCTTGCTACCTATACTGCAGGCCCCTATACCTTGCTACCTATACTGAAAGCTACCAATATTGAAGGCACCCATACCTAGCTAGCTATACTGAAGGCACCTTTACCTCGCTACCTATGCCTGGGTACCTATACTGCGGGCAACTATACCATGGATCGCACAATTTTTATGTGCAGGATTCGTTAGATTCGGGATTCGAAAGGTTCGAGATATTCGAGAACCTTTTTAGATTCGGATCCGGATTCGGATTCGAAGAAATTGTGGATTCGTCCCATCCCTAATTGAAACCAAGAACTTTACAAGTTTTCCCACTAAAGGACATCTTTCCAGGAACTAAGTATTTTTTCTCCCTTCTTTTATTTTTGCATACCGGCTATTACTGTTTTAATAATTGTTGATTTTAATAATTGTCTGTATATATTAATTATTTATATTGCTTTCAATAAACCGACGCTATCGTCAGTTGTTCTTCTAGCTACCCTACTATTCAGCACGCACAGAACTGATCCCGGGTTTCTAAAGAGACGCTACTATTGGTTGTTGTTGGCTAGACCGAATAGAGTGTGTTTAACCGTTTTTATTCGCAGGACTAGTCAGTCAGCAGGCTCCTCGGGCCCATGGTAACCGAGGTGGTGGCAGTTATACCCTGAATTAGTGTGTATTTTGTAATTACCGTATCTCACAGGCTCCCTTCTGGTTTGTCTGCGGCTAATTCCCAACGGTTCCTGCGCATTGACTGCGACCAGAGTTCGCACGATCCGTGCGCCGGCACCGTTTGGAAGGCCATTTGAGGTCTGACCACTAGGGCCTCCTGTGACACGTAGCCTTAGTGGTCCTCCCATTAAAGTGCCCCCATTAGTGCCTTCTTCGTTATATTGAGTCTGTTTGTGCTACCTTCATCATAGTGCCCTTACCTCTACTTCTTTCATTATAGTCCACCCATTAGTGTTCCCGTTAGTGTCTACTTAAGTATAGTGATTGCAGTCAGTGCTTCTTTATCATAGTGTTCCAATTATAGACCCTTCATACTAGTAGTCTTTATTATTGATGCCCTATCATGGTGCCCTCGTTCATACCCACTCTTACCAATACAGAGAACACCATGTAGCTCGCTTATAAGGGGCCGGGGTCACTTGCCGGAAGCCTCTGCTTCCAGGGCTCATGGGGAGACTTCAAAGATAAAGACCCATTCCCAAGCATTCCCTTAGCGTAAACACATTTATTTTTCACTGCAGATAGCAGTACAGGTTTGCTTTTCTCTGGCTATTTGGCAAATGTAATCATTTACAACAACAATCTCTCTGCCTGACACTACTTTTCAGATGAAGTGACTTAGCTCTTGCTAGGGCAATGTGTCTATTCAGCGGAGGAAGGGGGACATAACTAGAAATCACTGGGCCCCCTGCAAAACTTTGAATGAAGCCCCCTCCCACCAAGGGGGCTGGGCACATTACACAAGAACCTAATGCACACTAAATAGGGACTGTCTACAAATCTTTGTCTGCAAAACTTTGTACGATTTCTTAACAGTAGGTGAGCAGATGCAGTCATTAGAACAGTTGTGCAGAGCAGAAATGTTTTTCTCGCCTTGCGTTTAGTTGTCAATCTCTCAGGAGGGGGCCCCCTGTGTCTTCTGGGCCCCCCTGCAGCTGCATCCCTTACAGGGTCTATTGTTACGTCCCTGGCGAGATAATAGAGTGAAGACACAGGCAGAGAGTGTCTCCTCAGCGACAATGATTACACTTGCCGATGACCAGAGATAAGAAAGCCTGTACTGCTCTCTGCAGTGAGAGAAAACATTTTTTTCAAACTTTTTTTGCTTGGGAATTTGATATTTTTTATGTACGTAAGAGTAGCTACTGAAGTGTTCATTTTGGGAGTACAATCACACTTTAAATGGTTTTAAAGCCTTTAATTAGCAAGATTTGAAGAGATACAGTGCAGTTCCTTCCTGCTGAATGTACAAGATTATCGATAACGGCTAGCTGAAGATTTTGACCTTGGACTGCACTGCTGGACATTGTGATTGACGGACATTTTATCGGACATTGTGATTGATGCTGGGTTTACGATTTACTGCTGGGAATGTTAATTAAATTTATCAGGTAAGAATGTGTTTATGGTATAAATTCATCAAAGGATGTTTGCAAGGTGTTGGCGTTTTTTATGTCGGCAGTTAAATGGAATCTTAACTCTTTCCCAAACTAATTAAACTTTGCTGTGCACTCTGCAGCGCCACATTTTCTCCCCTCTTCCAGTGTGCCCACCCAGCCTGGCAGCCTAAGCAGAGTGGGCGCACGGATCACTTTCATATTTACCTGTTCCAGACACTGGACCAGCTCTCCTCTCCCTCCACCGAGCAGCTGCTGTAATGCCGACATCTCCTTCTGGTTCCTGATCAACTGTAAGGTGCAGTGATTACACTTTTTTGCATTCCAAACTCAGCGTTTGTTATCCAGCCAGTGCCGGTTGTAAAGTTTTTGCTGCCAGATGCCGAAGCCTCCCCACTGCCACCAGACAAAAAGTGGAGTGTGGACAGTGTTTGCCCCCCGCCCAATTGCGACCAGATTAAAATCTCCCTCCCTATCTACATGTGCAGAGCAGCCCCAGGAAAAGCACTCTCTTATTATCAGGCAGCAGCATTTCCCTGTAGGCTCCCAATGTCAGATGACAGACATCAGGAGCCTACAGGGAGACGCTTCTGCACAGTGATAGGAGAGGTACAGCGCAGAAGAGGAGAGGACCAGGTATAGTGCTTCTGCTGCAGCCAGTCTGCATATCAATCAGCAGCACCCCCTAGAGTTTGCCAACTAGAACAGTTAGCACGTGAAGTGCCGTTCGCAGACTTTTGCGCTCGCAATTTGCCACGATAATTGCACATGCAAAAGTCCGCGATCGCGCGAATCACGGCACTTTGCGCACGCAAAAGTCCGCGAACGGCACTTCACGTGCTAACTGTTTAGCACACCCGTGCTAAACAGTTTGCACGGCTTTGTCAATTAAGCCCTTGGTATTTAAATGTTGTGCACAGGGGTTACTGGTTGCATAGTCTGTACTTTTTGATAAAGGGGACCCTCCGTGGCCCCGAAATAATTGTCAATCTGTGTGTTGACTTAAGATGTGAAGAATAAAACACTTTGGAATTTACAAATTGGTGTGCTGCTAACCGACCCTGGACTTGTTACCTCTGTTGTTCTGGAACAGATTTCCTCACTTCTTTTTTGAACAGGAAGTTAGGGAAGTACTCTTCAGAAAGGGACACAGAAAAAAACCAATACAAATCTATAAAATGTTACAGTTCTTTTTTTTCTTCCTAGTACCTAGTTTAATATAAAACTTTATGCCGTAGATCTAAACCAAGACAAATTTTTCCACATGAAAGCAGACAAAACAAAAGACATATTTCTGAAGCCAATCTCAAAATGCCACAAGCAATTAATTTTATTACCCTCTTAGAGTGAACGGGCATTGATTTCAGTGGGCCGTTTGTGAGAAAGGTCACGTGTTGTAATTATGGTGAATTCTTGCAGGAAAGGTCCACAGTCATACATTTCTTCCCTAAATCTGTCAAGGGGCTCTGTGACTGCAGCCAGCAACCCGACACTCAGCAAAATCCTTCGAGGTCACAGAACACCTAGAGGAAAACATCCAGGAAGAACACGGAAAAGGAAATGAGTAGCTGGTGGCAAAAATGTCACCGTCAAAAATATGAGATATCAATATTAAACCTCAACTATGGAGCTATTGCCAAAGGTATCTCTGCTGTGTGTGTTACACAGTCACACAGGGACTCTGAGCATTTCTTAAAAGCAGAATGAAGCAGGAGACATTGCTGTTATTGCTGACTTCTTTTAAAGCTAGCCTGTGGGAAATGTTGGGCAAACTTAGGAATTAGGCCTTCTCCAGAGGCTTTCCTATCCCCTTCAACCTCGGCAGCCAGCATTGGGACCGCCCTGAGACCCCCCCCCCCCCCCCC
Source organism: Hyperolius riggenbachi (assembly GCF_040937935.1). Taxonomy (NCBI): domain Eukaryota; kingdom Metazoa; phylum Chordata; class Amphibia; order Anura; family Hyperoliidae; genus Hyperolius; species Hyperolius riggenbachi. The sequence continues at coordinate 72,013,275 of NC_090649.1, read as the reverse complement.
CCCCGAAGCTCACAGCCAGTCATGACCACACTGCACAGGTGCCAACTATCTGTGCCTTCCCAATGCAGCCATGCTCCGCCGACAAGGGGTTGTCTACGAGCTTCAGAGGGAACCATGAGGCGGATGGGGTAAGGTAAGTATCCAAATTGGGCCCTTTTTTCCCTTCAGGTACACTTTAAAGGCAATAAATAATAGCTTTTTCTTTGGCATATATGTGGGAATGTAATTACAAACCATGGGGCTCTCCTTCTATAGGACACACTCTCCACGACCGCTCACATATCAGCACCTATTTCACCTATGCCACTCCGCACAACTTGTTATTCACCTGAGGAAGCAGAGTCAACCTGCGAAACGCTTAGTCAGTTTGCAATATTTTTTATATGACTGGTTCATTCTACTAGAGAGGTAAGCCAACTCTATTTTAACATTTTTATGTATTTTATTATTTTGGACGCCTCCTCCCAAAATGTTTTATAATTTACACCTTAGTTGTAAGGTTGTAGTTTTAATTTCTCTTTCTGAGACCCCATCAGTTAGTACTCCCAAAATCAAGGGATGGATACTGATGGAGCAGAGTGTTCTGTACATGCAGATAGGCACCCAATATAACAAGTTAGAACTCCTTACTGAAGAAAAACATGAAGAGATAAAACCTACACGACCATCAGGTAATATAGCTTACTTAGAACAAGGAGGAACACAGAGTGAATACAGGAAATCACAATACCATAGAGATCATCACCTCACTTCACACACAGTGACATCTTGTGATTGGTTTACTATACTGAAGTTTAAAGTAATAATGTTGTTAAACCTCTAACAGATACCCCAACCCCAGCAGAAGCGGGAATCATATGCATTCAAAGTGGTTGCGTGTTGTAGCAACCAACACAATATGAGTATAACACCTAATCCCCACTCTATAGGGTCTTATTGGCTGTTTGCATTATTGGCTCCTGGTCTCTTCCCTTTTTCTTTATTTTCAATACTATCGGGGCACTAGGAGGGTAATGCTAACATGTCCCATGCAGATTGTATAATCACCGCATAGTTTCAACCACTTTGATCCTTTTGTATGTATCAATGGTGTAACTACAATACATGGGGTCCCCAATGAAACTTTGATGGGGCCTTCATACCCCTTCCCTTGCCTTCCCTTTGGTGCCCTTCACAGCCTCGGGGACCATCCCACAAGGGCCATAAAACAAACAAGTGTGGCCATCATGATCTTTACAATTACAACAAGAGTGGCCATTGGCCACAAAAACACCTGATGTGAAGTACAGTCCTCTGTATCAGAGGGAGTGAAGGTTTGTAGTTGGGGCTCCTGACAGCTCGAGGACCCCTGCGATCACCTCTAGTTACGCCCCTACAATGTATTGTGCATTGGCCTTTTCTGCTGTTCTTGACTTGGCCATTGCTTATGTTGTGTATATTGAGTACTGGCCTTTATTTTCTTGTTTTAGGTTTTAATCTTACTGTTCATTTTGTTTGCTCCAAGTTGTGCCTTTCCAGATGCAATGTACCTGCTAAAGGCTTGCATTAGCCGAAACCAGCCTGGTGCCCTCCAGCTCTGAGCCACTAATGAGGCAAAGACATGTGTTTTCTGCATACTGACTTGTACCACGACATGTACATAAGCTTTTTAATTACTACATTGAATTGCTAATTATATGAATATTAAGGATTGGTTTTATATAGGAACATTTGGGTAACTTCAGGGTATTTCTGGCTTATTTTTGACCAGTTTGAGGCTGACACTGCACTGCACACTGCTCTGGGCCTGCTGCTTGGATTACCCCAAAAGCACCAGCCAATGAGACCTATGCTTCCTGTGTAAGCTGCTGCCTGATTATTGTCTGTCATCTGTGACTTGCTAGTGCATGGCTGCATCGCTACAGTATAATCCAGACTACACAGAAATGTAGGCAGAGGAACACACTATCAGTACTGTACCTGCATTACCTGGTGAGACCTATGCTTCCTGTGCAAGCTGTTGTGATTATGCATATTGAGCACTGTGCATCTTGATCTAGCTCAGACGCTGTACTTGCTTGCTGAAGCATTGAAAAGGAAAAATGACTCTCAATTATTGAGTGAATCAAGTATAGTTTATGTGCTTGAGTATGACCATTTCAGATATAGTAATCTTCTGATATAGTAAACCACTTTTCCCAGTCTCTTGGCGTTTACAATAAAGGGATTCTACTGCATATATATATATATATATATATATATATATATATATATATATATATATATATATATATATATATATATATATATATATATATATATACAGCATATGGCAATGGAGATATGGTAAAGAGGTGTGACTGAAAGTGTGCTGGAGAAATGAGTAGATGGTGTGGTGGGAAGAAAATTGTAAAAATGGTAGTAATAAGAATGTAGGAATATAGTGCTGGAGGTGTGATAGGCGTGTTGGAGCGTGACTTGAGGTGTAAAAGGAGTGTGACTGGAGGAGTGAAGAGAACACCACTGGTAAAATGGAAGCAACATGAATGCAGTGGTGGGGTTGTGAGAGGGTTTTCACTAGAGTTGTGGTGGAGTGTCACTGGAGGTGTAGTAGGAGTGTGACTGGAGTTGTGGTACACACTTTATAGTGAGGGTGTGACTGGAGGTTTAGAGGTGTGAAGTTGTGGTACACACTGTGTGGTAGAGGCGTGACTGGAGGTGTAGAAGTATGGAAGTGTGCAGTTGTGATACACACACACACTGTATGGTGGGGCATCACTGGAGGTGTAGTGGGAGTGTGACTAGACATGTGGTACACACTGTATAGTGCGAGTGTGACTGGAGGTTTGGTGGACAAGTAGTGATTAGAGGAGCAGTAAGGACATAACTGGATTTTTGGAGTATCTGCGACTTGAAGTGTAAGATTTTTGCAGTGAAAGTGTTTCTCTTTCCCTCCTGCAGATGTTTGAAGGTGTACATTCTTGGGCCATAACTATGTGTCCTCGGCTATGAAATGACCTGACTGCGGAGACTCCTGCTCTGGTCCAGGAAACTTTATAGCAAATTGAAGAATGCACTCCACTGGCTTGTACTCGCGCAGTGGCGTACCTAGGGCATTTGACAGCCGGTGCTGGGCAGTGGTGCTCAGCAGAGCTCGAATATTCGAGTAGCTCGAATATTCGAGCTCTTTTTCAGCTATTCGAGCTCGGTATTCGAGCTCCGAATAGCTGCAGCTATTCGAATGGGCTATTCGAGTAAATGCGAATAGCCCATTCACTATTCGAGCTATTCGAGCAAACGGCGCTATTCGAGCTCGAATACCGAGCTCGAATAGCGTCATAGCCCAGATTAATGTCCTTAGAGCCAATCAGAGGGCTCCCAGGCCCTCTGACGGCAGCCAATCACAGAGGGGGACCCTGGCCAGCCCCTACCCTATAAATAGCGGCCGCCATGTTCCGTTTCTCCGTCCTTGCCTGAGACTTGCATAGAGAGAGAGTTGCTCCTTTGTGCTTTGGCTTAGCAAGAGCTCTATTGTGGTCATTTACCTAGCGTTTTTGCTCACATACACCTCCTATACACACCTATATTGTTGTTAGTTAGATAGACATTGTATTTTAGTTAGTAGCTTTTGTGTTACATAGAGACAGGCCAGCTGCTGCTGCAGGCTTACAGCTTTAGGCCTCAGGGCCTGCCTGTGTGGGCAGCTGTCCTCCTGTCCTCTGTTAGTTTATTTCTCATAAGTATTAGACAGTATTAGACAGTATTAGATAGTATTAGACAGTATTTCTGCTGTCCTTTACTACTTAGTGATTGTATTTTGTATTGTAGTTATATACTGTAACTGTACTAGGACACTCACTGACTGTCACTGTTCATAGGCTAGCTCCTGCGTGTGCTTGCACTCACTGTCTGTGTACACACACTCTATTTCCTTCTGAATAGTTATATACTGTAACTGTACTAGGACACTCACTGTCACTGTTCATAGGCTACTAGCTCCTGCGTGTGTGTGTGCACTCACTGTCTGTGTACTGTACACACACTCTATTTCCTTCTGAATAGTTATATACTGTAACTGTACTAGGACACTCACTGACTGTCACTGTTCATAGGCTAGCTCCTGCGTGTGCTTGCACTCACTGTCTGTGTACACACACTCTATTTCCTTCTGAATAGTTATATACTGTAACTGTACTAGGACACTCACTGTCACTGTTCATAGGCTACTAGCTCCTGCGTGTGTGTGTGCACTCACTGTCTGTGTACTGTACACACACACTCTATTTCCTTCTGAATAGTTATATACTGTAACTGTACTAGGACACTCACTGACTGTCACTGTTCATAGGCTAGCTCCTGCGTGTGCTTGCACTCACTGTCTGTGTACACACACTCTATTTCCTTCTGAATAGTTATATACTGTAACTGTACTAGGACACTCACTGTCACTGTTCATAGGCTACTAGCTCCTGCGTGTGTGTGTGCACTCACTGTCTGTGTACTGTACACACACTCTATTTCCTTCTGAATAGTTATATACTGTAACTGTACTAGGACACTCACTGACTGTCACTGTTCATAGGCTAGCTCCTGCGTGTGCTTGCACTCACTGTCTGTGTACACACACTCTATTTCCTTCTGAATAGTTATATACTGTAACTGTACTAGGACACTCACTGTCACTGTTCATAGGCTACTAGCTCCTGCGTGTGTGTGTGCACTCACTGTCTGTGTACTGTACACACACTCTATTTCCTTCTGAATAGTTATATACTGTAACTGTACTAGGACACTCACTGACTGTCACTGTTCATAGGCTAGCTCCTGCGTGTGCTTGCACTCACTGTCTGTGTACACACACTCTATTTCCTTCTGAATAGTTATATACTGTAACTGTACTAGGACACTCACTGTCACTGTTCATAGGCTACTAGCTCCTGCGTGTGTGTGTGCACTCACTGTCTGTGTACTGTACACACACACTCTATTTCCTTCTGAATAGTTATATACTGTAACTGTACTAGGACACTCACTGACTGTCACTGTTCATAGGCTAGCTCCTGCGTGTGCTTGCACTCACTGTCTGTGTACACACACTCTATTTCCTTCTGAATAGTTATATACTGTAACTGTACTAGGACACTCACTGTCACTGTTCATAGGCTACTAGCTCCTGCGTGTGTGTGTGCACTCACTGTCTGTGTACTGTACACACACTCTATTTCCTTCTGAATAGTTATATACTGTAACTGTACTAGGACACTCACTGACTGTCACTGTTCATAGGCTAGCTCCTGCGTGTGCGTGCACTCACTCACTGTCTGTGTACTGTACACACACTCTATTTCCTTCTGAATAGTTATATACTGTAACTGTACTAGGACACTCACTGACTGTCACTGTTCATAGGCTACTAGCTCCTGCGTGTGCGTGCACTCACTGTCTGTGTACTGTACACACACTCTATTTCCTTCTGAATAGTTATATACTGTAACTGTACTAGGACACTCACTGACTGTCACTGTTCATAGGCTAGCTCCTGCATGTGCGTGCACTCACTCACTGTCTGTGTACTGTACACACACTCTATTTCCTTCTGAATAGTTATATACTGTAACTGTACTAGGACACTCACTGACTGTCACTGTTCATAGGCTAGCTCCTGCGTGTGCGTGCACTCACTGTCTGTGTACTGTACACACACTCTATTTCCTTCTGAATAGTTATATACTGTAACTGTACTAGGACACTCACTGTCACTGTTCATAGGCTACTAGCTCCTGCGTGTGTGTGTGCACTCACTGTCTGTGTACTGTACACACACTCTATTTCCTTCTGATTACTGATTGATTATTGTAAATTCTACTTCCTGACAGTTACTACTTACTTACTGTAGTAGGGACACTCACTCAGTCACTGTTCATAGGCTAGCTCCTGCACGTGTGTGCGCGTGCGTGCACTCACTGTCTGTAGTGTACACACACTCTATTTCCTTGTGATTACTACTGATTATTGTAACTTCTAGTTGTACTTCCTGACTGTTACTACTTACTTACTGTACTAGGGACACTCACTCACTCTCTGTTCATAGGCCAGCTCCTGCGCGTGTTTGCGCGTGCGTGCACTCACTGTCTGTAGTGTACACACACTCTATTTCCTTGTGATTACTACTGATTATTGTAACTGCTAGTTATACTTCCTGACTGTTACTACTTACTTACTGTACTAGGGAGTCGGGACACTCACTCAGTCACCTCACCCACCAACCCACTCCATTAAAGTACCCCACTTTTCACCCGCCCTTTTCAAAAACTTTTGTGTTTACGCCCAAAACATCGAAGATGTCTGGAAGTGGCAGCCAGCGCGGTTTGGGCAAGGGGAAGGGCAGCAAGGGAATCAGGAGGAGAGGGAGCAGCATTGTGGCAAGCCGCGGGCGCAGCCGCGCCACCATGCACAGTTCCGCAGCAGCAGCAGCAGCGTCAGTGGCTAACATTCCTCCCATAGCCACTGGCCGTGGACGCCTTGGGCGCCGCCCAGCAGGAGCATCTGCAACTCACGCTGCAGAGACACAGCAGCAGCAGCAGCGTGTAGCACCTGCTCCGATTTTCCTCCAGCCGGGTCGGAAACGTCCCATTGAGGAAAAGGATGCAGACACTGTGGTGCAACTGATGACGGAGGATGAGCAGCCCGCCATCAGCTCTGCATCCGAGGCCTCCACCCTCACCACCACCACCACCACCCCTGTTCGCAGCAGCCGCCCAGCAGGGCCTGGGGAGGAGGCCAGTTCACCGTCAGTCGACGACCTGTCACTCAGCACTCTTTTGACCCCAGGCATGATGCGTCAATTGTCTGCTGTTGTTGGCGATTTGGAGGAGGAGATGCTGATGGGCACTTTGGGGGATGAGGGATTGGACAGCAAGACTGTGGCGACAGTCAAGCAGCCCATCCATGCATCAGGAGAGGAGTTTGGGGGGTCATCATCCCAGCAGGACATGTTTCAGGAGGGGGAGGCTGATGATGACACGGTGACAGACAGAGACTGGGTGCCACCACCTCCAGGGGATGTCGTCCTCAGCAGCTCTGAGGAGGAGGATGCGCTTGTGGGCCTTGCAAGGAGGCGCATCATTGCAAGCATTGGCAGCAGTAGGCAGGTCCCACAGCCTGCTGGTGTCTCAGGCTCAGCAGCAGCAGCAGCAGCATCTGCCAGTACCACCACCAGCCGCACCCAAGCCCCCCCCCCAACCACCACAGGGAGACAGGCAGCAGCGGTTCAATGCCGTAGGGGGTCGTTTTTGTCACCAATCTGGCGTTTTTTCACCATGCCCACAGTGTACAGCAAGTACGCCACTTGCAACCACTGTCAGCGGAAGTTGAGCAGAGGTGCAGACCCCTTAAAGTTCAGCACCAGCTCGCTCATCAACCACCTTGCTGCGAAACATTTCCACCAGCATGAGAAGTTCCAGAGGCTGAAGGCATCTGGTGCTGGCAGTGGCACCACACCCATCACTGCACAGCCTTCAGCAGCAGCAGCAGCAGCAACAGCAGCCACCCGCCCTCCTGCTCCTCCAGCAGCACCAGCAGGAGTGCGGAAACGCACTGCTCCTCCCCCCTCTGCAACTCCTGCCGCCGACACTGAGGCCTGTTCTGGCAGCCAGTCCTCAGTGGCCTCCTCTGCTGTGTCTGCTGATTCCCGTGCCAGCAAAAGGCCACGCCAGAGCCTTTTGAGCGAGTCCTTCCAGGGGGTGGTTAGGGCTCTGCCTCCCAGCAGCCGTCGCGTGCGGCAGCTGAACGGCTTGCTGGCATGGGCCATGTGCTCCCAACTCCTGCCGTACACGCTTGTGCAGGAGGGGAGCGACATGCGTGCGCTGCTTGCTTGCGCAGCCCCAGACTGGCAGCTCCCCAGCAGACACTTCTTTGCCCGCAAGGCCATTCCTGCACTGCACCGCTTTGTGATGGCCAATGTGGAGCGAGGGCTGGAGCACGCGGTTGGTGAAAGGGTCCACGTCACCATGGACTCCTGGAGCAGCCGCTTCGGGACAGGCCGCTACCGGTCTTTCACTGTCCACTGGGTCAGCTTGGTGGAAGGGGGTGAGGATGGGAGAGCAGCAGCGGGCACAGCAGCAGCAACACAGTGGGTGGTGCCCCCCCGCAGGGTCAGGGGAACTGCAGCAGGTTCCTCCGATCCTCTGCCATCCTCCGGCACACCTGGCCAAACCCCCCGCCTCAGCAGCAGCGTGAAGGCCCGCCACTGCCAAGCGCTGCTGCACTTGGTCAGCCTTGGGAAGACCAAGCTGACGGCAACCCATGTGTTGGCCAAACTCCAGGAGCAGGAGAGGATTTGGCTGACCCCCAGAGGCCTCAGAGTCGGAGAGGTGGTGGCCGACAATGGGGCCAATCTGGTTGCCGCAATAGACAGGGGAAACCTGACCCACATCCCCTGTCTTGCCCACGTGCTGAACCTGGTGGTGCAAAAGTTCTTGCGCACCTACCAGGGGATGGGCGAACTGCTGGAAACGGCAAGGAACGTTGTGCGTCACTTCCGGCGCTCGGCTGCAGCCTGTGCGAGCCTGGAAGACGTGCAAAAGGAGCTGGAGCTGCCACGCCATCGGCTGATCCTTGACGTTCCGACTCGCTGGAACTCCACCCTGGCGATGTTGGAGCGTCTGGTTGAACAGAAGCACGCTGTCAACCAGTACCTTGCCCTGGCCACTGTTTCCGCCGCTCGGAGAAGGGACAAGACCAGCAACATCCCGTCTATCGTCCCCGATGATGACTGGAGGCACATGCAGCAGGTGTGCTTAGTGCTGGCTCCCTTTCTGCAGGCCACTAACATGGTGAGCAGGGACCATGCTATGGTCTGCGAGTGGGTGCCCCTGGTTTGTCTGCTGAACAGGGCCCTCGATGCTTTGCTGGAACAGGGAGCGGCAGCCTTGGACCAGCAGGAGCGGCAAGCAGCTGCACAGTCCACCTCTGAGGGGGAGGAGGAGGAGGACTTGGTGGAGGTCCCTGACCTTGCTGCTGATGAGGGGGATCAGCACAGCGCAGCTGAGTTGGTGCGGGGGTGGAGAAAGGATGAGGCGGCAGAGGAGGAGGATGAGGAGGACAGCACTGCCGTCGATGTGCCAGCACACGTGGCCCGCCTCTTCCCAATGGCAGCACACATGCTGGCGTGCCTGCGCAAGGACCCCAGGGTGATCCAGATGAAGCAGAGGGAGGACATCTGGATCAGCATGATGTTGGACCCACGCCTCAAGGGGAAGTTGAGCCAGTTCCTGACGCCTGCAGGAGGAGACCCAGCGCAACAAATAAGGAGCTTGCAGCAGGCCATTGTTGAGCGCTTGGAGGAAGCCTTCCCCCAGCCTTCCACCCCCACTGTCCAGCAGCCAGCACAGAGGCAGCAGCAGGTGCCTGCATCCAGCAGCAAGCGCCCCACAGACCTGCTGTCTCTCAGCCACGAGCTCTACAGGACTGTAGAGGCTCCGGCAGCAGTGACTAGAGAGGAGGTGCATGATGCAGCAGCATCCTCCTCCGGTCACAGCCAGCGCCTGACCCGCATGGTGGCTGACTACATGGGGTCCTACAGCGGGCTTGACAGCGATGCCCCTGTTGATCCCATGGAGTATTGGGTCAAGCGCCTGGAGATCTGGAGCGAGCTGGCGCAGTACGCCCTGGAAGTGCTGTCCTGCCCCCCTTCCAGCGTGCTGTCCGAGCGCTGCTTCAGTGCAGCTGGTGGCGTGGTCACCGAGAAACGCTCACGTCTGTCTCACAAGTCTGTGGACAGACTGACGTTTCTCAAGATGAACCAGGCGTGGGTGGAAGGCGAGTTCCTGGCCCCTGTTGTCGGCGAGAGGGGGACATGAACTGGCTAAGCAGTGGTGCTCACCGCCAGGTCGTGATCACGCTTACGCGTGGATTCACGACCATGTTGACGCATTCCGCCTCGGACACGAAAATCCGTGAATAGATTTTCAACCACGAAAATCTACTTCGGCTTCGCGTGAATGCGGACAGAAATCCGCATTCACGCTCGTGAAACCCGGTGCTGAAGTCGTGGTTTGCGGAAATGCGTCAAACTATGCGGAAGTGACACATTGCAGGCCAATCAGAGTGCCCCAGCCAGGCCCTAGCAACCAATCACAGGAGGGGAGCTATGCCCTCCCCTCCTGAATATAAAGCGGCGGCCATGATGGAAAAGCTCTGTCCTTGTTAGACTGTGGTGCTGAGAGGATTATCTCCAGGCCATTGTTGTTTGAGCAAGTGCATTTATTGTGTTAAAAACAAAGCGTTTTTTTTTTGCTAACACTGCTCTTATACTGTACACAGTTAGCTAGTCAGTGAGTGATTGCTGTAGTTAGTTGTAGTCAGTGTAGTGTAGTGGGAGTGTGGGAGTCTAGTGATTATTTAACTATGTGTAGTGCTGTGCAGGCAGGTTCAGTGCTGCAGTGTAGTGGGAGTGGGGATTATCTGTGTGTAGAGTGCAGGCAGGCAGGTTAGTGCAGCTGCAGTGTTCACTTGTATATTCTAGTGACAGTTATACACTTGTACTATTTGCAGGCAGCCAGTCACACCGCCGGCGCCGCCACTCTCTGCCAGCGCTGTTCATTCATTCTGTCAGTGACCTTGTGCCGTGCCCAGTGCCCACTGCTCGCTCGCTCGCTGGCATATGAGCATCTCATTACACAGTGTGACATCCTTGTGTGCCCATTGCATCCTTCAGTGACCTAGTTGTATATCCAGTGCCCACTGCTGTGCCCACTGCATCCTTCAGTGACCTTGTACTGTGGCCACTGCATCCTTCAGTGACCTAGTTGTATATCCAGTGGCTACTGCTGTGCCCACTGCATCCTTCAGTGACCTTGTACTGTGCCCACTGCATCCTTCAGTGACCTTGTACTGTGGCCACTGCATCCTTCAGTGACCTAGTTGTATATCCAGTGCCCACTGCTGTGCCCACTGCATCCTTCAGTGACCTTGTACTGTGCCCACTGCATCCTTCAGTGACCTTGTACTGTGCCCACTGCATCCAGTGATTCATTACTAGCAACATGTCTGCAGGGTTTCGCGGGGTGAGAGGAAAGGGAGTTCAATTGCCTCAGCCACTTCTGGGACTGCTCCACGTCCAGGGAGAGGACGCCCAGCTGTACGTGGTCGTGATGCAGCAGAAAGGGGGGCAGCAAAGCCTGGGCCGAGTCAGCGGACGCCATTGTCCAAATATTTTAAAGTTTCTGGTCCCCGTGTGGTGGTTGATCAAATGGAACCTGACGTACTCATGGACATCATGACTTCCTCCCAGACCTCTACTGTGAGCACCACTCCAAGCAGTAGCAGCAGCAGCCAACATCCCACGCTTGTTGTGACATCCACCCCAGCACCCACTGGTCAGCAGCCCTCCCAGGATGACAGCGTTCTGTCCCTCAGTCCGGCATCTGGGAACCTGCTGATGCAAGAAGCTCAGGACTTACTGGGGACTGATGTGGCAGAGATTGAGATCGGGCCACAATCACAAGCGTTGTTGAGTTCTGGTGATGAAGAAGAGGGGTCTGTGTCTGGGGATGTAGGGACAGAAGAGGAGGCGGGGGAGTCAGAGGAAGAGCTGGATTATGATGATGCTGCTGATGATGACGACGTTGTGGACCCTAACTATGTGCAGCCTGCTGAGTCCGTGGAAGAATGGTCAGAGGCAGAGCAGGATGACGAGTCACCTCGGCCTAGGCAAGGATATCGCCATATGTCAGGCAGGGGCAGGGGCATCGGCAGCAGTGGGCGTGGAGGAAGTAGACAGGACACTGCTTCAGCCGGCACCACCACCATGCAACCCCCGGCAACTACTACCACACATTGCTCCTCTGCACCCTCTGCTAGTGGGGGCCGCAGTAAATTAAAGTCACCAGTGTGGGATTGCTTTGAGGAATGTACTGATGACAAAAGGTATGCGGTGTGCAGGTTATGCAGCAAAAGATTGAGCCGTGGGAAAAGTCTGAGCAAGATGGGTACCTCATCCCTCCAGGGCCACCTGAGAAGCCGCCACTGCCGCGAGTATGCGGACTTTAAGAGGAAGCAGGCACTGCTGGCAGGGGTTCCTGAGAGCAGAAGGCCCACCAGCGCAGCAGCATCCTCCCTCCCTCAGGGTCGTGAATCCCCCACAGCAGCAGCAGTAGTAGCACGCAAGCGCTCTTCCACCTCGGCTGCTCAGGACACAGACATTGAGGCTGGCAGCCAGTGTTCGTCTCTCTCCTCTGTCTCCCCTGCATCCCAGCGTCGTCAGACCCTGCTGAGCGACACCTTTCAGGGTCTGACCAAGCCTCTGCCTCCAAGCCACAGGCGGATCCGCAAACTAAATGGCTTGCTGGCCCGGGCCATGGCATCACATCTGCTTCCCTACTCCCTGGTGCAGGAGGGGAGCGCCATGCGGACGCTGCTCCAATTTGGCATCCCCGAGTGGCAAGTCCCCAGTCGCCACTATTTCAGCAGGAGCGCGATCCCAGCACTCCACAAGTTTGCGGTGGAAAACGTGGCCCGTTCCCTGGACTACTCTGTGGGCAAGCGGGTCCACGTGACCATGGACTCGTGGAGTAGCAGATTTGGGACAGGTCGCTACCTGTCCTTTACGGCCCACCGGGTGACACTGATGGAAGGGAGGGAGGACAAGAGCGCATCAGCCCAGCTAGTGGTGCCACCACGCGGGATCAGGGGGGATGCAGAAGGGTCCTGTCACGACACTCCCTCAGCACCCGGAAAGCAAGCCCACCTCGGCAGCAGCAGTGCCAAGCCTCGGCACTGCCAAGCCCTTTTAAAATTGGTGACCCTGGGGAAGGAGAGGCTTACGGCCACCAACGTCCTGGCCGCCCTCAGGAAGCAGGAGCGGAGGTGGCTGACCCCCAGAGGCCTGGAAGTGGGGTATGTGGCAGCCGATAACGGGGCCAACCTGGTGGCAGCAGTGCAGCAGGGAAACCTCCAGCACATCCCCTGCTTGGCCCACGTGCTCAATCTTGTGGTGCAGCGCTTCTTGCACACCTACCAGGGGATGAGCGAGCTGCTGCAGGATGCCCGGGCGGTGGTACGCTTTTTCCGCCTGTCAGCCACTGCCTCTGCACTCTTGTCCACCTTACAGCAGCAGTATGGAAGGCCACAACACCGGCTGATCATCGACATGCCAGTTCGCTGGAATTCGACTCTGGCCATGTTGCAGCGGCTGTGTCAGCACAGGCTGGCTGTTAGGGCCTACATGCTAGACCCAAGTGTCCCCAGCAACCAGCAAGTCCCCATGATTACTGCCACTCAGTGGACACTGATGCAGCAAGTATGCCTGGTGCTGAGTCCCTTCCTGGAGGCAACCAAGATGGTCAGTGAGGAGCGGGCCTCTGTGTGCCAGTGGGTGCCCTTGGTTTGTCTACTGGAGCAGGCAATGGACAATTTAATTGAGTGTGGGGATGAAGCCCTGAGGCAGTTGGAAGAACAGGAGCAGATGGCAGCACAGTCCAGCTCAGAGGAGGGCTCACAGCAGGTAGTGGACGAGTTGGAGGTCCCTAACCTGAATGAGGAGGAGGAGGAGGAGCAGAGTGCAGCAGGCGTTGTACGTGGATGGCGGTTTGAGGAGGACAACGACATGGCACAGGAAGAGGACAGGCATGCGTTATGTGACAATGGCGAGGACGAGGAAGATCTTGCTGGCAGGGCCCACTTGTTTCCCATGGCTGTGCACATGTTGCGCTGCCTTCGCAGGGACCCCCGGGTGATCCAGATGCGTTCAAGGGAGGACATCTGGAGTACCTTGATGCTTGATCCCCGTCTGAAGGGGAAGCTGGGAGACTTAATGACGCCATCCACCACCGAGCAACGCACAAGGGAGTTGAAGGAGGCCCTTGTGCGCAGACTACTGGAAGCATTCCCCCAGCCTTCCACCCCCACTGTAACTGCTCTGCCAAGCCAGCAAGAGGTGCCTGCCATTGCCACTAGCAGCACAACAACCACCACCAGCAGCAGCAGCAGCAACTGGCGCCCCGGAGACCTGAAGAGCCTAAGCAAGAGCCTGTATGCAGTGCAGCAGCCCAGAACAGAGGTGCCCGCCACAGCATCCACCACCAACCAGCACAAGCAACGACTGACCACCATGGTGTCTGACTATATGGGGTCATCCAGCGGGCTCAATGACACCGACAGCCCCGTGGACCCCTTGGAGTACTGGGTCAAGAGACTGGACATCTGGAGCGAGCTTTCCCAGTACGCCCTGGAACTCCTATCCTGCCCTCCTTCCAGTGTCCTCTCAGAGAGATGCTTTAGTGCGGCCGGTGGCGTGGTCACAGAGAAGCGCTCTCGGCTCTCCCACGCCTCTGTGGACAAACTCACCTTCCTGAAAATCAACCAGGCTTGGGTGGAAGGTGAGTTCCTGGCCCCTATTGTCGGACACAGGGGGACATGAAGTGGCTGCTGCATGTGCTGTTGTTAACTATGCCTGCCTTTATAAAGACATTTACTACCTGCCTAGTGCCTACCTTGGTTAATTTTTTGGTGTTATGGTACTACTACCAGTAAGTTGCCATGGTCCTCCTTCTGAGCTGCTGAACTGACCGCCTGCTTTGTCCTCCTGACTCAGTCGCTACTACACTCTGCGTTCACAGTGCCCGGGTCACCGGGTGCATTTAATTTTTTGGCCAGCACTATGACGCTGTGCTACTACTACTGTGCTGCTGCTGCTGCTGAACTGACCACCCGCTTTGTCCTCCTGACTCAGTCGCTACTACATTCTGCGTTCACACTGCCCGGGTCACCGGGTGCATTTAATTTTTTGGCCAGCACTATGACGCTGTGCTACTACTACTGTGCTGCTGCTGCTGAACTGACCGCCCGCTTTGTCCTCCTGACTCAGTCGCTACTACATTCTGCGTTCACACTGCCCGGGTCACCGGGTGCATTTAATTTTTTGGCCAGCACTATGACGCTGTGCTGCTACTACTACCACCAGTATGTTGCCGTGGTCCTTCTGTGCTGCTGAACTGACCGCCCACATAGTCCTTCTCCTGACTCAGTCGCTACCACCACTGCACTCTGCGTTCACACTGCCCGTGTCCACTGACAACTCTGCTGCGATGTCATTGCTAATTGCTGCAAAAAAAAACAAAAAAAAAAAATTACAAAAACCTCTCTGGAGCCTTTTTGCCGTCAGCCACTCATCCTCCTCCAGCGGTACCTTCGCCGCCAAGTGCCATTGGAACTCGCCTTCTCCTCTTTGACTGCTTAACGCGTATATCCCTTTTTAAAACCACGTATTACCAATTAATAGCCCCATTTAAAGTGTTGATTTCACTTTAAAATCCATTTTCTCTAGAAAATTTTTTTTTTTGGGAATTTTTTATGTTGAAGTTATGTTGCCCCTTATCACCTCGATAATCCATGCTATTTGGGGGACTGTAGCATGTATGGGGGCTTTGTTATTAACATTAAAAGAAAATCCGCCTCCGGGCGTGAATCCACGCGTGATTACGCCATTCACGGGAAAAAATCCGCGTGGTTGCGTGGACGCGACCGCAAATCCGCATGCGGCGGGGCCGAATGCGGATTTTTTTTTTCAACCACGCGGATTTCCGAATTCGTGGATGAGGCACATCCGAGCATCACTATGGCTAAGAACCATCGTTAATGTGCCTTACCACCCTTTACCACCTCCTGGCTCCTGCTCACTAAGCCAGCCTGGTTCAGTTTGACTATTACGTCGCCTGCAGCCACACATTTTACACCTACAGTGGGCTGCTGTGTGTGTACTGCCCTTCTGCTGTCTGTCTGTGTTTCCCACTGCCAGGGTACACAGAATTACATTCTGCTGCCACTCTGCCACCAGCTATTACGTCAAACAATAGCTATATATCTGTGTAATTGGTTGTACAAACAAAACCAACAAACCATTAAAAAAAAAAAAAGGTTTAATTTTTCTGAGGTGCCCGGGTTGAAAACTGTGTTGTCCCAGTTGTGTATTGGACGCGATGTGGGCTGCACGACCGCTGTCTGGGACCTCCTGTTGTGTTTATTTACAGCCCTGTTATCACCGCTAGGTACCAGGGCTATTATGTCACGCTGCCTGCCTGCTGCCACACTCACACTACTCCTCCATTCCTCCTGCTGCTGCTGTCTGTCTGTGTTTCCCACTGCCAGGGTACACAGAATTACCTTCTGCTGCCACACTGCCACCAGCTATTACGTCAAACAATAGCTGCTCACATTACTCCTCCATTCCTCCTGCTACTGCTGCTGTCGGTCTGTGTTTCCCACTGCCAGGGTACACAGAATTACATTCTGCTGCCACTCTGCCACCAGCTATTACGTCAAACAATAGCTATATATCTGTGTAATTGGTTGTACAAACAAAACCAAAAAACCATTAAAAAAAAAAAAAAAAGGTTTAATTTTTCTGAGGTGCCCGGGTTGAAAACTGTGTTGTCCCAGTTGTGTATTGGACACGATGTGGGCTGCACGACCGCTGTCTGGGACCTCCTGCCTGCTGTGTTTATTTACAGCCCTGGTATCACCGCTAGGTACCAGGGCTATTATGTCACGCTGCCTGCCTGCTGCCACACTCACACTGCTCCTCCATTCCTCCTGCTGCTGCTGTCTGTCTGTGTTTCCCACTGCCAGGGTACACAGAATTACCTTCTGCTGCCACACTGCCACCAGCTATTACGTCAAACAATAGCTGCTCACATTACTCCTCCATTCCTCCTGCTGCTGCTGCTGCTGTCTGTCTGTGTTTCCCACTGCCAGAGTACACAGAATTACATTCTGCTGCCACTCTGCCACCAGCTATTACGTCAAACAATAGCTATATATCTGTGTAATTGGTTGTACAAACAAAACCAACAAACCATTAAAAAAAAAAAAAAGGTTTAATTTTTCTGAGGTGCCCGGGTTGAAAACTGTGTTGTCCCAGTTGTGTATTGGACACGATGTGGGCTGCATGACCGCTGTCTGGGACCTCCTGTTGTGTTTATTTACAGCCCTGGTATCACCGCTAGGTACCAGGGCTATTATGTCACGCTGCCTGCCTGCTGCCACACTCACACTACTCCTCCATTCCTCCTGCTGCTGCTGTCTGTCTGTGTTTCCCACTGCCAGGGTACACAGAATTACCTTCTGCTGCCACACTGCCACCAGCTATTACGTCAAACAATAGCTGCTCACATTACTCCTCCATTCCTCCTGCTCCTGCTGCTGTCGGTCTGTGTTTCCCACTGCCAGGGTACACAGAATTACATTCTGCTGCCACTCTGCCACCAGCTATTACGTCAAACAATAGCTATATATCTGTGTAATTGGTTGTACAAACAAAACCAACAAACCATTAAAAAAAAAAAAAAGGTTTAATTTTTCTGAGGTGCCCAGGTTGAAAACTGTGTTGTCCCAGTTGTGTATTGGACACGATGTGGGCTGCACGACCGCTGTCTGGGACCTCCTGTTGTGTTTATTTACAGCCCTGGTATCACCGCTAGGTACCAGGGCTATTATGTCACGCTGCCTGCCTGCTGCCACACTCACACTACTCCTCCATTCCTCCTGCTGCTGCTGTCTGTCTGTGTTTCCCACTGCCAGGGTACACAGAATTACCTTCTGCTGCCACACTGCCACCAGCTATTACGTCAAACAATAGCTGCTCACATTACTCCTCCATTCCTCCTGCTACTGCTGCTGTCGGTCTGTGTTTCCCACTGCCAGGGTACACAGAATTACATTCTGCTGCCACTCTGCCACCAGCTATTACGTCAACCAATAGCTATATATCTGTGTAATTGGTTGTACAAACAAAACCAAAAAACCATTTAAAAAAAAAAAAAAGGTTTAATTTTTCTGAGGTGCCCGGGTTGAAAACTGTGTTGTCCCAGTTGTGTATTGGACACGATGTGGGCTGCACGACCGCTGTCTGGGACCTCCTGCCTGCTGTGTTTATTTACAGCCCTGGTATCACCGCTAGGTACCAGGGCTATTATGTCACACTGCCTGCCTCATTGACTGCCTGCTGCCACACACTCATCCTCCTCCTCCTGCTGCTGAATTTACCTCCTGCTGTCTGTGTGTTTCCACTGCCAGGGAGCACATACAATGCCGCTTCCAACATGCGTGCGCCACCAGCTATTTGTTACGCTCAAAAATAGCTGCATTTCTTTAAAAAAAAAAATTGAAAAGAGAAATAAGTGAAGAAGAAGACGATATAGAAGAAGAAGAAGAAGATGAAGAAGAAGAAGAAGAAGAAGAAGGAGAAGAAGAAGAAGATGAAGAAGAAGAAAATGAAGAAGAAGATGAAGAAGATGAAGAAGAAGAAGAAGAAGAAGAAGAAGAAGAAGAAGAAGAAGAAGAAGAAGAAGAAGAAGAAGAAGAAGAAGAAGAAGAAGAAGAAGAAGAAGAAGAAGATGAAGAAGATGAAGAAGAAGAAGATGAAGAAGAAGAAGATGAAGAAGAAGAAGATGAAGAAGATGAAGAAGATGAAGAAGAAGAAGAAGAAGATGATGATGAAGAAGATGAAGAAGATGATGATGAAGAAGATGAAGAAGATGAAGAAGAAGAAGATGAAGAAGAAGAAGAAGAAGAAGAAGAAGACAATATAGAAGAAGAAGAAGATATAGAAGAAGATATAGAAGAAGAAGATATAGAAGAAGAAGAAGATAGAAGATAAAGAAGAAGAAGAAGAAGAAGAAGAAGTATATACAGTACTGAACAAAATTCTGGACACAACTTCTCTTTTCACCTTTTTTTTTTAAAGGAACATCCCCACATAATCACTTGCTGTTGTTACTTGGAAAAAAAGATGTTTCTTGCATCATTCACCCTCAAAACAAGTGTTGGAAGCTATTTAAGGCCAATTCGAATAGTCAGCTCGAATAATGAGCTCGAATACCGACTCGAATAGTGAGCTCGAAGTCCGAGGTCGAATCGAAAAGTAAAAATTATTGGACTCGAATATTCAACTGACCTCGAATAATTTACTATTCGAATTCGACCAAACTCGAATTTTAAAAAGGGGTATTTGAGCACCACTGGTGCTGGGTATTATAAGACCCCCCCCCCCCCCCCCCCCCAAAAAGGAATATAGCGAGTGTGGCATACTAAAGGGGGCCACTAATGATCCAATTTGTAGCAAAAAATCCTTCAAGCGATCAGGAATTCTGATCGGAAGTGAAATTGTTCACTACACCATCAACGAACCAATCTTTGCTTCCTATCTATCACAACCAACAAGAAAATTCAAATTTTGGTTCGATGAAAATCCAATCGGATGACTGATTTTATAATCGTCTGTAATTGATTGAGCCCATCAACGGAGATTATTTACAACCAATCCGTTCAGAATTTCTGATCGCTCAAATTATTTTTCGCTAGAAATTAGACCATTAGTGGCCACCTTAAGCTCGCCACGGCAGGTAACGCCAGATGTAGGTGCCTCCTGTATAGGTAATATAGTTGCCCCAGTATATGTAATAAAGTTGCCCCCAGTATAGGTAGCTAGTATAGTTGCCCTCAGTATAGGTAGCTAGTTGCCCCCAGTGTAAGTAGTATAGTTTCCCCCAGTGAAGGCAGTATAGTTGCCCTCAGTATAGCTAGTATAGTTACCCCAGTGTAGGTAGTATAGTTGTCCCCACTTTAGCTGCCCCCAGTGTAGGCAGTATAGTTGCCCCATTATAGGTAGTATAGCTGCCCCCAGTATAGGTAGTATAGCTGCTGCCCCCAGTGTAGTTAGTATAGTGGCCCCCAGTATAGCTAGTATAGTGGCCCCCAGTATAGTGGCCCCCAGTATAGGTAGTATAGTGGCCCCCAGTACAGCTAGTATAGTGGCCCCTAGTATAGCTAGTATAGTGGCCCCCAGTACAGCTAGTACAGTGGCCCCTAGTATAGCTAGTATAGTGGCCTGCAGTATAGGTAGTATAGTGGCCCCCAATGTAAGTAGTATAGTTGCCCCCAATGTATGTAGTATAGCTTCCCCCAGCATAGCTAGTATAGTGGCCCCCAGTATAGCTTCCCCCAGTGTAGCTAGTATAGTGGCCCCCAGTGTAGCTGCCCCCAGTGTATGTAATATAGTGGCCCCCAGTATAGCTGCCCCAGTGTAGGTAGTATAGTGGTCCCCAGTATAGCTAGTATAGTGGCCCCCAGTATAGCTGCCCCCAGTGTAGGTAGTATAGTGGCTCCCAGTATAGCTAGTATAGTTGCCCCCAGTGTAGGTAGTATAGTGGCCCCCAGTACAGCTAGTACAGTGGCCCCTAGTATAGCTAGTATAGTGGCCTGCAGTATAGGTAGTATAGTGGCCCCCAATGTAAGTAGTATAGTTGCCCCCAATGTATGTAGTATAGCTTCCCCCAGCATAGCTAGTATAGTGGCCCCCAGTATAGCTTCCCCCAGTGTAGCTAGTATAGTGGCCCCCAGTGTAGCTGCCCCCAGTGTATGTAATATAGTGGCCCCCAGTATAGCTGCCCCAGTGTAGGTAGTATAGTGGTCCCCAGTATAGCTAGTATAGTGGCCCCCAGTATAGCTGCCCCCAGTGTAGGTAGTATAGTGGCCCCCAGTATAGCTAGTATAGTGGCCCCCAGTGTAGGTAGTATAGTGGCTCCCAGTATAGCTAGTATAGTTGCCCCCAGTGTAGGTAGTATAGTGGCCCCCAGTATAGCTGCCCCCAGTGTAGCTAGTATAGTGGCCCCCAGTATAGCTGCCCCAGTGTAGGTAATATAGTGGCCCCCAGTATAGCTGCCCCCAGTGTAGCTAGTATAGTGGCCCCCAGTATAGCTGCCCCAGTGTAGGTAATATAGTGGCCCCCAGTATAGCGGCCCCCAGTGTAGGTAGTATAGTGGCCCCCAGTTTAGCTAGTATAGTGGCCCCAAGTATAGCTGCCCCCAGTGTAGGTAGTATAGTGGCCCCCAGTATAGCTAGTATAGTGGCCCCCAGTGTAGATTGTATAGTGGCTTCCAGTATAGCTAGTATAGTTGCCCCCAGTGTAGGTAGTATAGTGGCCCCCAGTATAGCTAGTATAGTAGTGCCCAGTGTAGGTAGTAAAGTTGCCCGAGGAGAGGTGGGCAGTGCAAGAAGGAGAGGCAGCGGGGACAGCGGCGGGGAGGGGGGAAAGATCCCCTCCCTCACCTGGGTCCCCTCCTTCAGCACTCTCCCCCTCCAAAATGTGGTGACATATAGTCAGGCAGGGCGGGCGGGAGGAGAGTAACAGGAGGGAATTATTCTTTCAAAATATAGTTATTGAGAAAATTGATTTTAAAGTTTCAAAGGAAAATAGTATACATTTAAATGCGGTAAATGACATTTAATGTATTTACAGCATTTAAATATATAATTTTTTTTTCCTTTGAAACTTTAAAATCGATTTTCTCAAAAACTATAAGGTCTTTTTGAAAAAACATGTGAGGGGTTTTTAATCACGAATACCACTTGTGATTCGTGATTACATGCTGTTATTGGACTCAAAACCGCACTCGAGTCCGATATCCCTTCCTACTCGTGATCATGATCACGAGTCAATTCGTAAGTGGGCGGAGTCGATTGTGGGTATCCGAGCACCACTGATCCTAATTGACCTCACTAATGTCCATTCATTATTCTCTGGTAGGTCAGCTCTGAAGCAGTGGCGTAGAAATAGGGGTTGCGGAGGTAGCCACCGCATCGGGGCCCTTGGGTCCGAGGGGCCCTCCCTCAATCACAATATTAGCTTTCTATTGGCCCTGTGTTGGTAATAATCACTTCTATAGATGATTTAAATAATAATAATCATTAATAAACTGTTTCCCAACCCCCTATTTGCACCTCTGACACTGTTATTGTCCTTGGCAGGTTTTGGTGCGCCGTATCAATTGTTATGTATAGAGTGCTTGCGACTTGCGAGGCCCCATGTAAAACTTGCACCGGGGCCCATAGCTCCTTAGCTACGCCACTGCTCTGAATTATACAATCAGTCCATCAAACAAAAACGAAATCAGAGACTTTGGCCTCAATTCACTAAGATCATGCTGGAGATAATAAGGCAAGAGAAAACTTACCTCACACAGTGAGAGAGTTATCTTATCTCTTCATTCCTTACGTTACCTCCTCTGTAGTTATTTTCACACACAGTTAATTAACAGCCTGTCTTTAACTCTGGAGTTATTTTAAGGATTGGAGATTTAACTTAAAGACAGAAGAGTTAACTTTAGGTTTGCCTGAGGTAAAATGTTTCCTGAATACTACATGCCTTATCACCATGGTGATAACTCTAGAAACGTTATTAAAGACAGGAGATACGCTTAGTGAATTGAGGCCATTGAGTTTCTGTAGGCAGTAGCACCTTGTGGTCTCATCTTTGAAATATAAGCATTGCATCTATTACCACTATCATCTATCTGCTATTATTCTCTACGGCAGTTTATTTTAGCGTTCTTCTGCTGTCATTTGGTAACGTTTTCGCTGAGACTCCACAACCGAGTGATGCTAATGACAGTGTGAGGCCCCCGCGCGACAGATGATTTCACCATCGCTGAAGTTGTCTGCCGTGTTTATTTTCAATTGTCCGTGTTTGATTGGAACAGCGGGCACTGTCAGACGATGAATAACACAGATCATCAGCGCCTGCTTAGAAAGCTATATTTTCCATTCAATCTTTCCATCTTCTTACACTGTTTATGGAAATAATCAGCGACTATTGCGTGCAATTACATCAGGAGAAAACTAATGTAATGTTCTGCTGTTTAAAGGACAACTTGTTCCTGTACAAAACAAAAGGTCATCGCTGAGAAAACAGCCTCGTTTATTTATTCCTCTTAATGAACAACGTTTTTTGTAATGCAACACTAGGCTTTATTTACGGGGGAATTATGTGAGGGCCCTTTCACACTGGCGAGGTGCGTGTTGGCGATTTACCGCACTGCTACCGCAGGGCAATGAAAGTCCATGGGTGCTTTCTTATTACCTGTGGTGAGCCGGAAGTGCTCAATCTGACGTGCTTCCAAAACGACGTGCATCGGACCGGAAGTCATGTAAGTCTATGGTGACGCAGTGATTTTTAAAATGTTGCCGGCGGCAGTGCGGCAATGTTGCGACGCGCATGTGCAGAAACGTATTTTTGCAATACGCTTCCGTGCACTTCCGTATTTCAAAAACAGGAAGTGACTGCAAGCGCGTGTCACTTCCTATTTGGTCGGATATCAGAAGGGGAATACCACCTGTTTCTGGCGGTGCGACGCGACTGCTGCACCACACCACCAATATGCAGTGTGAAGCCGGCCTAAAGGCTACGTGGGTCTTTTAAAGCACACCTGAAGTGAGAGATATATGGGGCCGACATACTGTATTTATTTCATTTTAAACAATGCCAACTGCCTGGCTGTCCTGCTGATTTCTGCCTCTGATGCTTTTAGCCATGGATCCTGGACAAGCATGTACATCAGATATGTTCTGACTGAAGTCTGACTAGATTAGAAGCATCCTTGTTTCAGGTTTGTAATTCAGACGCTTCTGCAGTCAAAGAGCAGGATAGCCAAACAACTGGAATTGTTTAAGTGGAAACAAATATGGCAGCTTTCAGTACGCCAACGGGTTCATATGCATAGCTCCACCCCCACACGTCCCTCACTGTTCCTTGCCCAGTGACATACAGGTCCTTTTTAAAAAATTAGCATATTGTGATAAAGTTCATTATTTTCTGTAATGTACTGATAAACATTACACTTTCATGTATTTTAGATTCATTACACACAACTGAAGTAGTTCAAGCCTTTTATTGTTTTAATATTGATTATTTTGGCATACAGCTCATGAAAACCCAAAATTCCTATCTCAAAAAATTAGCATATTTCATCCGACCAATAAAAGAAAAGTGTTTTTAAAACAAAAAAAAGTCAACCTTCAAATAATTATGTTCAGTTATGCACTCAATACTTGGTCAGGAATCCTTTTGCAGTAATGACTGCTTCAATGCGGCGTGAAATGGAGGCAATCAGCCTGTGGCACTGCTCAGGTGTTATGGAGGCCCAGGATGCTTCAATAGCGGCCTTAAGCTCATCCAGAGTGTTGGGTCTTGCGTCTCTCAACTTTCTCTTCACAATATCCCACAGATTCTCTATGGGGTTTAGGTCAGGAGAGTTGGCAGGCCAATTGAGCACATGTAATACCATGGTCAGTAAACCATTTACCAGTGGTTTTGGCACTGTGAGCAGGTGCCGGGTCGTGCTGAAAAATGAAATCTTTATCTCCATAAAGCTTTTCAGCAGATGGAAGCATGAATTGCTCCAAAATCTCCTGACAGCTAGCTGCATTGACCCTGCCCTTGATAAAACACAGTGGACCAACACCAGCAGCTGACATGGCACCCCAGACCAGCAGCTGACTGTGGGCACTTGACACTGGACTTCAGGCATTTTGGCATTTCCCTCTCCCCAGTCTTCCTCCAGACTCTAGCACCTTGATTTCCGAATGACATGCAAAAGTTGCTTTCATCCGAAAAAAGTACTTTGGACCACTGAGCAACAGTCCAGTGCTGCTTCTCTGTAGCCCCGGTCAGGCGCTTCTGCCGCTGTTTCTGGTTCAAAAGTGGCTTGACCTGGGGAATGCGGCACCTGTAGCCCATTTCCTGCACACGCCTGTACACGGTGGCTCTGGATGTTTCTACTCCAGACTCAGTCCACTGCTTCCACAGGTCCCCCAAGGTCTGGAATCGGTCCTTCTCCACAATCTTCCTCAGGGTCCAGTCACCTCTTCTCGTTGTGCAGCGTTTTCTGCCACACATTTTCCTTCCCACACACTTCCCACTGAGGTGCCTTGATACAGCACTCTGGGAAAAGCCTATTCGTTCAGAAATTTCTTTCTGTGTCTTACCCTCTTGCTTGAGGGTGTCAATGATGGCCTTCTGGACAGCAGTCAGGTCGGCAGTCTTACCCATGATTGCGGTTTTGAGTAATGAACCAGGCTGGGAGTTTTTAAAAGCCTCAGGAATCTTTTGCAGGTGTTTAGAGTTAATTAGTTGATTCAGATGATTAGGTTAATAGATCGTTTAGAGAACCTTTTCATGATATGCTAATTTTTTGAGATAGGAATTTTGGGTTTCCATGAGCTGTATGCCAAAATCATCAATATTAAAACAATAAAAGGCTTGAACTACTTCAGTTGTGTGTAATGCCTCTAAAATATATGAAAGTCTAATGTTTATCAGTACATTACAGAAAATAATGAACTTTATCACAATATGCTAATTTTTTTAGAAGGATCTGTACTCCCTGCTGGACAGGAAGTATAGCACTAGAATTTCTGGGATCATCACAGTGATGTACATCGTATTCTCGTTCCCTGAAAACAAGATGAATGAAAAAAAAAAAAGATACCTCATTAGAGGGAAGGCTCTGGATTGTCCAGAGGCTCCTTGTATCTTCATATAACACAACATTCCAGCATCGGGTCCCTCTAAACTGGTTTGAATATTTTACTTCCGAGTGCGAGGAAGGCCATGAACGGGCGCACGGGCCCAGTAGAATTAAGGTGCTTGTACATGTTTTCTTTCCTCCATCCACAAGCACCTTCGTTCCGCTGGTCCTACACAGCCTCACTCATACACCTCCCACGCTTGTCCATCGCCATGCCGTGGTGTGCGGAGATACTGGAATACTTACCCCTTACAGTGAACCCGTGGTGAAAATAAACTGATGAGATAAACAATTATATTTATCCTCCTACTCCTAAAAATGACTTTTTAAAGGATACCCGAGGTGACATGATGAGATAGACATGGGTATGTACAGTGCCTAGCACACAAATAACTATGCTGTGTTCCTTTTTCCTTTCTCTTCCTGAAAGAGTTAAATATCAGGTATGTAAGTGGCTGACTCAGTCCTGACTCAGACAGGAAGTGATTACAGCGTGACCCTCACTGATAAGAAATTCCAACTATAATACACTTTCCTAGCAGAAAATGGCTTTTGAGAGCAGAAAGAGATAAAAATGGTCAATAGTTCATAGATTTTAGCTCTGGCATACTTCAATGAATGTGTCATTGAGCAAAAGCAATAAAACAGTTAAAACTTAAAAAGTAGTTTTAAACATAAAATAAAACTGTGGAATATCTTAAAAGGCAATTTTTAGGAGAAGGGAGATAGATACAATTCTTTATTTCATTAGTTTATTTTCACCTTGGGTGTCCTTTAAGGTATGTCATGGTTTTTATTTTATATTTAAACATTTACAAAGTAGGTGGAATGTTTTATTGTCTCTAATCAGTGGCAGCCTATTAAGTGTCCCAGAGTAAGAAAAAGGCCAATAGTTCATGTATTTTATCTCTCTCAGAAGTTGTATTCTGCCAGGAAAACTTGTATGGCTGTAATTTGCTTATCAGTGATGTTTACTATATTCCCAACAAGGTACAAGACAGAAGCTGTCAGTTCCATACTTGGAAATGAATTCTTTCAGGGAGAAAAATAAAACAAGTAAAACAGTCTGGTTATTAATATGTTGTTTTTTTTTTTACTGAACAAACACGTTTATCTCATCATGTCATGCATTGAGTAAGTACCTACCGTTTCTATGTTTATAAATTCAGGTTTGCTTTAATTGCAAGACAATCTGATCATTTGTCCAGCAACCAACGATACTATCAATTAGCTTCAGTGAAGTGTAACTTTTTTTTTTCTATTACTTTTATGTTGCGTTTAATGTTTTAGAGCAGAAATACAATTTTAAGTTTCATACCACTTTAATAAGGACTTCCTGTTATCATATAACTACTATTTCAATCACATAAGGCTTGATTCAGAAAAGGGTGCTAAGTTTTAGCACGCCAGTGAAAAGGCACTTTGTATGTGCTAACATGCTTTGCACGTGCTAAGTAGTTAGCACTTGCAAACTACTTAGCACCGTCGTTAGCACATGTAAACTACTTAGCACCGTAGTTAGCACATGTAAACTACTTAGCACCCTTGTTTTTTTTAAGAAAATCAGTGTTTATTCAACAAAGAAAAGGAACATATGACAGAATATGCAGTGTAGCAGTGAGCCTCCTAACTTTTCCAACAGTAGCTCCAGCATCAATTATCACTGTGGAAGATGAGAGGTATTGTTAACAATAATATAATGATCGTCACATAATATATAGAGCTCAGATTGAATTTAAATGTCCAAATATTCTATCTTTTGCAAGATCATAATTAGCAAGACCAGGGGTATCTAACCATGGAGCTTAGCACCCTAGTTAGCACGGTGCTAAGTAGTAGTTTGCATGTCCTAACTACGGTGCTAAGTAGTTTGCATGTGCTAACTACGGTGCTAAGTTTGTTTTCTTTTAAATTCCAGAACAAAACAAGATATTGCAAAGTTAAAGAAGAAACCGATATTTTCTAACAGACAGCGGATGACAAGTGTCCTGTACACAGCCCAGACTGTCCAGCAGGACCCACTGGTGCACCAAAAACCAATATAAAGTATAACTGTATCCATAAAAGCACTGATGATTCTTTCTGTAACTGCTGACAGTGCAAACGTCTCATCGATCCTTCCTGGTGGATATAGATTTGCGGTTGCTGCTTCCACTTTTGCATTATTAAACAACATTTTATTTAGTTTTGCTATAGCTATCTATCTTAAAGCATGATATTGCTGTCCGAATTAATAACAGCCTTCCCTTGGGACCCTGTAACTAATGTGGGTTAGAGTTTCTTCAACTTCAATCACAAACCACATTAGTACATTTAAAAATTTGCCATTGCCAGGGGGGTAACTACAGGGGGGGCGGCCCCAGCAACCACAGGGGTCCCAGAGCTGAAAGGGGACCCAACTACTACAACACTCCCTCTGATAAAGGGTCAGTCTTTCAGATAAGATGTTTTTGTGGCTACACTTGTTATGTGTGTGAAGATTATGATGTCCACACTTGTTTTATGACCTGTAACGATCGGTGTAACACAGAGAGGATCTGATTACCGGTGATCTGCAGTATCACCAAGAATGCAGATATATACCAGATTATTGATGATCTGCAGTATCACCGATAATCAGATATATCTCTAACCTCTGGACACCTGAGTGATAAGAGTGTATTGGTGCAACAGTAATACTTTGAGGACCGCACCTGGAAGACAGGTGCAAGAGCAGGTAGGAATACTGCTCGCAACTGGTCCCTTTCGTAGTCTGGACTCTCCACGGGGAGGAGTCAGACAGAGAGAGGGAAGGACAGAACGTGAGTGACACCAATGGAGACGTGTCACTGACAGATCTGTGAACTATCTCCTAACAGGAGAGATAGTTCTCGAGGTCGGACAAGCCAGGTCGTTAACACACGGACAGATAAAGTACAGAGACAGGAGGCAGATGCAGAATCCAGAGACTAGCCGAGTTTTGGCAACAGAGTATCAGAATGACAAAGGTACAAAATCAGAGATCAGAAGAATGGTCAGGAAAGCAGAAGGTCATAACAAATAATCAACAATGCCTAAGCTAAGGTGCGAGTTCCTTGGCCGTCAACACCTTGGAAACTGATCTAGAATATAATACAAATAGTAACAGATTTCCTAGACTAAGGTGTGAGATCCTTGGCCATCAATACCTTGGAAACTGGTCTAATAAACACAGATACTGACAAGGTCTGAGTGCTACCACGTAGTGATCGCAACGCCAGACACCAGAGGAATGGCCAGCACCCAGTATATATACACCAGCGCTTCCCAGCGCCTCCCCTAAGTGCTGGACCAATGAGAGCAGATGGATTTGTCAGCTGACCGGCCTGGTCAGCTGACTCTCCTCTGAGTGTCATATAAGCTCTGCCTTTCAGCGCGCGTGCACGTCCTTCTGAACCTGTGTGGACTACCAGTCCCAGCCACACCAGACATGTTTTGCAATGTGTCAGCCTGTTCGGGTGCGGGGCCAGCCGCACCGCCAACCGAGCCTGCGGCGGTCTCCCCGCGCTCAGTCACTGTGTCAGTAGTAGGCTTATGCGTACCGACTGCTGCGTCGGATGCGGATTCCGCCGCTGGGCATGCGGCGGTTTCTCCGCGTTCCGCCCCGCTAGTGGACGCGTGCCCAAACACTCCAGATGCCACGCTAAACGCGGAATCAGCCGCCTCACTCTGAACACTTGCGGCGGCTCTTCCGCGTTTTCTCACAGTACCCCCCCCCAGAGGAGTGGACTCCGGACAGCTCCTACCGGGTTTCTCAGGATACAAAGCGTGGAATTCCTTTCTCAATTTGTCCGCGTGCATGCGACATTCAGGTACCCATGTTCTTTCCTCCAACTCTGGTTGGTCATCTACCATCACAGGAGGAGGAGTAGCACCCACATGGACTGCTGGTTTAAGCAGGGACACATGAAAAGATCTAACCCCACGCATGCTAGCAGGAAGATCAATGGCATAAGTAACATTGTTGATCTTCCTGGTGACTGGAAAAGGACCCACAAACCTGGGACCCAACTTGGGCGAGAGTTGTTTCAGGGCCAAATGACGGGTGGACACCCATACCAAATCTCCTGGTTGGAACTTCCACTCTAAAGAACGTTTCTTGTCAGCTTGACCTTTCTGACTTTGAAAAGCTTTTTCCAAATTACTCTTTACAATCCCCCAACTGTCCTTAAAGGATTTTTGCCATGCCTCCAGAGCTGGAAACGGAGTGGAAGCTACTGGCAATGGGGAGAACTTGGGCAACTTCCCAGTAACCACCTGAAATGGCGAAAACCCAGAGGAAGAGCGTTTCAAATTATTGTGCGCAAATTCTGCGAATGGCAAGAACTTGACCCAATCATTTTGCGCATCCGCAACATAACATCTTAAAAATTGTTCCAATGACTGATTCACTCGCTCAGTCTGGCCATTGGTCTGTGGGTGGTAGCCCGATGAAAATGACAGTTCCATGCCCATTTGACGACAAAATGCCCTCCAAAATCTGGAAATAAATTGGACTCCCCGATCCGACACTATGTTTTCCGGAATACCATGTAGTCGGAAAACGTGGATGATGAAAAGATCGGCCAGTTCCTGGGCCGAGGGGAGTCCTTTCAAGGGCACAAAATGGGCCATTTTGTTGAAACGGTCAACTACCACCCAAATGACCGACATGCCCTCAGACTTCGGAAGTTCCCCCACAACATCCATGGACAAATGGGTCCACGGTTCACTCGGGGTGGGCAAAGGCTGCAACGTTCCCACAGGTGCCAGGCGGGAGGGTCTACTTTTTGCACATACAGCACACTCTCTTACATACTCCTTGCAGTCTGTTGCCAATGAAGGCCACCAAGCAAACCTAGCGACTAGGTCCTGTGTTCTGGAGGCCCCAGGATGTCCAGCATTCTTGTGCGAGTGGAACATCTGTAATATTTGAAGGCGAAAAGGCAGTGGCACAAACATAACCCCCTGAGGCTTTCCCTCAGGAACATCCTGTTGGAAAGGACTTAAAGTTTCCCTCCAGTCTTTCCAAGTTTCAGTGACTGCCAACACAACTTTCTGTGGAATAATAGTCTCAGGGTCTGAGGGCTGTGCTGTCTCCGGCTCAAAGCATCTGGACAGGGCGTCTGCCTTAACGTTTTTACTACCAGGAGTGTACGTAATTATAAATCTGAATCTCCAGAAAAACAGTGACCACCGAGCCTGACCGGGACTCAATCTCTTAGCCCCCTCAATGTATTCCAAATTTTTGTGATCAGTGTAAACGGTAATCGTATGCTCTGCTCCTTCTAGCCAATGATGCCATTCTTCGAAGGTCAATTTAATGGCTAGGAGCTCCCTGTTGCCTATATCGTAGTTTTTCTCTGCTGGTGAAAACCTACGAGAGAAATAGGCACACGGGTGTAATCTTCCCTGCAACCCAGAGCGTTGAGACAGCACAGCCCCTACCCCGACCTCCGAGGCGTCCACCTCCACGATAAAGGGATAGGAGGTGTCGACGTGTCTCAAAATGGGTGCAGAGAAAAACAATTCTTTCAAAGTGGAGAAAGCAACTTGAGCCTCAGGGGACCAGTGGTTTGTATCTGCCCCTTTTTTAGTGAGACTGGTAAGGGGTGCTATGACTGTGGAGAACCCCTTTATGAACCTTCTATAGTAATTAGCAAATCCCAAAAATCTCTGGAGGGACTTCAGGCCCACTGGCTGGGGCCACTCCAACACAGCAGAGACCTTAGCAGGGTCCATAGCAAGACCCGAGGTGGAAATTATGTACCCCAAAAAGGCGACAGAAGTTTTCTCAAAAATGCATTTCTCCAATTTGGCGTACAGCATGTTGAGTCTTAGTTTGTTCAGCACAAACTTGACGTGAGTTCTGTGATCGGAAAGGTTGTCTGAGAAAATAAGTATATCATCTAGATATACTAGAAAAAATTTACCCAACACCTCCCTGAATACCTCATTGATTAGTTCTTGAAAGACGGCCGGGGCGTTGCACAACCTGAAGGGCATCACCAGGTATTCGTAATGCCCGTCGGGTGTGTTAAAGGCCGTCTTCCATTCATCGCCCTTTCTGATTCGCACCAGGTTGTATGCACCCCATAAATCCAATTTCGAGAAGATCTTAGCGTTGGTGACCTGCGTGAATAAATCGTCTATCAAGGGTAATGGATAGCGATTTTTTACTGTAATCTTATTCAGCCCCCGGTAATCAATGCATGGCCGAAGGCCTCCGTCTTTTTTCTTAACAAAAAAGAAACCTGCTCCGGCAGGCGACCGGGATGGGCGAATGAACCCTTTGGCTAAGTTTTCACGGATGTATTCCTGCATGGCCACTTTTTCCGGCCCAGACAAATTGTATAGATGGCCTCTAGGGGGCATACAACCCGATCGGAGAGCAATAGGACAATCAAAAGGGCGATGCGGAGGTAACTTATCAGCAGCTTTGGGACAAAATACATCTGAAAACTCAGAATATTGTTCTGGTACTCCCTCCACCCGAATCCCGGTCTGACCCAAGGTCACCTTCCCTAAAAAATTATTGAAACAATGGGCTGACTAGCTGATTAGCAGACCTGTGGCCCAATTAAACTGAGGGGAGTGAAGGTGTAGCCATGGCATGCCAAGGATGACTGTGGAGGTAGACATGTGCAATACAAAAAACTGTAACTTTTCCCTATGCAGTACCCCTATAGTGACTTCCACCTCTGGTGTCTGAGACAGAGGATGGTTACGTTGCAGGGGGGAGTCGTCCACTGCCGTAACCTGAATGGGTGGTTTTACCGGGGTAAGCGGGATACCCAATCTTTTTTTCAAATTCATAATCCATGAAATTAGCCGCTGAGCCGGAATCTATGAAGTCCTCAGAGACTTCAGATTTATTCTCCCATGTGATCGTACAAGGAAGAAGTAACCGTTTGTCTTCTAGGGGTGAGAGTCGTACGCCTAGGGTATTACCCCCAACTACTCCTAGGCAGTAGCATTTCCCGACTTTTTAGGACAATTCCGCACTCTATGACCCCCCTCTGCACAATAAAGACATAACTGTTCAGAAATCCTGCGTCTCCGCTCCACTTGAGACAATCTGGACCGCCCAATCTGCATTGGCTCGGGTGGAGGTGAGTCGGGAGGAGGTGGAGTCACAGGAGGGGCAGCGCAGGACACCATTTTAATGTTGTTTCTACCCCGGGTCTGCTTTTGATAGCGTAACCTGCAATCAATCCTAATGGCCGATGAAATGGCCTCATCGATGGTTCTGGGTTCGGGCTGACTTAACATAAGATCTGAGACCTCATCTGACAACCCTGATAAGAAACAATCTAAAAGGGCATAGGTGTCCCACCTGGCTGAAACTGACCACCTCCTAAATTCTGCAGCATAATCCTCGACCGGACTCTTGCCTTGACGTAACATCTTGAGCTTCCGCTCAGAAGTCGAGGCAATGTCTGGATCGTCGTAAATTATCGCCATGGCTTTAAAAAATTAATCTACCGAGGTTAAGGCTAAATCTCCGGCGGGTAGACTGTATGCCCAAGTTTGGGAATCGCCTGATAACAAGGTCTTGATAAATATGTGACCCTCTGGGCCATAGTTCCTGAAGATCTAGGTCTCAACTCAAAGTATAACACTCTACTTTTGAAATTTTGAAAGTCAGATCTGTGACCAGAAAATTTCTCAGGTACAGGCATACGTATGTCTTTGCTAGGAGGGGATCGCACCTCATTCACAGCCATCTGGAGGGTCTGTAAAGAAACGAACAAGGCGTCAATCAGCGTCTTGTGACTACCCAGCACTTGGTTGATGTTATCCACCGAAGTGGCAAGTGTGCCCAGACGGTCAGTGTGTGCGTCCATTTGTCTTTTGGTCTGGCGTTCTGTAACGATCGGTGTAACACAGAGAGGATTTGATTACCGGTGATCTGCAGTATCACCGAGAATGCAGATATATACCAGATTATTAATGATCTGCAGTATCACCGATAATCAGATATATCTCTAACCTCTGGACACCTGAGTGATAAGAGTGTATTGGTGCAACAGTAATACTTTGAGGACCGCACCTGGAAGACAGGTGCAAGAGCAGGTAGGAATACTGCTCGCGAGTCGCAACTGGTCCCTTCCGTAGTCTGGACTCTCCACGGGGAGGAGTCAGACAGAGAGAGGGAAGGACAGAACGTGAGTGACACCAATGGAGACGTGTCACTGACAGATCTGTGAACTATCTCCTAACAGGAGAGATAGTTCTCGAGGTCGGACAAGCCAGGTCGTTTACACACGGACAGATAAAGTACAGAGACAGGAGGCAGATGCAGAATCCAGAGACTAGCCGAGTTTTGGCAACAGAGTATCAGAATGACAAAGGTACAAAATCAGAGATCAGAAGAATGGTCAGGAAAGCAGAAGGTCATAACAAATAATCAACAATGCCTAAGCTAAGGTGTGAGTTCCTTGGCCGTCAACACCTTGGAAACTGATCTAGAATATAATACAGATAGTAACAGATTTTCTAGACTAAGGTGTGAGATCCTTGGCCATCAACACCTTGGAAACTGGTCTAATAAACACAGATACTGACAAGGTCTGAGTGCTACCACGTAGTGATTGTAACGCCAGACACCAGAGGAATGGCCAGCACCCAGTATATATACACCAGCGCTTCCCAGCGCCTCCCCTAAGTGCTGGACCAATGAGAGCAGATGGATTTGTCAGCTGACCGGCCTGGTCAGCTGACTCTCCTCTGAGTGTCATATAAGCTCTGCCTTTCAGCGGGCGCGCGCGTCCTTCTGAACCTGTGTGGACTACCAGTCCCAGCCACACCAGACATGTTTTGCAATGTGTCAGATGGTTCGAGCGCGGGGCCAGCCGCACCGCCAACCGAGCCTGCGGCGGTCTCCCCGCGCTCAGTCACTGTGTCAGTAGTAGGCTTATGCGTACCGACTGCCGCTCGGACGCGGATTCCACCGCTGGGCATGTGGCGGTTTCTCCGCGTTCCGCCCCGCTAGTGGACGCGTGCCCAAACACTCCAGATGCCACGCTAAACGCCGAATCAGCCGCCTCACTCTGAACACTTGCGGCGGCTCTTCCGCGTTTTCTCACATGACCCTTGTAAGATGGTCCCAAGGGCGCGTATATATCAAAAAAGGGTGCCTGGAAAAAAGGGCGCGGGGTGTAGCCGAAATTAGAAGTTTGAATGCAAAACCGTATTTTTCGTTTAAGAGGTTATAAACGATAATTTAGTGCTAAATACGTTAAATAAACGGAAATGAAATGGCAAAATACCGTCTATAACAGTAAACGAATTCTGAAATGAAACGTCAAATAGCGTCTATAGAAAAAACGATATTTACACTTGTATTAAGCATAGCACTAGAATGGTAGGTTTTACAGGTATTTTACTACAATTATACCTAACTTTAGGGTCACAGATATCTCTCCTTATCCCTATCCCTCACACCTAGACCCCCCTTTGTGTAAATACACATAATGTAATAAATTGTATATATTACATATATTGTACTATAACTATACCTAACCTTACTCTCATACAGAGCCCTCCCTGTACCTATCCCTAACCCCTAGACCCCCTTGGTGGTGCCTAAACCTAAGACTCCCCTGGTAGTGCCTAAACCTAAGACCCCCCTGTTGGTGCCTAAACCTAAGACCCCCCTGTTGGTGCCTAAACCTAAGACCCCCCTGTTGGTGCCTAAACCTAAGACCCCCCTGTTGGTGCCTAAACCTAATACCCCCCTGTTGGTGCCTAAACCTAAGACTCCCCTGGTGGTGCCTAAACCTAAGACCCCCCTGTTGGTGCCTAAACCTAAGACTCCCCTTCTGGTGCCTAAACCTAAGACCCCCCTGGTGGTGCCTAAAACTAACCACCACCCTGGTCCTAACCCTCCCTCTACCTATCCCTAACCCCTAGACCCCCTAGTAATGCCTAAACCTAACCATCCCCACTGCACAAAAACACACTAAACACATATAAACAATAATATATTTAATCCTTCACTCCAAATAACATGAATAAAATAATTTATATATTTGTAATAGAATAACTAGCCTTAAAATCACGTAGAAATCTTAAAATAACAGTAATTTGTAATAGAATAACTAGCCTTAAAATCACGTAGAAATCTTAAAATAACAGTAATATTTAAAGCGATATTTTAGTAACTATAATCAACGCATTAGAAGTGTAAAAACAAAGTTAATACCATAAGCGATGTATTTCTAATACAATCAGCTTTAGAAACGTTATTTAAGCATTATACATATGAAAACGAATTTTAAATGATAAAAGAAGTGTAAACGAAATTTTAGTTGTTATAGTTTTATAAGCGCATTTTTAAAACGAAAAATACTAGTTAAAACCCATATAAGCGAAATTTACAAACGAAAAAATAAGTATAATACAAAGTCTAAACGAACTTGTAAACGATATTTGTTATAAACTTTATCCTGTAAACGAAAACCTTTGTTAACACGATCCCTGTAACCGCTATTTCTCGTGCGCCCTTCTTTCCTGTCGGGCGCCGAATAGCCGATATTTTGCATTGCAGTCTATGGCGGCGCCCTTTTTGTCCACTATCCCTGTGCGCCCTTTTTTACTAGTTCCCCCACGGGCTGGGTAAGGTGTAGGCAAGGGAAAGGGTGTCAACATTAGGGCCCCATCCAAGTTATCTTGGGGGGGGGGGGGAGGATTTGTAGTTAAGCTCCTGGCCATTGTTTTCGAAACACGCAAGATTGGGCCTCTCATTGTCTTTTCTAGTATATCCACACTAGGCAGGCGCATAGCGGTGGCACACTGTCCTGTGCCAAGGGAAGGGGTGGGCTGGAAAAGCAGTTCTCCTCCTCCGGAGGAGGATCTTGTCTTCCATGGATTTGTAGGATGTCAAAAGCATGCTCACATACATTAGCCAGGAATCAAACCCAGGTCTACTGCTTGGAGGTCAGCTATGTTCACCACTATACCACCAACACTACAGGCTGAAGCCAGCCTAGCTGGCCTGGGAAGGATGAAACGCTAGGTGGCCATGCAACCATTCCTGCTAACCTAAAGCTTACTTGTGTCTTACACATTGGCTTAAGACTTTACCAAATTCAATGCTCCAATACGGGGAAGCTTCTCTGTTTGCTGTTTTTTTGTTTGTTTGGTTTTTTTTAAGTGTGGTGTTACAGTTCACTCATCTCTTCAACTACAAGAAAGGCCCAGGAGTAGTCTTAGCTACCGTAATATCTATGTTACGGCAGGGCCCTTATTACACTTTCTCTTACAGGGCTATGGAAACCGTTTTGCCCATGCGATAAAGTGAGGTGCAAAAATGAAATAATGCCTGGCAGAGGATGGTTTCGATCCATCAACCTCTGGGTTATGTTTTTTAAAATAATCAATTTTAAACTAATGTTTTTCTGAGTTAAAAAAATATATTTTTCCTTAGCACTTTCAAAATCAATTATCTCAAAAACTACAAGGTTTTTGTGAATTTTTTTTTGCCTTGTTCTCACTCTTCCCCTTAAAAGATACCCGAGGTGACGTGACATGATGAGATAGACATGTATATGTACAGTGCCTAGCACACAAATTACTATGCTGTGTTCCATTTTTTCTTTCTCTGCTTGAAAGAGTTAAATATCAGGTATGCAAATGGCTGACTCAGTCCTGACTCTTTCTTGCTCTCAGAAGCCATTTTCTGCTAGGAAAGTGTTTTATAGTTGGAATTTCTTATCAGTGAGGGTCACAGTGGTCGCCACTTACATACCTGATATTTACCTCTTTCAGGCAGAGAAAGAAAAAAAGGAACACAGCATAGTTATTTGTGTGCTTGGCACTATACATACACATGTCTATCTCATCATGTCACCTGTCACTTCAGGTATCCTTTAACACCTGTTGTGGCTTTACTATGAACCGCTAAAGTCAGCACAAAATTATGTGAAATTTTGCATAATCATGTGAAATTATGCATGGATATTGCAAAATCAGTTGAATGTCCAAATCGTAATTATGTATGGGCGTCATTCCGAAAAATGACACCAAAGTTCACGTAATCATGATAAGCAGATTACGATCATTACTGCATCCTGTGTCTAGTGCCCAGTTATGCAGGTGACTATCAGACCACTATGCATATGCCTATTAAAAAGCCAACACTTCCATTTATCGATATTAGATGAGGTACAAACAATATCGTTTTTGAAGATCCAGATTAGAAGTCTGCAGAGAGAGAGTGCTATTTTCAGTAAGGATGATTGAAGTTTAGAGGTCTTCAAGTTCATGAAACTGGCAATCTCAGCCCTGTCCGACACCAATTATTTGAAAAGGAGAGATGTGTGTCACAGCCTATCCAGGAGGCCCGATATAATGGCCAGTTAGTGGCCTTGGATGCTTCCATTTTTGAGGTTTTATTGCTTGCCTTACATCACGGCAGAGCCAAAAGGAAGAAGAAGAAGTTCAGAGCAAAAGACAAAGCATATAAAAAGTTTAGCTTTTTTGTTCTGATCCAGCTTAAAATTTTATAAGGGCCCTTATTATTTTCATATTCTGCTGGTCTGCCGTAAATTATGACACCCTTGGAAACAAAGGAATTGTAAAGCCGACTGCCAAGTTTTAAATGAGATTGTTTCCCTAGAGATGCAGCGACTGGAACCGGCATTAATAGCTTACAGAACCACATATATTTTTGGTGACAAAAGTCATACTCGCTTTTCCAAGCTCTCCAAAAACTTTACGTTTGAATTATTAGGCTTCAGATCATTTTGATCTGTCACTGTGGAAAGAGAAGCCTGTGTTTCATAAGGTTCCATTCTGTGTAAAGCATAACTCCACTCATAGAAACGGGACAGTGTTGCTTCTCCAAGTGGCCAGGCTATAATCAGACAGAACACCGCTATTGGGCAGCATCATGGTGAAGTGGCGGCCACTCCTGCCTTGTAGCCACTATTTCTAGGTTTCATTTTTAGTGCGCTCTGGGCACTATGTCTAGGCAGGACAATTGCCAATAAGGCAAAATGGACAATTACTGAAGACACCAGAGCAGTGGCAGCTCCAGGCCAACGTGGTGAATTGGGCGGTAACGATGTTCGATGACCGATGAACCGGTGGGAGCCCCCATCGGCTGTCCCCCAACATGTTAGCCCCCCCTTCCCCGTGCCTGTGCATGTAAGGGGGGGGGGGCAGGGGCAGCAAGGCGACATGCAAAAAGCCCATTCCCGAAACATTTCATGCTGAAAACGATCGGGAATCAGCCTGTGGTGTACGGGCAACCAACAGAGAGAGATGTGTCTCTAGGTCGAATCTGCCCATACATCGCTAGATGTAAGGGCAGCTTAAAGTGGACCTGAACTCAGAACTTTCTCTCTGCTCTAAAAGATAAGCAACATCATAATAACTTTTAAAGAAAATATTTCTTTGTTACAGCTGATACAAATCCTGCAATATACCAGAATACCTCCCAACTTTTTGAGATAAGAAAGAGGGAGACGTCAAGACATGCTCCTGCCACACCTCTAACCACGCCCCACCACACCCCTCACCATGCATATCACAAAAAATTCAGAACCAAAAGATGTAGTTTTATCATTCAAACCAGGCTGGTCCTTTCTATCATCATTCGTTTTTCTTAATTTTAACATTTGAAAATAATAAAAATATCAGTCTAATTGATGGGAATGAAGTTTAGAGTCAGTTAAACACATTTTCAGTAGAAAAATACATATATCTACACAGATCTGTGCATCAGTCCTGAAAGAGGGAGAAATGAGGGAGAAAGAGGGACAGAAGGATTTGGTTCCCAAAGAGCGACAGTTGGGAGCTTTAAATCTGTATTGTGTCTACTTCCTCTTTTCATGGAAGCCGACATAGGGTTAACATCTTGTGTTTACAAATGAGTTTCTCTTCCGAGGCAGCCATCTGACACAGCTGAGATATGAAATTACACTGGTGATTAGTCACAGATGAGGGGGAATTAGGCTAAACTCTCGAGAAACATACAGCGTGAATTTCTCCATGCTTTTCTTCTGTGCTGTGCACGAGTTCAGGTGGTCCACCATAATAATTAGTGGATTCTAGTTTAAATGAACCACTCCGTCACAAATAAGTGCAGCTTAGAGAGCGAGGGAGCCAGCAGACTCTCACAGGCGAGCCGTGGCTGCCCTACATTTCTCTGCGGCTCATTTTCTCTCCGCTCTGTGACTTGGAAGCTGTTTTATTTTTACTGGATTCTGTCCTCCGACTCCTGAAGGATGACAAAGTAGATCAAAGCAGCGATGGGGAGCGGACGTCTTTTGACTTTCCCGTGACCTTGAAAACAGTTTCCTGGGTAATTTGTAGAAAGTGAAAACCAACCGGCAGCCTCAGAATTC
Organism: Hyperolius riggenbachi; assembly: GCF_040937935.1. Taxonomy (NCBI): domain Eukaryota; kingdom Metazoa; phylum Chordata; class Amphibia; order Anura; family Hyperoliidae; genus Hyperolius; species Hyperolius riggenbachi. Next base: position 71,973,584 of record NC_090649.1, on the reverse strand, counting down.
TGCATTATGCTCAATAATATCGTAAGGACGAGATGGAAAAATCCATGTTACTGCTGCGTGGTCTGTTTTTCTCTCTGCTTCTATGGTGTGTGCGCATGCTGAGAGGAGACGGTTTTAACCTTTACTTAAATAAAGAACTCCCGTGAGCTCAATTTATATGTAAAAGGTCAGAATAACTTTTCCTAAATGTTATTGCAAGAAAAAAAAAATCTTAGGGGGATAGCAATGGGGGGTGCAGTGGTTACAATTGCACAGGGGGCACCTGGATTACAGTGCAATGAAGGAAGAGGCAAGACTGGCACTAGATGCAGCGAACACATAAGAACTTTGCCATAACTTCAAATGGAGAAAAGATGGTGGAACTGTGTCCAGAGCTGGTTCTCTCATGAAGCAAGGTGAAACATTTGCATCAGGCACAGAGATTTCAGGAGCAGCATGTTTGCACTGTGTTTACACTAACCGCATGCAGTCAGAGTAGGAGGCGAGAGGAGAGTGAGGTGAAGAGGTCACCATTGGGGAAAAGCAGCTTGTTGTGCTGTGTGAGGAGTGTGACAATGAGTGAGGAGGGGGGAGGCAGGAGAGCAACAGTGTTTCATTTGACATGCACAGCAGAAGGGAGGAGGTGGCACTGCTGTTCTGACTGAGGAGTTATGGCGGATGGCTAACTAGCTGAGGGTGAGCAGTTTGTTTGTTACAGACTAGCAGCCAGCCAGCCAGTGTGCTATTGAGTTGAGCTGCAGTATGTCATGTCTCAAGTTGTTGCATATGCTCCCTTGCTGACTGAGTACATTAAATGAAGGAAATAAATGAGTAAATTGTTGATGCTGCTGTGCAATCATTCCAAATCAGGGTGGGGGTTGGGGTAGGGCACATCCTCACAAGATTGCCACAGGCAGCAAAAAGTCTCGGACTGGCCCTGACTGTGTCTCGTTAAAACTTACACTTTGTTGCAAAAGAGACAGCTAAGATACTGGGGTTAGCAGTTGGGGTGGGTGGAGCCTGACAGCCGTTTCACAGTTACCTGCTTCCTCAGAGGCTAAAGCGGGTAACCAAGTAGACAGTCTTCTGAACAAGTCATCCTCTGTCCTATCACTTTTTTATGTGAATATTTTTATCTCATTGATTGCCCTTTTATAATGAACATCACTTTAAAGTAAACCAAAGTAAGGAAACTTGCTTCAAGTTAGATGCTTACCTATAGAGAGTGAAGGCTCTGGACACCATAGTGCCTTCCTGGTCCTTTCTTCGTCCTGTTGTTCCTGCATCATTCCTCGTTGAAGTTATTTGACCTGCTAAGAGGAATACCCCTTTGGGACTTCTCCTTCAGCCTACGGGAGTACTTGCGTCCTCAAGTACTTGCGAAGTAAGATCCATACTGGGCATCAGGGGCATACAATATGGGATGCAGCCCCTGATCCAGCAGGACTGGGGGGGGGGGGGGGCTCCTCTGGGGCCCGCTCAGGACCATTTTGGGGGGGCAGGAGGGGTCAGAAAGTAATGTGCAGGCCTTACAGATCGAAGTCCTCCGGCAGCGGATGGAGGTATGTGTCTGCCGCCACTGCCACTGTAATTGATGCAGGAGGGGGAGAGCCCAAGGTGAGGGGGGACTGTCCCCATCCCCGCCAATGTCCAATGCTCTCTCCTCATGTTGTGACCCCTCCTGCCCCCCAAAACAATCCTGAGCGGGCACCTGGGGGGGCCCAATCTAAATTCTTGCAGGGGGTAGTGGGATGTGGGTGTCAAAAACACCCTCTAGTGAAAAGATACAGGAGACAAAAGTGGGAGCCCAATAGTGTAGTATGTCAAAAACAATTGAACGTAATAAAAGTAAGACACTACTCACAAAGGTGGGTTGCAGAGGGGCAACCGACCACAGGAAGCAGGTGGAGACAACAAATCCGACTCCACTCGGGGTGGTCCCTAGGGACCTGGATGCGGTCGCTCTCCTTGGTAAAAGAAAGGGAACAGATATCCGCCGTGGTCGAAGCCACGTGTGGTCTGTACCCACCCCTCAGACGGGTGAGGTAAGGGGGTATGATTGCACAATAAGGGTAGAAGAGGCGCCCTGGTGTAATAAAAGCATCTAAAAACAGTTTAAAAATGGGAAATAAATTTGAGGTGGCTTACCTCAGTGACGAAAAAATCTTTGTATTTTACAAAGGTTTTTATTAGTAGCACAGGCAACGCGTTTCGCGGGTCAGAGCCCGCTTCCTCAGGCCAATAACAGTGCCAAACTAAATGACAGATTCGAGAGGCTCCCTTTGCTGAATCTGTCATTTAGTTTGGCACTGTTATTGGCCCGAGGAAGCGGGCTCTGACCCGCGAAGCGGATTTTTTCGTCACTGAGGTAAGCCACCTCAAATTTATTTCCCGTTTTTAAACTGTTTTAGATGCTTTTATTACACCAGGGCGCCTCTTATACCCTTATTGTTCTTGCAGGGGGGCCCGGGGACGTCTAGTTACGCCCCTGCTGGGCATTTGCAAGTCTGGGCTTGCGCATGCGCAGTACCGATCAGGGCCGGATTTAGGCCAAGGCTGTCTAGGCCATGGCCTAGGGCACCACAGGAGCAAGGGCACCAAAGCAGCAGTATAAACTGGTGCAGCATTTGCAAGGTTGAAAATGCTGCAATGCAAGGAGCTCAGGGGTACTCTGCTGTTAGCCGCCTGTGCAGCAGCCACCTTGCTCTCTGTGCACGTTTGCAATGTGGCCGGCTATGGACTTGGGCAGCAGTGGAGAGGGAAAGGAAGAGGAAGCTTCTGCACTGGAGATGAGCAGATAAATGAGTGACACTGATGGCTGCTGCGGTGTGAAGGCGAGCTGGCTACCTATACTGAAAGGGGTGGGGAGTGGGAAAAGGAGGGATTAAGGGAGTCATCTGGCCACATATACTGGAGGGGAAGGGGGGAGGGGTCATCTGGCTACCTATACTGGAGGTGGGGTCATCAGGTTACCTATACTAAAGGGAAGGGGGGGGGGGGGTCATCTCACTACCAATACTGAAGGGGGGCAGCTGGTGACAGTGGCCTAGGATGGTGAAGAGCTCAAATCCGGCCCTGGTACCGATGCATCCGTCTTCAGAAGCACCCGGAGATGTTAGTACTTCTAAAGCCTGTCAAGGAATCCCAAAGTAAAAAGTGTAAAAAAGGCACACATAAAGAGGGGTGATGGATATATCCAATCATTTAGATGCGGCTAACGGCTGTGTTCTGCAGATGACAGAGCCACTGAAGAGTAGCAGCAGCTCGGTGTGCGGGGAGAGCCGTAGATGAGAGAGACGAAATCGGCTCTTTTCGGAGGGTCTTACTGGTGAGCAGCGGCTCTGTGGCCCGCTGGGAGAGTCTTGATATTGGATGCCCTGCAGCCAATTTACTGCCAATAGCCAATAATAACATTGTGCGGTAAGGTGGTGCCCAGATTAACAGCCGGCACCGAGCGCCGTTTTTAATAGCTTCGGTCCCGAATACACAGCCTGGTGCATAAATTCAACATGGGACATCGGTGGAAGCGGGGGCAGAGAGAGGACTGCGAAGGGTCTATGGTATCCAATGACTGCATCTGCTCAGCCACTGATAAGGAATAGGCTTTGTAGACAGTCCCTATTCAGTTTTCAGCATGGTCTTGTGTACAACACCCAGCCCCCAACCTCTCTACCCTTCCCCAAGTGATGTGTACTGTAGTGATGCTGAAGGAGTCTGCAGAGCCAGTTCTGATCCATCAGAGATGGACAGAGTCAAGTGAGTGTAATAAGGTGACGCTGGCAGCACGCTCATCTGTCAGTTTTATCACAGAAGCCAATGGAATTGATAGAGAAAATGCTCCCAGTGCTTCACTGCTGTGTGTTTTTATCTGCATGGGGGAAACACATTCAAGTGTGCACTAGCCAACTCAATAACATTGGTTCTCAGTTTACCTGTGCAGAAAACAAGCAAGGAGGGGAGGGGGTGGGCATCCAAAGTTTTGCAGGGGGGGGGCAGTGATTTCTAGTTACGCCCCTGAATGTACTGCAACTTTCTTTTCAAATTGTAATCTCAGAGACAACCTGAAATTACGCCATAGATATTAATACTGAGAATGTTGAACTAATGTTCCTACACAGTGAAATAAGCAGAATCAACTGGAAATGCTCATTTGGTTACTTCATTTCCTTAGTCTTGTTAAACGTAATGACTCCACCTCTATCAAATGTCAGAAACAACATTTACTTTCAAAAGGTTTCATTGTCTCTTGTGTTTTGCCTAAAACAGCTTTATGGAACTTTGTTGGCAGCTTTTTTATATTCCTCTGTGCCGGTGCCGCCTTGTCGTAGTTTTGTGTGTACATCTGCTGACATTTCCCAGGAAGCAGCACCCTGGAATAATGTCCTACAAGGAACAAATGCTCCTCAGTACTTACATGCTTCATAAACACGCTACAAAGGAAAGTAATGTGAACACCAGCAGACATGTGCTTATGCCAGGCAAAGCAGGATTTATATTTTACTCCCCTAGATCCATCCATACCTCCCAACTTTTTGAGATGAAAAAGAGGGACACTTAAGCCACACCCCTGCCACACCCCTGATCACCCCCCGTGTCACACCCCTAGTCACACATACCATAAAGATTTCATAAGAAAAATATGTTGTTTTATAATTCAAACCACACTGGTCCTTTCTATCCTGATTTATTTTCCTTCATATTAACATTTTAAAATTAGTAATATATCAATGTAAAGGATGGGGATACATTTTAGAGTCAATCAAACATGTTTTAGTAGAGAAATATATATATTTATATAGAAAAAAGGACAAAGTCCTGAAAGCGGGACAAAATAAGAGGAAAGAGGGACAGACGGACAGAGCTCCCAAAGAGGGACTGTCCCTCCAAAAGTGGGACAGTTGGGAGCTGTCATGTCTTGCAGACATCTTTCATTAAAATGGGTGCTAATCCATACAGGATTTATCCTGTGTTAGAATGAGGTAGGACAGCGCCACCTATTGACCACTGCATTACATTGTTCTCAGTTAAGTTCAGCCTTTCTGTTATTCCTCCTCCTCTGTGACCTCATGCACCAGACAAGAAGGGAGTAGCCTTCTAGAAGCTGCCATTTTCACATGCTCTCTGCTGAGGAATCTTCTCCGTGCTTCCACTAAAGGCTGCATAGCCGGTAAGGCATTCTTTCTTACTGTTTTCTATGAATCTGCATGACTAGTACTAGCTGTAGACATGTATTGTGTGTTATTTCTGTGTAGGCAGCTAGTTAGTAGTTCAACTGTATAGTGAGGCCTAGTCAGCTATCCATGCAGCCATGTTGCTGTGTGCACTAGTCTATCTACTGTATGCTGATATGTGATATGTTTATATGCAGTTCATGTACTTATTGCATCATTTCTGTTATTTGTTCACAGTTTCACACCAACTTACTTCAGCTCATTAAAGCTACAGATCATTACCTGGTCTCAATTTATTGAGTAGTAGGAGGGTGTTTATCTGCCTGCTAAGCTCCATACACGCCCCAGGGGTACACGTGGTAGTGAGGACAGGACAGTGAAACGGCTGCTACCCGCGAGTGGAACCAGACCGGCTAGCTTCTCAGCCAGTGAAACGGCTGCTACCCGCGAGTGAAACGGCTGCTACCCGCGAGTGGAACCAGACCGGCTAGCTTCCCAGCCAGTGAAACGCTGCTACCCAGTGAGTGGAAAATAAGATACTGACTACAGAGACAGCTATACTACCACGCAGCTACGTGCATATCAGTACGCAGCAGTCTCTACACAGTCAAGATCCTTAACAGCAGCATCATGTCAGAAAGCCAAACTTCTTCTTACAAGACAAGGTCTAAAGTCAGTCGCTCTACAAGATCCTCATCAGTCAGCAATGCGGCCGCCATTGCTCGCGCAGAAGCTGAAGCTGCAAAAGCACGTGCTGCCTTCGCAGAGCAAGAGATGCAGCTAAAGCTGCAACAAGCGACACTTGAAACTGAAAGGGCAAAACAGCAAGCAGCACTAGAGAAGCTCTCAGCACAGAGGGAAGCTGCTGCAGCTATTGCCAAAGCAGAAGCCTTAGAAGCACTCATCCACCCAGACGACGAAAGACACAGCAGGCCAGCCAGCCTTGATCTCGCCCATCAGGATCCCCTGCAGCGCACTTCAGATTATGTCCATCGACATTCCAGAATGATCGACTCTTTCCTGTCAATGGAAGATGCTCAACGGGACCTCATCGACAGATCTCATCAAACTCAATTCACAGCCCAGACAGAAAACCAGAATAAGCCTCCAGCCAGCAAGCCAGAAGTCAATATAGAAAATGAACTGATTTCAGAGCACCTGTCACCACGTCCGGAACTTCAACCGGCACATAACGTTCCAGGAACTTCTCCTTACACGCCAAATAGGTATGAGACATTTCAACCAAAACGAGAGACTACTGACAGGTATGATTACACACCACTTTCTCACTATGGCAACACACCACCATCTTTCCCTGCTCCTGCTCAAACCAGCATGGACATTGTTAAGTTCCTCACACGGCGTGAGCTGGTTGCCAAGGGACTTGTGAAGTTTGATGATCACCCTGAGAGTTATAGGGCCTGGCGGTCCTCCTTTAAGAACACAATTAAAGATGTTGAACTGTCCCCTAGTGAGGAGATGGACCTCTTAGCTAAGTGGCTAGGGACTGCATCTGCTGAGCATGTAAAAAGAATCAGGTCCATTAACATAAGAAACCCAGCAGCTGGACTAAAAATGGTTTGGGACAGACTTGATGAATGTTATGGTTCAGTGGAGGCTATAGAAAACTCTTTGTTTAAAAGGATAGAAGATTTCCCTAAAATAGCTTCCAAAGGCTTGCAGAAACTCAGGGAACTTAGTGACTTGTTAATGGAACTTCAGGTAGCCAAATCTGAAGGTGATCTGTCAGGCCTTGCATATTTTGACACTGCCAGAGGTGTTAACCTCATAGTACAAAAGTTAACCCCTGGCTTACAAAATGAGTGGGTTAAATGTGGTTCTAACTATAAGAAAAAATACCATGTTTCATTTCCTCCATTTTCTGTGTTTGTAGACTTTATACATGATCAGGCTAAGATAAGAAATGATCCTAGTTTTGATTTTGCACTAACATGTACTTCTGTTCCAGGTCTTCCTTCACACAAAGCTTCAGTGGCAGTTCACAAGACTGAACTGTCTTCCCCAGACTCTCCCCACAGGTTTGCTGGCTCCTCCCAGGCAGCAAACAAAGTTAGAGACCCTGGTAAGCAGTGTCCTATACACAGAAGGCCACATTCTCTGCTGAAATGTAGGGGGTTTAGAGAGAAACCCATTGAGGAACGTAAAGCCTTTCTTAGAGAGAATAGCATCTGTTACAAGTGCTGCTCATCCACCACTCACTTTGCCAAGAACTGCAAGTTTAGTGAAAATTGTAAAGAATGTGATAGCACAGATCACAACACAGCACTACATCCTGGACCAGCTCCATGGACTTTACAACATACTCACAGCACAACCGAGCATGGCGGGGAGGAGGGTGACACTCCTACAGTTACATTAGAGGTCACTCCACAGTGCACAGAGGTCTGCAAAGGAGCCACAGGTGGAAGATCCTGCTCCAAAATGTGTCTAGTCCGAGTCTACCCAGCAGAACAAAGGGAGAAAGCAGTAAAAATGTATGCCATCCTAGACGATCAAAGCAATGGGTCTCTAGCCCACCCAACCTTCTTTGATATGTTCAATGTTAAAGGCCCCAGCTCTCCATACTCACTAAGGACTTGTGCAGGAATTGTGGAGACGGCGGGGAGAAGAGCATCTGGCTTCCAGATCGAAGCTATAGATGGAAGCATCTGCTTGCCCTTACCAACTCTAATAGAGTGCAACCAGATTCCTGATCATAGATCTGAAATTCCTACTCCAGATGTCGCATTACATCATGCACACTTGAAGCGTATAGCCCACCTGATCCCAGAACTTGATCCACAGGCTAAGATAATCTTGCTACTCGGGAGGGATATCCTACGAATCCATAAAGTGAGAAAACAAATAGATGGTTCCCATGATGCTCCTTATGCTCAGAAGCTAGACCTAGGATGGGTCATAATAGGAGAGGTCTGCCTAGGGCGTGTGCACAAGCCAGATTCAGTTCATAGTATGTTCACAAGCACACTAGCAAGTGGGCGCCCCTCACTTTTCCAACCATGTGTCAACAACTTTCTCATAAAGGAGCTACCATGTGCCTCCCATCTACCTTGTCCCTTCACAGATGTCTCTAGTGACAAAGATGCCTGTGACAGTGACCAAGACCACTTAGGATGCAGAGTCTTCCAGAGGTCAAAAGATAATAATCGGGTAGCATTATCTATTGAAGACAAGCAGTTCTTGGAAATAATGGAACGAGACTTTGTGAAGGACAGCACTAACAGTTGGGTTGCACCCCTTCCTTTCAGAACTCAGAGAAGACGCCTACCTAACAACAAAGTACAAGTGCTTAAACGTTTCTCTTCTCTCAGACGTAACTTCCAAAGAAAGCCAGAAATGAGAGAACACTTCTTTTCTTTCATGCAGAAAATATTTGAGAACAATCATGCAGAGATTGCCCCACCCCTTAAAGGTCCTGAAGAATGCTGGTACCTGCCAATTTTTGGAGTATATCATCCAAAGAAGCCAGGTCAGATCAGAGTAGTGTTTGACTCTAGCGCCAAATTTGAAGGCATCTCCCTAAACGATGTGCTGCTGACAGGCCCTGACCTGAATAACAAGCTACTGGGGGTACTTCTCCGTTTCCGCAAGGACACTGTCGCTCTGATTGCCGACATCCAACAGATGTTTCATTGCTTCCTTGTTAAGGAGAAGGATAGAAACTTCCTCAGATTCCTCTGGTTTAAAGACAATGACCCTTCAGAGGACATCATAGAGTACCGCATGAGAGTACACATCTTTGGGAACAGCCCCTCACCTGCAGTTGCTATCTATGGACTCAGACGTTCTGCTCAAGAAGGAGAGAGAGAATATGGGTCGGACACAAGACAGTTTGTAGAAAGAGACTTCTATGTAGATGACTGTTTGAAATCATTACCTTCCAATGACTCTGCAATCAGTCTCCTCAAAAGAGCCCAAGACATGCTTGCCTGCTCCAACTTGAGACTTCACAAGATTGCTTCAAACAGCAAAGAAGTTATGGAAGCCTTCCCTTCTGAAGATCATTCTAATGACCTAAGGGACTTGGATCTGGGGTCAGAAACTTTACCAGTCCAACGTAGCCTTGGACTTCTCTGGGACTTAAAATCTGACACCTTCACCTTTCAAGTTAGCAAGGAAGAAAAACCTTTCACACGCAGAGGTGTCCTATCTGCAATCAACAGCCTGTATGACCCTTTAGGATTTGCGGCTCCTGTCACTATCCAGGGTAAGGCCTTGCTCAGAGATTTAACCCGTGAAACTACTGACTGGGATGTTCCATTGCCTCCTGACAAGAAGAATCTGTGGGTAGAATGGAGAAACTCTCTAACAGCTCTGTCTAGCCTTAAAGTTGCACGCACATATGCTCCTGTGCCATCTACAGATGTCCAAGATCATACACTTTGTGTATTTTCTGATGCTTCAGTTAAAGCCATATCTGCTGTTGCCTATCTTAGAACCATAGACATTAAAGGACAATGCCACATTGGCTTTGTTATAGGCAAAGCAAAACTTGCACCACAGCCTGAGCACACGATACCCAGGCTTGAACTTTGTGCAGCAGTCCTAGCTGTTGAAATGGCTGAGCTAATCACATCTGAGATTGACATTGACCTTAAAAAGGCTGAATTCTACACAGACAGCAAAGTAGTCTTAGGCTACATCAACAACGAGTCCAGACGATTCTATGTTTATGTCAACAACAGGGTGCTGCGGATTAGGAAATCCACCAGTCCAGAACAGTGGCATTATGTGTCCACTGACAACAATCCTGCGGACCACGCTACAAGAGCTGTTGCAGCAAGTCATCTCAAAAATACAACTTGGTTCACAGGTCCTGCATTCTTGTGTAATTCCACTCCAGCAGTTCACCAGAACAACATGTTTGAACTAGTGGATGAAGACTCAGACACTGAGATCCGTCCACAAGTGTCTGCACTTCACACAGTGACACTCTTCAAGTCCTTTGAATCTCATCGCTTCAAGAGATTCTCTACCTGGAAATCACTTGTTAGAGCCATTACCTGTCTAGCTCACATAGCCCGATCTTTTCAAAGAACCAATTCGAATGATGCTAAGAAGTGTAAAGGTTGGCACCACTGTCAAGAGGTATACACCATAGCAGAACTCCAACACTCCAAGAACTTCATCATTCGCACTGTACAGCAGGAAATCTACACCAAAGAGATTGCCTGTATCACTAACAGCAAGTCTATCCCTAAAGACAGCTCTTTAAAGAAACTTGACCCATTCCTTGACAAATACGGTCTCCTGAGAGTAGGAGGTCGTCTTAAGCAAGCAAGTCTAGAGCCTGATGAAAGGAATCCTCTGATAATTCCCGGTCATCATCATGTTACAAGATTGATTGTACAACACTACCACTTCCAAGTCAAGCACCAAGGAAGACTGTTTACAGAAGGAGCTTTACATACTGCTGGATTGTGGATAGTTGGGGCAAAGAGATGTGTGAGTAGCATCATCTTCAGTTGCATCACATGCCGTAAACTTCGTGGTATGCTACAAACACAGAAGATGGCTAATCTGCCTGCTGATAGGCTCAGTATGGATCCTCCTTTCACCAATGTTGGACTTGACGTATTTGGGCCTTGGTCCGTCACAGCACGTCAAACTAGAGGAGGTCAAGCAAACAGTAAACGCTGGGCAGTTATATTCACCTGTATGACCATCAGAGCTGTTCACATTGAAGTCATCGAATCTATGGATACTTCAAGCTTTATCAACGCCCTTAGACGGTTTATTGCAATCAGAGGTCCTGTGAAGCATATTCGATCTGACAGAGGCACCAATTTCATTGGAGCTGCTAAAGAACTACAGATCTCTTCCAATGTTGATGCCAAGATTGTGGAAAGATACCTGAGTGATCAGGACTGCACTTGGACTTTCAACCCACCTCACTCCTCTCACATGGGTGGAGCTTGGGAGAGGATGATCGGCATAGCCCGAAGAATCTTGGATTCCATCTTTCTACAAGTAGGAACTGCAAGGCTCACTCACGAGAGCCTGGTAACCTTCATGGCTGAAGTCACAGCTATCATCAATGCTAGACCTCTGACTCCAGTTCTTAGTGATCCAGAAGAACCATTCCTTCTCACTCCTGCAACCCTCCTTACCCAAAAGACTGGCAAAGTGAGTCCTCCTCCTGGTGAGTTCAGCACTAAAGACATGTACAAACGTCAATGGAAACAAGTGCAGTGCCTTGCTGACACATTTTGGGACAGATGGAAGAAACAATACATCTCTACTTTGCAACCACGGAACAAGTGGCAGACTGTAAGGCCCAACCTGAAACCCGGCGATGTTGTTCTTCTAAAAGACTGCCAATTGCAGAGAAATGAGTGGCCTCTAGGACTTGTCACCAAGACGTTACCAAGTGAGGACGGAAATGTCCGCAAAGTAGAAGTAAAGGTCTGCAGACAGCAAGAGACCAAGTTGTTTCTCAGACCAGTGTGTGAACTCATTCTCCTATTATCCCCTACTAAATGATGGTGGTATCTGTTGATACCAGACGGGGAGTGTCATGTCTTGCAGACATCTTTCATTAAAATGGGTGCTAATCCATACAGGATTTATCCTGTGTTAGAATGAGGTAGGACAGCGCCACCTATTGACCACTGCATTACATTGTTCTCAGTTAAGTTCAGCCTTTCTGTTATTCCTCCTCCTCTGTGACCTCATGCACCAGACAAGAAGGGAGTAGCCTTCTAGAAGCTGCCATTTTCACATGCTCTCTGCTGAGGAATCTTCTCCGTGCTTCCACTAAAGGCTGCATAGCCGGTAAGGCATTCTTTCTTACTGTTTTCTATGAATCTGCATGACTAGTACTAGCTGTAGACATGTATTGTGTGTTATTTCTGTGTAGGCAGCTAGTTAGTAGTTCAACTGTATAGTGAGGCCTAGTCAGCTATCCATGCAGCCATGTTGCTGTGTGCACTAGTCTATCTACTGTATGCTGATATGTGATATGTTTATATGCAGTTCATGTACTTATTGCATCATTTCTGTTATTTGTTCACAGTTTCACACCAACTTACTTCAGCTCATTAAAGCTACAGATCATTACCTGGTCTCAATTTATTGAGTAGTAGGAGGGTGTTTATCTGCCTGCTAAGCTCCATACACGCCCCAGGGGTACACGTGGTAGTGAGGACAGGACAGGAGCTATGTAGATAAACTTTCTCAAGGCTAAAGCTCTGTACACATGCTAGGGCAGGGGTAGGGAACCTATGGCTCGGGAGCCGGATGTGGCTCTTTTGATGGCTACATCTGGCTCACAGACAAATCAGTAGGGATTTACTAAGCTACACTGCTCAAGCAGCGCAGCTTAACCTCCCTGGCGTTATGATTACTTTCGGCGCACGGCCGCAGGAGTTTTTTTTTGCCTATTTTCTTTTTCTGAACATGTAGCTAGCCTATGAAAAAAGAAGAAGAACCGAGAGCCCAATATGGTGTAGTATGTTAAGGCAATTGAATAATGGAACGAGTATAAATTAGATACTCACAAAGCAGGGTTACCTCCAGGCAACCACTGTATAAGCAGGTGAGGAGATTAGCCTGTCCTCACTCAGGATTAAGAAGTCGCTCTCTGTAGACTGGAAAACAAGAAGGGGAATCCCCCTCCACCAAGGGTGGATATAAGACGTGTTTATATTTGAGAACAGAGGCGCCAAAAGAATAAAAACAATATTTAAAAGTTTTAAAAAATTGCGTGGGAGGCAGTGGTGGACCTACCTCACGCAAGCAGACACAACAACTGTGTATTCAAACAAAGGGAATATTTATTGGTATACTCCAAAGGTAGATCGCAACGTGTTTCGCAGGTCAAGCCCGCTTCATCAGGCAAATACAGGACGGAGCACACAACTGGGGGTAAGAGGCAACACATTTGTACATTTCTGAACATACCGCACATGTAAAAACAACAATGAGCATCTTAAGGTGAGAAGAATTCGCTGTATGTGATTAAATCCCATAGGATCAATGGGAGGGAAAGAAGCACCAGGAGGGGGGGGGGGGGGGGGCAGGTGTCTATTCTTATGTGGAAAGGGAAAAAAGAAGGAAAAGAGGAAGAGGGAGGGAAGGGGAAAAAAAGAAAAAAACATTTTGGGTAGAAAAATAACAATATGGGGAGGAGGGGGGGACCCGGGGGGGGGGGGGGGGGGAAAGGGGAGGGGGATAACAAAACGGGGTGATTTACAGCATATGTGTAAAAAAGCAGCAGATATATATCCATGTAAACATGGAGTAATTGTCAGATAAACAGTTCTAGACACATTTAAATACATATATAAATTTTCACAAACGCATCGGAGTGCGTGTGTGTGTATGCGTGTACACAGTGTTACAGAGGTGGGGGGGAGAAATAAACCTGTCTTAAAATATAGATAGTGCTAGTCATAGTTAGAAAAAGCATTCAAGATTAAATAAAGTGAGTAACTTACCAGCAGTATGTCCAGGTAGCACTTGGCGCCTCAGTGACCAAGTGCTACTGAAGTGCTGTTTTTATAGTAGTAAATCCCACCCCTTAATTCATTAGCATATGGGGCGGGCGCTTGGTTTCCCGCCATGCATAATTACGTCATTACGCAATGCGCGCATGCGTATATTTGACGCGTCATTGCGTCCCGGGTATGCGTATTTGACATCCGACAGTGGCACATGCGTATTTTCAAGTCGCCATGCGTAGGGCAGCGTGGGAACAGATGTTGCGTCAAAAAAGACGCATGGGGGTGCGGATTTATCTGTCAATGTTATAAATTGGGCCATAAAAATTCTGGTTATCACTGTATGCAAATGTCCCTGTAAATTCCCGTGTCATAATATAATATAAAAGACATTAGGCTATCGGGATAAGGACCATAAAAAATTGCAATAATAATAATAATAAAGATTGGTTGAAATAGTGGTAATGATAAAAGAAATTAGAAATATCCGTAAAATTATCATGACAAAGTTAAGAAGATATAATAAAAACAAACAATAAGAAAACACACACAAATAAATAAGAATAAAAGATGAAAGTACAAAGAATTAAAAACTCGAACGTATGACGAGGACCGATAAAAGAGGCGACTGGGTAAAAAATAATATTGATACAATATGATTAGTGGATTTTTTTCGAATTGTTCGTTGAGTCCTTCAGGAATGAGGGTCCTCAACATTTGTATCCAAAACATCTCTCTCGCTTTCAATATTTCAAAAGCATTGTGCAGTTGTTGGTCAATGGTTTCTATAAGTGTTATATGGAATAGTGTGGGGTCATTGTGGTGGTGAGTGCCAAAGTGTCTGGAAACGCTGTGCAGGGGAAAGTTTTTTAGTATATTTCTTTTGTGTTGTCCAATCCGACTCCGCGCCGGTTGTGTGGTACGGCCCACGTACTGGAGGTGACAGGGACAGGAGATAATGTATATGACGTATCTTGAGGTACAGGTTATCGGGTGTTTGATTGGATAATTAATCTTTGTGGTGTTGGAGCAAAAAAAGTTGGTGGCATTAATAAACGGGCAGGCTTTACATCTGGTGTTGTTACATGGGTAGCATCCTGGGGTATGTTTTTGCTTTGGATTTGTGTTGGCTGTAGGTGTTCGGAGTTTACTGGGTGCTAGAAGGTTACGCAAATTTGGGGCTCTCCTGAAGGTAATTTGGGGTTTTTGAGGAATTGATTGTCGCAGATAGGGGTCTTGTAATAGAATGTCCCATCTGTTTTGTAAAATTGTACGGATTTGGGGGTGTTGGGCGCTGAACCGGGTAATAAATCGGGGGCAATCTGCAGTGGGCAGTTTGGTGTGACATTGGTTTGGATTATGTGGTGGAACGGTTTTTGCTTTGAACTTTGCATCTTTAATGAGTTTTTTAGGATATTTTCGTGCCAGAAATTTGTTAGTGAGGAAATCTGATTGTGTGTTGTAATCTGAAATGTCCGTACAGTTTTTGTGTATCCTTCTGAATTGACTATATGGTGTATTGATGATCCAGGGGCGGTGATGGAAACTCTCGAAATGAATGTAGTTGTTGGCATCCACCGGTTTAAAGTATGTTTTGGTTTTGATGGTGTTGGATTCTATGAACAGTGTGAGATCTAGATATTCAATACTGGTGGGATCATGTTGTGATGTAAATTGTAACCCAGCTGGGTTAGAATTTAGATAATTGATGAAGAGGGGGATGAGGTCGATGTTTCCTTGCCAGATGAAGATAAGATCGTCTATGTACCTTTTGTAGAATACTATATTGCCAGAAAAGGGGTTATTGGCTTGTAGTTTTTGTAATTCTAGGAGTCCCATTGATAAATTTGCATAGGAGGGGGCGAATGACGAACCCATAGCTGTACCATTGGTTTGTTGATAAATTTTGTCTGTGAAGGAAAAAACATTGTTCTGTAAAATAAATTCTGTGCATTGGACTAGGAAAGATTGTTGACTGTGGGGCATTGCCGGATTGGTAGACAGGTAATGTTTGATGGCTGAAATTCCGTAGGAGTGTGGTATATTGGTATATAATGACATTACATCACAAGTGAGCCAAACATAATTGTCTTGCCAGGTTATGGGAGTAAGAAGTTCAATGAGGTGTGCAGAGTCTCTGAGGTAGGAGTTGAGTGATCCTACATGAGGTTGTAGATGCTGGTCCACAAACCGTGATAGATTGCTAGTCATGGAATTTATACCGGATATGATGGGGCGTCCTGGTGGTTTCACTAGGGATTTGTGTATCTTGGGGAGGTAATAGAAAAACGGAGTTATTATTATTATTATTGCAATTTTTTATGGTCCTTATCCCGATAGCCTAATGTCTTTTATATTATATTATGACACGGGAATTTACAGGGACATTTGCATACAGTGATAACCAGAATTTTTATGGCCTAATTTATAACATTGACAGATAAATCCGCACCCCCATGCGTCTTTTTTGACGCAACATCTGTTCCCACGCTGCCCTACGCATGGCGACTTGAAAATACACATGTGCCACTGTTGGATGCGGAAAAAAATACGCATACCCGGGACGCAATGACGCGTCAAATATACGCATGCGCGCATTGCGTAATGACGTAATTACGTATGGCGGGAAACCAAGCGCCCACCCCATATGCTAATGAATTAAGGGGTGGGATTTACTACTATAAAAACGGCAGTTCAGTAGCACTTGGTCACTGAGGCGCCAAGTGCTACCTGGACATACTGCTGGTAAGTTACTCACTTTATTTAATCTTGAATGCTTTTTCTAAGTATGACTAGCACTATCTATATTTTAAGACAGGTTTATTTCTCCCCCCCCCACCTCTGTAACACTGTGTACATGCATACACACACACGCACTCCGATGCGTTTGTGAAAATTTATATATGTATTTAAATGTGTCTAGAACTGTTTATCTGACAATTACTCCATGTTTACATGGATATATATCTGCTGCTTTTTTACACATATGCTGTAAATCACCCCGTTTTGTTATCCCCCTCCCCTTCCCCCCCCCCGGGTTTCCCCCCCCCCCTTCCCCATATTGTTATTTTTCTACCCAAAATGTTTTTTTTGTTTTTTTTCCCTTCCCTCCCTCTTCCTCTTTTCCTTCTTTTTTTCCCTTTCCACATAAGAATAGACACCTGCCCCCCCCCCTCCTGGTGCTTCTTTCCCTATTCTTTCCCTCCCATTGATCCTATGGGATTTAATCACATACAGCGAATTCTTCTCACCTTAAGATGCTCATTGTTGTTTTTACATGTGCGGTATGTTCAGAAATGTACAAATGTGTTGCCTCTTACCCCCAGTTGTGTGCTCCGTCCTGTATTTGCCTGATGATGGCTTGACCTGCGAAACGCGTTGCGATCTACCTTTGGAGTATACCAATAAATATTCCCTTTGTTTGAATACACAGTTGTTGTGTCTGCTTGCGTGAGGTAGGTCCACCACTGCCTCCCACGCAATTTTTTAAAACTTTTAAATATTGTTTTTATTCTTTTGGCGCCTCTGTTCTCAAATATAAACATGTAGCTAGCCTAGCACTAGCTACATGCTTCCACCCTCCCTCGCGGCGTCCGCCCAGCCCCTCCGATCGCCGCCGGCGCATAATCCCAATAGGAAATCCCGTTCTGAACGGGATTTCCTGTATGGGCTTCCCCCGTCGCCATGGCGACGATCGCGATGACGTCATCAATGTCATTGACGTCGTGACGTCAGGGGGAGTCCCGATCTACCCCATAGCGCAGCCTGGCCGTGATTGGCCAAGCTGCGCAAGGGGTCTGCGGGAGGGGGGCCTCTTTCATGGCGGGTAGCGGTAGCATGCACCACTAACTTACTCACACTCCCCCTAAAACTAACGGCTGCTCTAATTGTCCCACTCTGGGTCCTTTCAGGTCTAGTGACTTTGTAGGACGAGATCCCCGCAGTTTTATTGGCCCAATAAGCTGCCTGTCACTTACCTGGTGGATCAACTGTATACACATAATCAAAGCAACAGGGAAGTGAGCTCTCTGCTGCGCATGCCAGTTTGAAACATATTGTATGGCTCTCAGGAAAGTACATTTGAAAATATGTGGCGTTTATGGCTCCCTCACCCAAAAAGGTTCCTGACCCCTGTGCTAGATGAAACATGGCTGAGGTGGACAATAGTGACAGCCTCTGGTGAAAATCTAGTGTGTGTATAGCAACACCCAATGCCCCCCTCCCCCCCCCAATGATCAGAGCGGTGGATCAACTCTGTCAAACGCTGTTCAAGAGCATTGTTCTCCCCCACACACCCGCCCACTGTGTGACTCCCTTCATGGTCCACCCTGTTGTCCCTCCTCCCCTTTCCCCCACTCTGTGGTCTATAGTTGCAGTAAATCTAGGCCATTACCTATGTGGCCTGGGAACTATAGCCTTAATACCAGCCACACCCCACTTACTTACTGTAGCAGGGATAATAACCAGCTAAGACCAGTTCACTTCACCAAAATTAGCCCCACCCTCTATTAACACTCACCGTAAGCAGTAGGGATGGTTGGAAATGCCGACCTCTGATTCCATTGGAATTTTGCATTCTAACAAGTGTCTTTCCGATTTCCGTGGAATACCATGAAAATCAGAATTTCCTATTTCCACTGTTAATAAAGGCAATTTAAAAAAATGTTTGGGCTCCATTGCAAGTTTTACATTGGGCCCCTCAAGCACTCTATACATACAGTTGATATATCTGCCAAGGATGAGAGGTGCAAGAAGAGAATGGGGAACAGTTTGTTAATCATTACATCATTACTACTATCCAAAGCATCTGTGGAAGTTATCATTACCACCACAGGATCAAAAAAGAGCTAATGCTGCGATTGAGGGAGGGCCCCGGTGCAGTTGCAACCTTTGGCTCTATTATTGCTATGCCACTGTCTCTTCAGCCCGACTCATCATCAACTTCTCCTCTCACTTCTCTAACCCACTCTGCCCCTCCATTGAATGCCGGCCACACAAAGGATATAATTCAATATCCTAACCATCACTTACAAAGCATTATACAGAGTGGACCCTAGGACGCTAACTGGCCATCAAGCACCACAATATCACTATGCACAACTGTTCTACCCCTTAGGCCCTCAGATTCAGAGCTGGATCATCCACAAGGCAATCCTAGGCAGCTGTCTGGGGCCTGAAGAGAGTCTAAGAGGTGGATGCTAGCCCAACCACATCTTAGGGCTGGTTCAGACGGACGTCTGTGCAGCGTTTTTAAACACCACGTTTAAACGCCCGCGTTTTTTGTTCCAAGAACGCTAGCGTTTAAGCGTTCAGCTTTCAATGGCTTTTGAAGGCGTTTAATAGCTTTCAGCCAGAAGCGTTTTGTGTGCGTTGCATTTTCTGGGCTTTTGCTGGCTTTGACAGGAAGGTGGGGTTTGGGAAAGGAAGTGGGCGTTTTTAAAGGGAAAGTGCTTGTTTACATAGGGAAAGTGCTTATTTAGAGGAAATGTTTTTTTTTTAAAGGGAAATTGGTTTTTTTTTAAAGGGAAATGGCTTTAATTGGGGGATATTTAAAGGTAAAGGACTTGTTTACATAGGGAAAGTGATTATGGAGAGGAAATGGTTTTTTTTTTAAAGGGAAATTGGGGTTTTAAAGGGAAAGGGCTTTAATTGGGGGGTATTTAAAGGGAAAGGACTTGTTTAGAGGAAATGGGTGTTTTTTTGTGACCTTCAGGAAGCAGTGCACATTGAACAAACAAACAAACACATTGTTCTTTGAGAAAAAAAGTTTTTTTTTTATTACAAACGTAACAAAATAGAATATTAAAATATATAAACGTTAACCGTACAAATGTACATTTCAAAAATCCAAAAGTGCAGATGCAGACCCACTAGAAAACTCTAAAAAAAAGAAAATGTACATATTTTTAAAGTGAGGCACAGGAGGAGAGCCTCTGAGGAGGCTAGTGGCGGATAGCCTGAGAGGGCACATAGCACCCAAATACTACATTCTACTTACATTGGACAGTGAGGCACAGGCGGAGAGCCTCTAAGGAGGCTAGTGGCGGATAGCCCGAGAGGCCAGATAGAATTGTGACTGAGGTAGAGAAAGTCCATCACCTCATGGGGGACCCTCTGCCTGTGGCCTGGGGAAGACCGAGCCTCACCCCAAGACACATACAGATGGTCCTACCATGGGGGGATGGACCATCTCCACATCAGCCACACATGCTGTAAAGAGTCATATATCATCTATGATAGGTGTTGAACTTCTTGATTGTAGTTGTAACGAGGCAGATACAGCCTCTGCTGTGCTGCGCTCTAAGCTTGCGACGGTGACAGATGAGGAACTGGCCTGTCCCATTCCTTGACCCTGCGTGTTGCAAGTTTGTGGCATTTGGGAGTAGGGGTACCAGCTTTGTTGTGGAGGTACCATGTGGCTGTAACCCCCTGTTGCATAATACGGTGGCACCGGTTCCTGCAATACGTTTGTAGCCCAACTCTCCCTAGGAGGGACACTAGAAGTCTTCATGTTCATGACTAAATTAAACAGTCGTTGTTTCATCTCGTCCCATTTATCTCTGGGAACCTCCCGTGCTTCCTTTCCTAGTGCCCTAAAAAAAGTGCCGAGACTGTCCGCCGGTTGAATCAGTTGCGCAACATTAGTTTCAACAGTCTTGATCATAGCCAACACATCCACATTTGCCTCTGGTTGTCTGACATTTCTGGCCCTGTTTCTTCTGGAGGTGGATACTACCGGTGATCTTGGCCTTTGACCACTGCATGATGTTGCCACTGTGCTCTGTGTATTATTTCCGGTGTCTTCCAGGGAGTCCTCCTCAGTATCCAGGGTCTCAGTGGAGGATCTCACAGAAGTGTTGGCAGATGGAACACTTAAAGAGACTCCGTAACAAAAATTGCATCCTGTTTTTTATCATCCTACAAGTTCAAAAAGCTATTCTAATGTGCTCTGCCTTACTGCAGCACTTTCTGCTATCACAGTCTCTGTAATAAATCAATGTATCTTTCCCCTGTCAGACTTGTCGCCTGTGTCTGGAAGGCTGCCAAGTTCTTCAGTGTTGTGGTTCTGCTATGAACTCACCCTTCCAGGCCCCTGTAAGCACACTGCCTGTGTATTATTTAGGATTAGAGCAGCTTCTCTCTTCTCTCTTATCTTTTACAAGCTGGATAAATCGTCCTCTGAGCTGGCTGGGCTTTCACATACTGAAGAATTACAGACAAGGGCAAAGCTGTTTGCAGGAAGAAACAAGCAGCCTGAAACTTCAGTGCATGAGAACAGGGGGAAAGAAACACCCAAATGATCTCTTGAGATTCAAAAGGAAGGCTGTATACAGCTTGCTTGTGTATGGATGTATTTTCTATGTGTGGACATACTGTACATCAACCTACTTCCTGTTTTGGTGGCCATTTTGTTTGTTTATAAACAAACTTTTTAAAACTATTTTTAAGCACTTTTAATGCGGCGAGGAGCGGCGAAATTGTGACAGAGGGTAATAGGAGATTCCCCTAACGCACTGGTATGTTTACTTTTGTGCGATTTTAACAATACAGATTCTCTTTAAGCCTTCTTCCTCCTCATGTTCCTCCTGTGCCTCACTGCGTTGGACATTTGTAGTGGTTCTGCAAGGGCAACATAACAAAAAAGAATATAGTTTAATAAATTATCAAAAAAACATGCTCTACTCCAACAATTGCCATATCATGTAAGGTTCTGTAAACAACTCTAAACTTCTGAAAAATAATCATGAGGATGTTAAAAACTACCAGCCAGGTTAATTGTACTCAACCCCGCAAACTGCCAACCTGACTGCTGTCCAGAAGGGCACACAAAGACATTTATTTACGAATAGGCTGTTCCCAGAGTGCTGTATCAAGGCACCTCAGTGGGAAGTCTGTGGGAAGGGGAAAATTTGAAAGAAATGCTGTACAATGACAATACATGACCGGAGTCTTTGGAAAAATGGGCAGAAGGACCGATTGTAGAACTTTGGGAACTACAAAGCAAGTATTGAATTTGAATGAACATAATTATTTGGAGTTTAATTTTTAGCACTTTGTTTTCATTCCTCAGATACAAATTTTTTTTTTTTTTTTTATAGAAAGTTTGATTGCTCGCTATAATCCTAACTATTCAATGTGACAGGTTATATTTTTCTTTTTTTATTACCTTCTGCTCTCCATGGTGCTCCTCAGGAAACTCAATTCAGCGAACAGTGGATGGTACCTATAAGTACTCGGAGTCTGTCCACTTCTGCTTTGTCTGCTCTCTCGTAGATCCTTCGAATAGCGATCACGGATTGATTTCCATTTTTTTTTCACCATTTTTACTGGAATACAAAAAAAATAAAAAAAAAATACAAATGTGCTATCATACATATCTACATAGGCAGTACAATATATTGAGTGGACATGAGGGATTACAATGCTTTCACTGGGCCTGAGGTGTGGTACAATGCACATGCAGTGTGGCACATTGAGGCCTGAGGTGTGGTACAATGCACATGCAGTGGGGCACATGGAGGCCTGAGGTGTGGTACAATGCACATGCAGTGGGGCACATGGAGGCCTGAGGTGTGGTACAATGCACATGCAGTGAGGAACATGGAGGCCTGAGGTGTGGTACAATGCACATGCAGTGGGGCACATGGAGGCCTGAGGTGTGGTACAATGCACATGCAGTGGAGCACATGGAGGCCTGAGGTGTGGTACAATGCACATGCAGTGTGGCACATTGAGGCCTGAGGTGTGGTACAATGCACATGCAGTGGGGCACATGGAGGCTTGAGGTGTGGTACAATGCACATGCAGTGGGGCACATGGAGGCCTGAGGTGTGGTACAATGCACATGCAGTGGGGAACATGGAGGCCTGAGGTGTGGTACAATGCACATGCAGTGGGGCACATGGAGGCCTGAGGTGTGGTACAATGCACATGCAGTGGGGCACATGGAGGCCTGAGGTGTGGTACAATGCACATGCAGTGGGGCACATGGAGGCCTGAGGTGTGGTACAATGCACATGCAGTGGGGAACATGGAGGCCTGAGGTGTGGTACAATGCACATGCAGTGGGGAACATGGAGGCCTGAGGTGTGGTACAATGCACATGCAGTGGGGAACATGGAGGCCTGAGGTGTGGTACAATGCACATGCAGTGGGGAACATGGAGGCCTGAGGTGTGGTACAATGCACATGCAGTGGGGAACATGGAGGCCTGAGGTGTGGTACAATGCACATGCAGTGGGGCACATGGAGGCCTGAGGTGTGGTACAATGCACATGCAGTGGGGAACATGGAGGCCTGAGGTGTGGTACAATGCACATGCAGTGGGGAACATGGAGGCCTGAGGTGTGGTACAATGCACATGCAGTGGGGAACATGGAGGCCTGAGGTGTGGTACAATGCACATGCAGTGGGGAACATGGAGGCCTGAGGTGTGGTACAATGCACATGCAGTGGGGAACATGGAGGCCTGAGGTGTGGTACAATGCACATGCAGTGGGGAACATGGAGGCCTGAGGTGTGGTACAATGCACATGCAGTGTGGCACATGGAGGCCTGAGGTGTGGTACAATGCACATGCAGTGGGGAACATGGAGGCCTGAGGTGTGGTACAATGCACATGCAGTGGGGAACATGGAGGCCTGAGGTGTGGTACAATGCACATGCAGTGGGGAACATGGAGGCCTGAGGTGTGGTACAATGCACATGCAGTGGGGAACATGGAGGCCTGAGGTGTGGTACAATGCACATGCAGTGGGGAACATGGAGGCCTGAGGTGTGGTACAATGCACATGCAGTGGGGCACATGGAGGCCTGAGGTGTGGTACAATGCACATGCAGTGGGGCACATGGAGGCCTGAGGTGTGGTACAATGCACATGCAGTGGGGCACATGGAGGCCTGAGGTGTGGTACTGCACATGCAGTGGGGCACATGTAGAAACCATACAATCAGAGCATACAGAGATCCACAGTGTACTTACAAATGTTGTCTCTAGTGGATGCGCTGAACTGAGCGTACTCTTCAAAAAAATGAGTGCAGACAGCGTCCCATGCTCGAGCTTTGCGGACATTATTACTATAGCCCGCGCTGCTGCAGTCCCAAATCGCTGGATGGGCATGGATTTGCTCCACGAGTTCCCCAAGCTCAATCCTGCGCTCTGCTGCTGCCGCCATTGCTGCCATGTGACAGTTCCTGTCGCTGTGCATTCTGGTTCCTTCTTCCCAGCCTCCTTAGCCTCCCTGGCCCCTCCTCCAGACACCTTCACAGACTTTCACTGGCTTTTGCGTGCTTTTGATCGCGTTCGAACGCAACGCGACCAGACGCAACCGCCTGCCAGAAGCAGCATGTAGCTTTCAAGTCTAGACGCGACGCGGGGATCTACCGCCAGGTGTTTATGAAAGCTTGCAAAAGCTTGCCATAAACGCTCCCATTCACTTGCATGGGAGGGCGGTAGATCCCAAAAAACGCTGCGTTTGAAACGCCGCGTTAAACGCAGCAAAAACGTCCGTCTGAACCATTAGCTAAAAAAAAAGCTAAATGACCATTAGCGGTGGGCAAAATTGTTATCTTGCCCAGGGCCCCATCTCATCTTAAAGGAACACCATTGATTAACATGTTTTTAACTTGGGATTGAGAGAGTTCCTGGTAAATAATGATGTATTGTATACATTTCACTCGCTTATCTCTTTTGTTTACTGTATCAAATTCCTTTCACTCTTAACTGAAAGCTGAGTCTGCTCAAATCTGACGGCAGAGTGAACCATGAGCGGTGGGTGAATTACTTCACAGTACATCTGTTAACCCTGTGTGTGTGAGAGTGTCCTGTGTCTCTGACTGAAGTGTTGCGTGCAAAAGTCTGCGTTATCAAGCGCAAATGTCCACAATCGCGCGACTTTGTGCGCACAAGTCCGCGAGCGGCACTGCACGTGCTAACTGTTTAGCACACCCGTGCTAACAGTTAGTACCAGTTTGTGAATCAAGCCCTTAGTTTGATAGTGTTCCTTTAATTCATGTCTGTCTCTGAATGTAGGCTTATTTGGGCAGGGATGTCTTTCCCCTAAAGTCTTTTGATTAAGGAGGGTCAAAATTGCAAATACGCTGAAATTCCAAAAGTTAGCATGGAATTCCAAACAAATCTCAAATTTTGTGGATTCCAAATTTGCATTGCGAAATCGCAAAGTTGTAATTGATTGTAATATATTTTTCCTAAACATAGGTTATAATTTCGTTTTGAATTTTCGCATAGAATTTTTCGCATTCATGTCCCTTGAACATGCAGGAGAAACTTTCAATTTCTGTAGTAGAATTCAGAATTCCACATAATTTGTTCATATCTAGTTTAACCTTTACATACTGTGCATTGCTGACTTGATCAACTGTGTATTATCTATTAACTGTAACTGTCAGCATGGTGTTTCTCTATTGTACAGCGCAAAAAAAAAGATGCTGCCTGGTGCTATAAAAATGAAAAATAATAAACATTTTAACATTCTCCACTTACAACCAGGAGGTTGTCTGTAAGTCTCTGGATTTTTACATATAGTACAAAGGCCTTGTTTCCATCTGTTTGTTTGTTGTTTTCAACATGCTTCTCATTTGTTTTCACGGGCGGTTTTGTGGAGGTAAATGACCACATCGGCGCTCATCGTTTCATCGCTGTCCATCCAGATGATCCCAATGTTCGCTGTTGTCTGCCTGGCGCTTCGCCGATCCTGAAAGCAACATGTAGCTTCCAGGATTATTTACTGTTCTGTTTACTCGGGATAACAAATGCAGCACGCCGGGAAGGCATACATTTGAAAAAGTCGCGAGCTAATTTAGGCGCGATGTTAAGTAACAATATTGCTAACAATTTAACAAAAAACAATTAAATTGCGGTGTTACGTTATCTGTAAGTTTACGAATAATGTATAACCTATCTATAACCTAACCTCTCCCTACTCTCACACAGAGCCCTCCCCTTGTGGTGCCTAACTCTAAGACCCCCCTCTGTTGGTGCCTAATCCTAAGACTCCCCTGGTGGTGCCTAACCCTAAAACCCCCCTGTTGGTGCCTAACCCTAAGACTCCCCTGGTGGTGCCTAACGCTAAAACCCCCCTGTTGGTGCCTAACCCTAACCCCCCCCTGTTGGTGCCTAACCCTAAGTCCCCCCTGGTGATACCTAACCCAAAGACCCCCCTAATGGTTCCTAACCTTAACACCCTACAATCCCTGATAACAATAAATTGATACATTTCAATTGAATCATAGCCGCCAGCTAAATAACGTAATGGCTATTGATATTACGATAAACAACAATTGTGCCTAAACTGCCTATATATTACGATAAATAACAATTGCGCCTATTTTTGGCCGCAACTTTTTTAACTGCTCCTCTGCCACGGGCAGCTGGTTCAGACGTCCCTCGGAACCAGCCTTAAACTACTTACAACAGCTTATGCAATAGTGTAACATGTACCAACAAAAATAAGTAATTACAAAAACAGTACTGTGTATTTTATACAGGGTGACAGCTTGGTTTGTATGTCTGCAGTGCTGTTTGGAGTCATTTAGGGACTGTCTGTCCCATACATTTTTAGATGTGGTTTTCTAATTGATTTATATCATAAGTCCACTCCAAGAAAAAATAACTATCTTTCAGAAGACAGCTGTCATCCAAAACAACTGATGAAAGGGCTGCTGAAATGTCAGTATATGAGGGATGGGAGATTTACTTCAAATGCTGATCTTTACCTGAAGCAGGCTGCAAAGCTTACTCAGAACTTCACCTGCCTCTAATAGGGCTGTGTGCTGCAAATGTTACAGACTGAGCTAGCTGATTGGAAGGAGATAGCCTGAGAGGTGTCAGGATAAAGTTCAGAACACAGATAGCAACAAAAATATTCTACCATTTGCAGACAGTCCAAGGTTTTAAAAGATTTATTAAAGGAGCACTACAGCGAAAAACTGTAAAATTAAAAATATGTGCAAACATATACAAATAAGAAGTACTTTTTTTCCAGAGTAAAATGAACCATAAATTACTTTTCTCCTATGTTGCTGTCACTTACAGTAGTTAGTAGAAATCTGACAGAAGTGACAGGTTTTGGACTAGTCCATCTCTTCATAGGGGATTCTCAGCAAGACTTTTATTCTTTATAAAGATATTCCCTAAAAAGGATATAAACAATGATGCTGTCCAGCTTCCCTGCTCCCTACACAGTTTTTTGGCAGTTGGACAGAGCAACTGCCATTCACTAAGTGCTTTTGAAAATAAATATATCCCTGAGAATCCCCTATGAAGAGATGGACTAGTCCAAAGCCTGTCACTTCTGTCAGATTTCTACTACCTACTGTGAGTGACAGCAACATAGGAGAAAAGTAATGTATGGCTCATTTTACTCTGGAAAAAAATGTACTACTTATTTGTATATGTTTGCACATATTTTAAATTTTACAGTTTTTTGCTGTAGTGCCCCTCTAATGAAGACTAGGTGACACTGGAAATGAATGCCCAGTAGTTGATCATGGGAGGTAAGAAAGGCATAGGGGCCACTCACACTACTTGTGATTTCTGAATGCAATTTCCCACATGCACAAATTTACATTTTGCGATATTTCAAGTATTTCCTCATTTTTTTCCTAGGAAGGGTTATACAATTTTTGTTTGTGTTTGTATGCAAATTTTGGTTTGTGATTTTTGAATCTACAGGTAGTCCCCAGTTAACGAACGAGATAGGCACCGTAGGTTCATTCTTAAACCGAATATATCCATAAGTCAAAACACGGTGCCATCTCTGCCCCAGTACATCCTCTGTGCCCCCGTGTGCCCCCGTTGTACCCCTCTGTGTAGCTCTGTTCCCCTGTGCCCCCAGTGTCCCCTTCTGTTACTTCTCTGTGCCACCTGTGCTTCTCACTATGTCACTCTGTCCCCCTGTGTCCTCAGTGTACTACAGCAAAATGTTATTTTACCGGTTTAAAAAAACATTTTTCTTTGAATTTTGAAATCAATTTTTTAAAGAACTGCAAGGTCTTTTTGAATTTTTCACTTCTTTCCCCATAATCAAATTTTGCAATTTCTGGGCATTTCTATCATCGGGGACTACTTGTATAATGATAATAAAAAGGACCTGTGTTGTTTGAGTTATAAAACCATATCTTTTGCTTAGGAATTCTGGATCCCTGGACCCAAACTTCTTCACCCTCCGAGATGCTACGACTCAGAGGGGGGATAGTATTTTATGCAGCCAAGAATTTGAGCGGCAGCAGGGTGAGCCACCATTTGGCTCACCCTGTGCCCAACTCACCGGCAGTGTACATATACGAATGCCATATGGGGACCTATTTTAGAAAAAAGGGTTTACATACATTTTTGGAGCATTACCTATTTTTGGGCATTTTTTTTTTCTTTTTGGATGTTTGGATCAGTGGTGTAGCTAAGAAGCTGTAGGCCCCGGTGCAAGTTTTACATTGGGGCCCCCAGAACACTCCGTACATAGCAACTGATGCGGCGCACCAAAAACCTGCCAAGGACAACACAGTGTCAGAGGTGCAAGAAGGGGATGGGGAACAGTTTGCTAATGATTACCACTATTCAAAGCATCTATAGAAATGATTATTACCAGCACAAGGTCAATGAAGAGCTAATACTGTGGTTGAGGGTGGGCTCCCTGGGGCCCCTCTGGCCCAAGGGCCCCGATGGGGTCGCAACCTCTGCACCCCCTACTGCTATTCCACTGGTTTGGACGTATAAGTATTTGGAGCCCCCAAAAGTCCTGTGACCCCTGCAGGGACTGCCCCCCTGTAGTTACGCCTCTGGTAGCACCTACTACAGATATCATTCTCAGGACTGCATTTCTGGAAAAGCCACAAAGGCCCGGATCTTGGGCGGCTGCAGCCCAAGGGGGCTCCTGAGGCTGAAAATGGGAGCAACACATAAAAAGGGGAAACAGCTCAAGGGAGCTTGTTCATTAAATAAGTGAGCTGCTGTGCATGGATAATACACATGAAAAAGGGGGCTGCGGATGGAATGGGAGGGGCGCTGTGGCACAAGAAGGGGAGGAGCCACAAGATAATTAGACTAGCTGCACAAAAAGTTTAAATCGGGCCTTGATCATCCCTCTTCAACCAAGAACTTCACAAAGCTCTGATGCTTAACTTTGAAAAATATCAACAAACAAGGTGAGAAAATGATCCCATCTACACCCCAGACCGGGGCGACACTGATTGCAGCAGATCATCTAATAAATCTGTCATTATCTGCCTTCCTAACGAACCAAGATGTTCCGTGCCCGCTCTAATTTTCCACTCCCATGTTCATGCACATTGAACTGTGTGATTTTTATAGCCGAGCTTCAGGGGACAGATACAAATGAGACCAAACTAAACCGTACAGAAATTCAATTATTCTGAAACTTTTGAGTTATGATGATGGATAATAATCTGTCACATCCAGATTGCTTCAAAAAAAAATAAAAAAAAATAGCTCCGAGTCCTGAGCATGCCTGGGCCAGATGCGAGCAAGGCAAATGTTTTCCTTGTATTCGACGCTTAATTAGAGCTCGGTGTTAGAAGAAAAAACCCTTCAACTAATGGCTTGATGTTTATAGGCCCGTTTTAATAGAAATGCTATTATGTTTATAGATGGCCCGAACGGTTCTCCAACGAACGGTTCCCGGCGAACTTCAGTGGTTCACATTCGCCAGCGAACGTAAACTTTTACGGAAGTTCGGTTCGCCCCCATAGTGCATCATGAGGGTCAACTTTGACCCTCTACATCACGGTCAGCAGGCACATTGTAGCCAATCAGGCTACACTCCCTCCTGGAGTCACTCCCTCCCTTATAAAAAGCAGGCAGCGTCAGGCAGTGGACACACTCGTGTGCCTGCATTAATTAGAGAAAGGAAAGCTGCTGCAGACTCTCATTGGGAAAGCATAGTTAGGCGCTTGTAGGCTTGTTAGCTTGCTCTTTGCTGATTCTTATTGCTAAAAAATCACCCCTCAACAGCTCTTTTGAGAGCTAATCTTGTTCTTGTGATCTCTTTTTTGTGTGTGTGTCCCACTGACACTTGTGTTGCATAGACAGCCTTGGTAATTCCTACTGTGTGTGCCACTGCCAGACTCAGCACATTCAGTGACTACCTGTGTGTGTGACAGGTGCACATTGTAATACCCATCACTGCATATACCTACCTGTTGTTCACTGTGCACCCACCTACTTATGTGAGCGCACAAAGTGTCACTGTGCCTGTCCGGTACCTGTCTGTGTGTGACAGGTGCACATTGTAATACCCATCACTGCAAATACCTACCTACCTTTTGTTCACAGTGCACCCACCTACCTACATGAGTGCACGCAGTGTCACTGTGCCTGTCCGGTACCTGTCTGTGTGTTACAGGTGCACATTGTAATACCCATCACTGCATATACCTACCTACCTGTTGTTCACAGTGCACCCACTGTTCAGTCCTTGGTTACAGATCCTCTTTAACCCTCAACAGCAAAGTTAAGGAGCAGCAACCCTCAACAGCTAGTGTGGCACATAGTGACGTGGAACTCTTTCTATGAGTATATAGACCCTAGCTGTAACTCCTGTAAAGATAACAAGTTTTGGTATTGTTGCTGTAATTACTGCTGCTGTTTTCGCACACATCTCACTGCACGCTGTCACGCTCACGTGCTTTCCTAATTCACTCCTAGCAGATGTTCCCTTCACCTTTTCCTGCGATATCACACTGCACACAACCACTGGGAATAGCCTCTATACAGCACAAACATTTGGCAGTGAGATGTTCTGTACTCTGACAATTAAGCCAATCTACTGCATTGTCCTCTGCAGCAACGTCTCATGGCTTTCCTTCAGTGCATTTTTCAAACATCGTGATTTCAGAACCACTTTTGAGTTTAGGGGCATCACCAACATTCTTACTGACTACTGTGGCAGGCAGGGGTGTATCTACGGAGGCATGGGTCCCAGCATACATATATAATTAAAGACTCCCATGAAGCAGATGCTAACTGATATGGCACAACAATATAGTCAGGGCTGGATTTACCATAAGGCATTGTAGACACGTGCCTACAGGCGCCTGATGATGGAAAGGCGGACGACTCACCTCCCCGAGTGCCTCCCTCCCTCCTTCCCTTGCAGAGTCTTGATGAGATAGTAAATAAGAGCTTACTCAACCTGCTCTCGGCATTAAACTGATGAGATCTCCCTTCACTCAGGGGCACCTCTAGCTACCTAATTATTGGGGGACACCTCTTAAATATTGAGGTTCCTTTAGCTAATTAATACTTGGTGGCAACTCCAGCTACTTAATGTTGAGGGTACGTCTGGCTACCTAATACTAAGGGGAACCTGTAGCTACCTATTGAAACTATCTGCTCTGCTGTCTGCACAGGCAGGCAGCTTTTTGACCATTTTTCAGGTCTTGATGCTGCAGGTCCCTGTCTTCACTCTGCAAATTTCAGAGTTGCTGTTCTGGGGAGGGATTTGCATCCACTTGTCATGTCATGCAAATTGCTTATCTGCTTCCTTTGAAGGCTTGCAGTATAAATACCATTTCCTCCCAGAATTCCCTGCTGGTCATAAAGGTTTGGTCCTGCTAGACTTACCTTGAGTTTCAGCCCTCTGCTAATTGTTTGCTAATATTATCTTAGAGTAGTTATCCTTGGGAGTGCACTAGCATTCCTTCTAGCATTGTCAGGTTGTTTATTATCTGTATTGCCTAGTTCTGTCTTATCTGTTGCGATTGTTCTGTCGCCAGCGGCGGCTGACAGGGAATCGCTCTGTCTGTTTGGATCGCATTCGCCCTAGCGTTAGAGGCAGTGGATCTCTCTGTATCCTGTCTTAGGAGAGTAAGCCAGAGCAGCGGTTGCTACTGGTTGCTCCATCTGTCTGTCTGTTTAGATCGCATTCGCCCTAGCGTTAGAGGCGGTGGATCTCTTTGTACTCTGTCTAGGAGTGTAAGCCAGAGCTGCGGTTGCTACTGGTTACTCCTTCTGTCTGTCTTGTCTGGAACGAACGCTTGCTGTTGTCTGGGTGAGGCAACCGATTAGCAAGCGTTCGCGTTCTCTGTTTGTTTTCATGTTTCATTGGTTGGTCAGGGCTGGTACGCTTTGTCGCTGTTGCGCTTAACGTGCGGTGACTGTGCCTTGCACGCGCTTTGTCGCTATTGCGCTTAACGTGTGGTGACTGCGTGTAGCTAGTCCTGTCTGCTCCTTCGTGTTGGATTACAGATTGTTATTGGTTCTGTCTTTATTCTTCCTATGCTCTGTCTTTACTCAGTCTTGTGTCTCTATTAGCAATCGCCATTCTTGCGATTGCTTTCCCACTTGGTCTTTGCTGTTGTATGTTTACCGTCGCCAGGTGGCGACTAGATTGGTGGACATACATACATTCTGTCTCTGTGCTCACTCTCACTCTTGAGGGGCTATCTTGCCCTGTATTGCTTCACCTCGTACAATTTCTATCTGGCATCTGTGACAGTGCTGAGGGTTTATTCCTCTTCACTCCACAGCTCCATCTGCCGGTGGGAATTCCTCTCTACAGGTGCATTGCACCAAAGCTGGGTTCCCTTATTCAAACACTAGTGGAGGGTTTCCGCAGTGTCAGCGCACAGGTTGTGCGCTGACCACGGAGATAATTCCACATTTTTTACACCTATGATGGGCAAGGGTAGCTAGTAAGGTAGGTCAGGCCTGGATTTTCCTCACAGGAGCCTATAGGCACAGGTGTCCAGGCAACTTAGACTTCACCCTCCATGAGCCTACTAGCCCTCACCAAACTGCACCGCAAGAGTGCTGCTGCCCAGCTGTCACTTCTCCCTTACTTCCCTTGCCCATCATAGGTAGTTACAGGTGCCCCTTAGTATCAGGTAGCCAGAAGTTCCCTCAATATTAAGTAGCTAGAGGTGGTCCTGACTAAAGGGAGATCTTGTCAGTGAAATGCCAAGAGAAGAGTGAGTAACCTCTCATTTACACTCTCAACAGGACTCTGCATAGAGAAGATGGGAGGGAGGCGCTTGGAAAGGGGAGAGAGACGCCTTTCCATCATCAGGCGCCTGTAGGCACATGCCTACAGTGCCTTATGGTAAATCCGGCCCTGAGGTAGGTAGTTAGGGAGTAGTGACAGTTCGGGCAGCCAGCACACTTGCGGTGTGGTTCAGCAAGGGTTTGTAGAATTCTAGAGGGCAAAGTCTAAGGTGCCAGGACATTTGTGCCTATACGCTCCAAGGTAAATCTGGGCCTGAATGTAGTGCTTTTACTGTAATATGAACATTGTCCAGCTCTGCTTTACTTTTCTTGTTTGCAGAAAATAATATTAATTAAAAGAAAAACAGAGTATACCCCCAATAGAATATACAGTAAACACTACAAAAGCAGTGAGGCTTTGTACAGGATACTAGTAATTTAGCCTGTTACATAACGGGCGCTAGAGAGGGGTGCCTCTCAGCCGCACCCGCGATACATGTGTACCCGCATCATAATTTGCAGCTACAATGCAAAATTGTAATTCATAATTTTCGGCAAACTAATTCATTTTGGTATAGTTCGGAATGTCACATTGTAATTTCATTCCAACTCAAAATTTTGTGTGTAATTTTGTATTTACTCATATTTTTTGTGTAATTTATTGTAACTACGCAAAAATGAACCATAATAAATCGTTAATACGCAAACATTGGTTGAAATTACGCAACATTGTGCACAATTACAATTTAGCTACTTCTAAAATAATCCTAATTATGAAAATAATCGTAATGATGAAAATTATGCATATACCAATAATTATGCAATTTTTAACAATTACAATTTTGCTATTATGGTCATAATCGTAAATTACGAAAAATTACGTGAGATTACGTGTGAGCAAAATTTTTCATTCCAATCGTCACTATTGAGAAACTGCACAAAACAAAGCATAATATTACTAATATTTTAGAAGTCTCTTTGCTTGTAACTAATACAGTAGTTTTTGACTGAATGTTTATAATTTTTCCATTCTATCACCCTTGTTATAGGATAAAATATAAGTGTCCTACCCTCATTGATGCTTTATACATATTGAGTTACTGGGTTTGCTAACTAATAAATAATCCAATAACAGACCTCTGAGACTGAGAAAATTGTGCTCTGTTATGACTGGTGGGCGCTGTAATCTTTGGCTTGAATCTATCATCAGTATTAGTGCATTGTGTATCCAATAATATGCCATTGCGCTTGTGGAGCCTCTGAGGAAGTGGCATTGATGTGCCTCAAGTTCTGGAGGCATATTTGGTTGTGCTTGTGGAACCTCTGAGGAAGTGGCATTGACTGCGAAACGTGCTTAAAGTTCTGGAGGCGCATTTGGTTGTGCTTGTGGAGCCTCTGAGGAACTGGCATTGACTGTGAAACTTGCCTCAAGTGCTGGAGGCATATTTGGTTTGGTTTTTATATGTTGTTTTATAGGATTTGAATAGACTTTCCATCTGTCAAGAACTCTAGAAAGGACTGATGCCAGTCCTACTGCACTGAATACCTCATAGTTTTTGTGCCCAACTAGGCCTTAGATGATGCTTTGTTCTGGACAATATTTCAATTATTTTCATTTTCCCTTAATGTTATGATGTAGAGCTAAAAAATCAACAGATAAGAGAAAGTTATGCTTAAAACATTATTCTCTGAAAAAATGTACAGAGCAACACCGTTCACCACTGTACTGAAACAACGATCCAGGAGCAGGAGAGAGGCTTAGCCATACCAGTAGCACATACTTGCAATAAGAATCTGCTCCACTGGAGAGTTAAAGCATTCAATCTTTATTGAGAACAGGCACTGATACAGGCATTTTTTTTTTGTCTCACAGATTTCGGAGTACCAGGTTTGATTTTCATTTTTGCACTAGGACAACTTTGTAGTAGCACCCTTTCCATGCGCAACCCTTATGTAACATCCATGAACAACAGTCCCTCTCTTTTACATACAGCTCCCCTCTTCCATGTGTTGCTCCCCACTTGCCGACTCCCTTTTCCCTTTGCAGTCTTTTCTTCCCTATTCAGCAACCCCTTTTCCATGTGCAGCTGCCCAGCAGCAGTGGCCTAGGCTCGGGCCTTACCAGAAATCTGGCCCTTTAAGGAATCATTGGTATTTGGATATGCGTGAGTCAAAAAGCCTGTGTCCGTGACCATTTTGTAATAAAGATTGGACCTTTAAACTCTCCAGTAGAGCAGATTCTTATTGCAAGTATTCTTTTTCTGAAAGCGACGTGAAGGAGATAAGGTATACATTACAAATATTCATATTGTACAATGGGGCAGTATCTATAATTTGGTGGTGTTGTACTTTAATTTGATTTGTTTTGTTTTGTTATTCCAAGCAGGTTAACCTCGTTGAAGACTTTGTTACAGTTCTTAGCAGCCAAACGTCTGAACCGGCTTCAGAAGATATCAGTAAGTAACAGAGATATTCATGGCTGGAAATAAACTTGATGTCTGCAGGTGCAGTGCAAGGCTATTAGGCTTTCTATTATTTAATAGCTCTGTTCCACATAGGCAGCCAAGCTTGCTTTCAGCTGTTAAAATCGTCATTCTCATTATAAGAACTGCAGCCGTGCGTGAACTTTCTGAGCCTCAGCCACTCTTACTCCATGCAGAGAATTTATAAAGTTAAATGACTTTTCCATGTTTGTGGAACAAAGGTTAGAATCCTTAAAAGGCGACCCCGCTCCCTCCCGGGACAAACCCTTTCCGCAGTCTCATTTAGGCATGAAGTGGCACAGCTTGGTTCTATCTGTGTGTATTCTCCTTGACTTGTTGCTGTCAAATAAACTAACTTTTTAGAAGACTTTAGGACAGTGGTCCTCAATCTAAGGTCCGCGAGTCAAATGTGGCCCCCCAAGGCTTTTTCACTGGCCCCCAAAAACATAATGTATAACTTATAGATGCGGCCCACTGCATCATTAAATATCGGTGGCCCTCATATAGAATAGCAGTGCTGGCACCACCCATCCACATACTGTAGAAGCCAGGGATCAGTTATTCGCTGACTTCCAATCCAATTCTGCATCAGGTGACACTGCTGTGAAACTGGACGGCAGGTTGTCACCTGGGTATGCGTCACTGGCTGGTGCACAAAGACGTTCTTTGGGCGCCACATGACTGAATGACTGCTGCTGGGAATTCTCCTCCGGGCATGTTTGGGGGGAATCAATACCTAGATTCAATGTAATGTTTTTCAACATCATTATGTTCTGGCCCCCCAGCAGTCTGAAGTATGTTGACTCGGCCCTTGACCAAAAAAGTTTGGGACCCCGGCTTTAGGAGAAGGCAAAAAAACACAAAGACACCGAGAGCCCAGTTTGGTGTATTATGCCAATGTAAGAGGGTGGCAATTAGAAGTGGAGTTGCCAAACTGCCTCTGATGAAGCGAGTGCGATCCTTTGAAAACGTGTCAGGCCACTGCAGGCATTTTAATTTTTCTGCCCAATAAATGTTTGTTAATTACCTATTGGCACAAATAGACTGGGATTTACTAATATCGAGGTCTCATCTGGAGAGCCGCAACAGCTTCCATATTGGATCCCTGGATGGTGATTGCATACAGACAGGAAGATCGAGGACAGATCAATAGTGGTTTATCCACTAATACGCTTGTTTGATGAACTGTCAATATTGCATTTTCAGCTAAGAATTTCTACTGACCTGAGGAAGCTGCTTGTAGCGGCGAAACACATCTGGTGCTGAAATAAAGTTCCTTTCTCTGAATCTCGAAGTGATTCCTTTATGAAGGTAGGACCGAGTTATATCTCCTTGTACCTGCTTATGTATTATTGGGCACCTTCTATCCACTGTTTCCTAACTTTTAAAAGCAACTTCACCAGTTATTTCCTGCAGCACTGACCTCCAGAATTGAACACTGCCATCTTCTCAGATATTTCTGTTTGGCTCTCGGAGTTCTGCTGTAATACCGACAGCAGGGTGAGTGGGCTGCAGTGGCGGGAGCATGAAGCAGGCTAATTGAAATCTACGCCCAGGCAGGGATAATGGGTCCCAAACAGGGCATAGATTTCAATTATCGCGATCTGGAAACGGCTAAGATGACTGACCTATGCTTTGTAAGAAAGTGCATTCTTCTGCTGATTGATTGCAGACTATCCATAAAAGATTGTTTACTTGATTGTTGAGTGATCAGATTTACTGGGAAATATGCACAGTTTCTGCAGATGTCGCACGGTGTGACAGATTTATCGCAACAGAATCAGAAGCAGGAAAGCCAGTGGAACTTGATGGTAACATAACATTGAACAGAGAAGTGCCACATGCATGTGAACATTGATTTAGCATCACCTATACGTGATTACAAATTTGTAAATTCAATTGATTTTTGTGTAATCTTTCGTAATTTTGAATACATTTTCACATACATTTTTGTGCAATTTCATGACGACTTTAGCAGTGAATAGCAAAGCCCCCCCTAGATGCTATTGTCACAAAAATTGCTACATATGTGAAAGTGGTATAAAACCCAGACACAATATTCAATAAAAACATGTTTCCCTACTTTTTATATGCCATACGGTTATCATATTTGCTTTTGTGCATAAGTATTATTATTCATTTAGAAATTACAAGTTTCCAAAGTACACTTTTTTGCTCTGAGAGCTGCCTTAGCATTTTTTTCATAACTTTTTTTTCACCTTCAAATATAAGCAGAAATGCTTTTTGACTGTCTGTCTGTGTTCAAGAGAGTCTGCAATGTCAGAGAAGTGTTTGTTTACATGCCTCACTTGATACAATTAAGCACAAGATTATCTCTAGTTCGGATGCGTCCAGCTTTCCCGGCATTGAGCTTTTCTGTCCTGTGTTTAACCACTTGCCGACCAGTGTATTTTGGTCTGATCTGTGCTGCGTAGGCTCTACAGCCCGCAGCACAGATCAGGTTTTAGCCAGGGCGATCAGACTTACCCCCTTTTTTCCCCACTAGGGGGATGTCCTGCTGTGGGGGTCTGATCGCCGCCGGCTCTCTGCGCTTTGCGGGGGGGGGGCTCTTCAAAGCCCCCCTCCGCAGCGTTTTCGGCGCTCCGTCAACCTCCATCCCTCTCCCTTCCTCTCTGAGCTGCGCAGGACGGATTTCTGTCCTGCGCATTGTAGGATAGGCTTCAGCCTATCAAATGACGGCGATCCCCGGCCAATCAGAGGCCGGGGATCGCCGATCTGCCTTACGGCGCTGCTGCTGTAAACAGCGGGGATTTCTTCCCCGCGTGTTTACATTTTGCCGGCGACCCGCAATGGGCGGCTCTCCGGCTGTTCATGGAGACAGCCTCCGTGAACGGACATGGAAAGGCCGCTCGTTGGAAACCCGCAGACGACCAGTTTACGCCAATCGGCGTTAGCTGGTCGTCAAGAGGTTAACCCTTTGAATGGTATTTTAGTAAAAAAAATGCTGGTAGTATATAATATGCTGTAAATAATGTTTTAGAGCAAAGAAGAATTGCTGAGTTTCACTCCGCTTTAACCTCCTGAGCGATAATCCCGAGCTGAGCTCGGGGTATATCGCGCAGGAGGATTTCTCAGGCCCTGGTGGGACTATTTGCATAATTTTTTTTGTTACACGCAGCTAGCACTTTGCTAGTTGCGTGTAACTTCCAATCGCCGCCGCTCGCCGCCGATCCGCCCCCGCCGCTCGCCGTGCCGTGCAGCCCCCCCCCCCGACCCCTTGCGCAGCCTGGCCAATCAGTGCCAGGCAGCGCTGAGGGGTGACAAAAAGCATGCAAGTAGCGCTCCAGATCTCAAAGAAGTCCACAATCAAACCAATTCAATGTCCATTACGTGTCAGTCGAAGTCTCTTTAAACATAACACCTTGGAACATCTAGGTCTTCCTGCATAGGCTCCATTTAGGATCAACACGATATATAGATAAACAGAAAAGATTGGCTCTAAATCTTACCTCCGGAGATCTAAGGAGGCCCATTGGGTGAGTGTGGACACGGAGGGGGTGTGTCACGGCGCTCGCCAGTGGTGTATTAAGGTTACCCTATCACGGTCTATTGGGATATTAAAGTGGTGGTGGTGATGCTGAGGGTTTAAACGGAGTTACACTATATACCTTCTTTTCTGTTTATCTATATATCGTGTTGATCCTAAACGGAGCCTATGCAGGAAGACCTAGATGTTCCAAGGTGTTCTGTTTAAAGAGACTTCGACTGACACGTAATGGACATTGAATTGGTTTGATTGTGGACTTCTTTGAGATCTGGAGCGCTACTTGCATGCTTTTTGTTTTCCAATTATTCTTACATCAGATATTTAAGAGCGCACCACGATAATAGATCTTATTGTAGTGCGAAACCCAGAAGCGCAGTTATTGGAGAAACAGAGCGCTGAGGGGTGGATCGGGACTCCCTCTGACATCACGACATCCAAGACGTCGGTGACGTCATCCCGCCCCGTCTCCATGGCGACCGGGGAAGCCCAGCAGGAAATCCCGTTCTGAACGGGATTTCCTGCTTACTCTGATCGCCGAAGGCGATCGGAGTGGGTGGGGGGATGCCGCTGCGCTGCGGCTATCATGTAGCGAGCCCTGGGCTCGCTACAAGATTTAAAAAATAATTTTTTTTAAAAAATACTGCTGCGCCACCTCCTGGGCGATATAATTGTATCGCCCAGAGGGTTAAAGTGTACCAGAGCTGAAAAAGATTTTATACATACCTGGGGCTTTCTCCAGCCCCATCCGCCTGGATTGCTCCCACACCGCCGTCCTCCGATGTCTGCAGCTTTGGGAACCGGGTCCCCGCACTTCCGTCAGTTGGAGCCAGTCTAACGTAAGAGAAGTGCACTGTTTGCGTATCTCTCCAGCTGCTGCTGGAGAGATACATAGAGGGCGCACTTCTCCTGCGTAGACTGGCCCCGACGACGGGAGTGCCAGGGACCCAGTTCCCGAAGCTGCGGGCAGTGGGGGATGGCAGCATGGGAGCAATCCAAGCGGATGGGGCCCGAGGAAGCCCCAGGTATGTATAAATATTTTTTTTTTCAGCTCTGCGTCCCTTTAAGGAGAATATTGGGTACAGATCAGAATTTTTTTTTCAAACAAGTCCTTAGTATTTGAGAAAATCGATTCTAAAAATGCAAAGAAAAATTGTTTTTAAGCTCAGAAAAATAACAGTTTGAAAATCATTTTATCTTTGCATTTTTAAAATAGATTTTCTCAAAAACTATAAAAGTTTTTTTGAAAAATTAACATATGAAGCAATTTTGGTGGCAGTAGAATGTATGGAGACTTTGCTATTAACCGCCACATACAATAGCATGTATGGGGGCTTTGCTATTAACCGCCACATACAATAGCATGTATGGGGGCTTTGCTATTAACCGCCACATACAATAGCATGTATGGGGGCTTTGCTATTAACCGCCACATACAATAGCATGTATGGGGGCTTTGCTATTAACCACCACATACAATAGCATGTATGGGGGCTTTGCTATTAACCGCCACATACAATAGCATGTATGGGGGCTTTGCTATTAACCGCCACATACAATAGCATGTATGGGGGTTTTGCTAATAACCGCTAAAGTCGGCACGAAATTACATGAAAACTGTGAAAATGTACATGAAATTACGAATGATTACAATTACAGAGGGAATTCATTAAGATTTTTCCTGAACTTGTGCATCGTAATTGTGAATTTCAATGCAAAATGACATCTATGTTAAATTTGTGTTCATCGCTATTTGACATTCGTGTCCATTTTATGATTAATCAAAGAGGAACATTACTGAGTGAATACAATTGCTTATTTTTTACAGTATTCATTTATAAATTATTTAGTCAGTGTTTGCCCATTGTAAAATCTACCTTCACACTCATTTACATTCTGAAATGTATTACATACTTACTGCTGGCAAGGAGCATCATTGTGGAATGTTTCCTCACTGCGTGTTCCAAAGTGAGCAGAAATAACACCCAGAGTGCACTGGGGGGGGGGGGGGGGGGGTTACATATCAATATACAGCAATGTGGACTCAAGTTAGAGGAAGAGTTTCTGATGCTGAAAATTAGCTAATTAACGGACAACTTAGGCGGGGAAAAGCTGACTTTTACTTACCAGTGT
This sequence comes from Hyperolius riggenbachi, assembly GCF_040937935.1. Taxonomy (NCBI): domain Eukaryota; kingdom Metazoa; phylum Chordata; class Amphibia; order Anura; family Hyperoliidae; genus Hyperolius; species Hyperolius riggenbachi. The sequence continues at coordinate 71,932,894 of NC_090649.1, read as the reverse complement.
GGTTTGACCTCATAGACTAGGCTAAACGCTTACATTAGATACCATTAATGCAAAACTTAATACGTAACAATCATTTTATATATATATATATATATATATATATATATATATATATATATATATATATATATATATATATATAGTACCATTCAGAATGATCGCTGCTTTATTGCTTGGTAAATTACATTCACCACTCTAAAGTTACAGAACACTCTTGGCTTAGCCTTAGCAGAGCAGAGTGGAGAGCTGGGGCGTTTTTTTTGAATCAGGGAAGGGACCTTGCACACCATTAGGTCTATGATGTGGCAGCTGTAAACTGGTAGGTGGATGGTAGTGTTGGGCGAACATCTAGATGTTCGGGTTCGGGCCGAACAGGCCGAACATGGCCGCGATGTTCGGGTGTTCGACCCGAACTCCGAACATAATGGAAGTCAATGGGGACCCGAACTTTTGTGGTTTGTAAAGCCTCCTTACATGCTACATACCCCAAATTTACAGGGTATGTGCACCTTGGGAGTGGGTACAAGAGGAAAAAAAAATTAGCAAAAAGAGCTTATAGTTTTTGAGAAAATCGATTTTAAAGTTTCAAAGGGAAAACTGTCTTTTAAATGCGGGAAATGTCTGTTTTCTTTGCACAGGTAACATGTTTTTTGTCGGCATGCAGTCATAAATGTAATACATATAAGAGGTTCCAGGAAAAGGGACCGGTAACGCTAACCCAGCAGCAGCACACGTGATGGAACAGGAGGAGGGTGGCGCAGGAGGAGAAGAAGGCCACGCTTTGTGAGACACAACAACTCCGGCCTTGCATGAGGGCAAGAAGCGTGCGGATAGCAGGCTTTGTACCGCCATGCAGTCATAAATGTAATAAAGATAAGTGGTTCAATAAACAGGGACCACGCGGCAACGCTAACCCAGCAGCAGCAGACGTGATGGAACAGGAGGAGGCGCAGGAGGAGAAGGCCACGCTTTGTGAGACACAACAACCCAGGCCTTGCATGAGGGCAAGAAGCGTGCGGATAGCATGCTTTGTACCGCCATGCAGTCATAAATGTAATAAAGATAAGTGGTTCAATAAACAGGGACCACGCGGCAACGCTAACCCAGCAGCAGCAGACGTGATGGAACAGGAGCAGGCGCAGGAGGAGAAGGCCACGCTTTGTGAGACACAACAACCCAGGCCTTGCATGTGGACAAAAAGCGTGCGGATATAGCAGCAATGCTTTTTGCCGCCATGCAGTCATAAATGTAATACAGATGAGAGGTTCAATAAACAGGGCCCGGAAACGCAACACCATCCCAGATGTTCATTGGTCATGTTACTTGGTTGGGGTCCTGGAGTGTTGCGTAGTAATTTCCAATCCAGGATTGATTCATTTTAATTTGAGTCAGACGGTCTGCATTTTCTGTAGAGAGGCGGATACGCCGATCTGTGACGATGCCTCCGGCAGCACTGAAACAGCGTTCCGACATAACGCTGGCTGCCGGGCAAGCCAGCACCTCTATTGCGTACATTGCCAGTTCGTGCCAGGTGTCTAGCTTCGATACCCAATAGTTGAAGGGTGCAGATGGATGGTTCGACACAGCTACGCCATCTGACATGTAGTCCTTGACCATCTTCTCCAGGCGATCGGTGTTGGAGGTGGATCTGCACGCTTGCTGTTCAGTGGGCTGCGGCTGCATGGGTGTCAGAAAATTTTCCCACTCCAAGGACACTGCCGATACCATTCCCTTTTGGGTACTAGCTGCGGCTTGCGTTGTTTGCTGCCCTCCTGGTCGTCCTGGGTTTGCGGAAGTCAGTCTGTCTGCGTACAACTGGCTAGAGGAGGGGGAGGATGTCAATCTCCTCTCTAAAGTCTCCACAAGGGCCTGCTGGTATTCTTCCATTTTGACCTGTCTGACTCTTTCTTCAAGCAGTTTTGGAACATTGTGTTTGTACCGTGGATCCAGAAGGGTATAAACCCAGTAATTGGTGTTGTCCAGAATGCGCACAATGCGTGGGTCACGTTCAATGCAGTCTAGCATGAATTGAGCCATGTGTGCCAGAGTCCTACCAGAATCCTCATCATCCTCTTGTGAGCGTTGTGATAGTTGTTGTGATGCATCATAGTCGTCACCTTCCTCCTGGTCTGCTTCTGCTGACCATTCGCGTTGAATTGTGGAAGTCCAACGTGCACCGCTCTGGCCCTCGTCAGTGGTGGCATGAAATTCCTGCTCCAACTCCAGCTGTTCCTCCTCCTCTTCTTCGTCATAGCTGCTGGGGCCAGCGTTCCCTGAGGCGGATGGCCTGATGTTGGTACCATCACGCTGATCGTTTTCTCCTTCAGATTCCCCCAGTTGCATCATGACAGCTGTTTCCTTGATTTTTAACATCGACCTCTTCAGTAAACACAGCAGTGGTATGGTAATGCTGACTGAAGAGTTGTCACTGCTCACAAGCAACGTGGATTGCTCAAAATTTTGGAGGACTTGGCAGAGGTCCAACATGTTGGCCCAATCGGATCCACAGAAGCTTGGCAGCTGGCCGGATGCGCCTCGGTACTGCGCCGTCATGTACTGGACCACTGCACTCTTCTGCTCGCAAAAGCGGGCTAGCATGTGCAGCGTAGAATTCCAGCGCGTAGGGACATCACACAGCAAGCGATGGTGGGGGAGATTGAAGCGCTCCTGCATCTTGGCGAGTGCCCCCGAAGCAGTACTGGAATTTCTACAATGTTTGGACACTCGACGCACCTTCAACAGCAGATCGGGCACGCCTGGGTATGTCCTCAGGAACCGCTGAACTACTAGGTTCATCACGTGCGCCAGGCAAGGGATGTGTGTCAGCTTAGCCAACCTTAAAGCGCGAATGAGATTACTCCCATTATCACACACAACCATGCCCGGTTTCAGGTCCAGCGGTGCCAGCCACAAATCCGTCTGTTCCTTTATTCCCCTCCAAATTTCCTCCCCTGTGTGCTGCTTATCCCCAAGGCAGATTAGCTTCAGCAACGCTTGCTGACGCATGCCAACAGCTGTGCTGCACTGCTTCCACGATCCTACTGCTGCTGGGTTAGCGTTTCCGGATGAGGTACAGCTTTGAGATGCGTTGGAGGAGAAGGAGTCAGAGAGGTAGGTGCTGCTGTTATCCAGTGGGAGGGACGGCGGTGCAGCTGTTTGTGGCGTGGGCAACACCCGTGCCGTAGCAGGTGAGGAATCGCTGCCAGGCTCCACAAGGTTCACCCAGTGCGCGGTAAGGGAGATGTATCGACCCTGGCCGAACGCACTCGTCCAGGTGTCAGTGGTGAGGTGAACCTTGCAGGCAACGGCATTCTTCAAGCTTCGGGTTATTTTGCTGACCACGTGCTCATGCAACTCAGGCACTGCAGAGCGTGCAAAGTGGTAGCGGCTGGGAACCACGTAACGTGGGATGGCCACTGACATCATGCCCTTGAAGCTGTTTGTCTCCACCAATCGATATGGCAGCATTTCGCAGGCCAGAAGCTTGGCTATGCTGGCTGTTACTGCCACGGCCCGGGGGTCATTTGCTGGCAATTTCCTCTTGCGCTCAAACATCTCCGACACAGACAACTGAACCGTAGCGCTGCACACGGAAGGGCTGTTGGTTGTTGTGTTTGATGAACACTGGGAGACCTCAAGAGCACTACTCCGGAAAGTGACAGTGTCAGCGTCGTCTGATGTTTGTGAATGTTGTGAACCACGCAATGGCTGGGCTACTGCTGCTGCTGAGGCGGGTCTGGTGAACCCAAGGGAGGCAGTGTTGTTTCTGGTACCCTGTCCTGACGCGTTTGCCCAAAGAGTGGGATGTTTGGATAGCATGTGACGGCTCATGCTGGTGGTGGAGAGGTTGTTAATATTTTTCCCCCTGCTCAGGCGGGTCTTGCACACCTTGCAAATCGCCATGGTAACATCCTCAGTGCAGTCTTCAAAGAAAGCCCAGACTTTGGAGCACCTGCCTCCTTGCTGGCGATTTCTGTTTGCTCCTCTTTTGCCTCTCACTTGAACTTCCACGCTTGTGGTGCCTGAAATTGCGCGCCGCCTACCTTGTGGCACAAGGCGAACTCGTGCAGCAGTGTGTTCTTCAACAGACTCATCTGTGCTGCTGCTACGACGGCGATGTTCTCGTTCACAAACAAAATCTGGGTCTCTGTCCACATTGTCCATACCCTCCTCTTCCATCTCCTCAAACTCGTCATATGTCATTGTGGGCCACCGCCGTGGAGTAGAGCTCCCCACAACAACCTCTGCGCAGCACACTCCAACGTCGTCTTCCAGATCTTGTCGGCCGACCTCCTGCAATTGCAACCCCTCCTGCCCAAATTGCTCTGGGATTTGGGTTTCCGAGTCCTCTTCGGACTCGCCTTGTATTTCAGTGCGCGGTGCATTTCCCACAGTTAACGGTTGTGAATCCAGGCACAACATTTCTGGCTGTTCCTCCATTGACCTTTGAAAGGTGGAAGTTTGTTGGGCTGGGAATAGCTCCTGCGAATACCCCATTGTGTCCTGAGGTAATTCATCGGACTGGTTATCTGGCAGTTGTGTGCGTGGTGTCGCTGCCGGTTGTGTCAGCTTTGTGCCCACTGGCTCCTTGTAACTGGCTGAGGACTCGGACCTCGTGCGTGATGTGCTGGTGCTGCTTAACCCACTGCTGGACGCTTGAGAGGTCATCCAAGTAATTATCTGGTCCTGTTCTTTTGGATTTGTGAGGGTTGTTGTCCTGGACAACATGGGCGGTATTGAGTGGGTTTTCTTGGGTGCTCCCCTGTGGCCTGTACGTGAACCGTCAGGGGAAACACCTCTTCCCTTGCCCCTCCCTCTTTCACCGGATTTCTTCCTCATTTCACTTATCCTTACAGTACACGCTGACTGGCAGCAGTACAGTGGCAGTACAGAAATGCTATACAGTACCACTATTCCCAGCAGCGACACAGAGCACAATGCTATACAGTGACGGGTGAGCGGTGTACCACTATTCCCAGCAGCGACACAGAGCACAATGCTATACAGTGACGGGTGAGCGGTGTACCACTATTCCCAGCAGCGACACAGAGCACAATGCTATACAGTGACGGGTGAGCGGTGTACCACTATTCCCAGCAGCGACACAGAGCACAATGCTATACAGTGGCGAACGAGCGGTGTACCACTATTCCCAGCAGACACAGAACAGTACACAGAATGCTATATAGTGTGGCTGAACGAGCGGTGTACCACTATTCCCAGCAGACACAGAACAGTACACAGAATGCTATATAGTGTGGCTGAACGAGCGGTGTACTACTGTTCCCAGCAGACACAGAACAGTACACAGAATGCTATATAGTGTGGCTGAACGAGCGGTGTACTACTGTTCCCAGCAGACACAGAACAGTACACAGAATGCTATATAGTGTGGCTGAACGAGCGGTGTACCACTGTTCCCAGCAGACACAGAACAGTACACAGAATGCTATATAGTGTGGCTGAACGAGCGGTGTACTACTGTTCCCAGCAGACACAGAACAGTACACAGAATGCTATATAGTGTGGCTGAACGAGCGGTGTACTACTGTTCCCAGCAGACACAGAACAGTACACAGAATGCTATATAGTGTGGCTGAACGAGCGGTGTACTACTGTTCCCAGCAGACACAGAACAGTACACAGAATGCTATATAGTGTGGCTGAACGAGCGGTGTACCACTGTTCCCAGCAGACACAGAACAGTACACAGAATGCTATATAGTGTGGCTGAACGAGCGGTGTACTACTGTTCCCAGCAGACACAGAACAGTACACAGAATGCTATATAGTGTGGCTGAACGAGCGGTGTACTACTGTTCCCAGCAGACACAGAACAGTACACAGAATGCTATATAGTGTGGCTGAACGAGCGGTGTACTACTGTTCCCAGCAGACACAGAACAGTACACAGAATGCTATATAGTGTGGCTGAACGAGCGGTGTACCACTGTTCCCAGCAGACACAGAACAGTACACAGAATGCTATATAGTGTGGCTGAACGAGCGGTGTACTACTGTTCCCAGCAGTGACACACAATGACTGGGGGGGACCCTGGCTAGCGTGGCTGGAGCGCGAACTACCCTGCCTGCCTACCCAAAGCTAAACCCACAGACAAATGGCGGAGATATGACGTGGTTCGGGTATTTATTTACCCGAACCACGTGACAGTTCGGCCAATCAGAGCGCGTTCGGGTCCGAACCACGTGACCCGTTCGGCCAATCACAGCGCTAGCCGAACGTTCGGGGAACGTTCGGCCATGCGCTCTTAGTTCGGCCATATGGCCGAACGGTTTGGCCGAGCACCGTCAGGTGTTCGGCCGAACTCGAACATCACCCGAACAGGGTGATGTTCTGCAGAACCCGAACAGTGGCGAACACTGTTCGCCCAACACTAGTGGATGGCACCAACCTTATAGGCAGATAAGTTTACATTTTCTAGTAAGTACTCCACATTTCAGGCCCACTAGTGGCCCCTTTATCAAGGCCCAAAATGAAATGAGTAAAAGACAGTCCTGGACTGAAATGGACAAACAACGGCTCAACAGTGATGTGTAATCTCCAGCTGGAGATTACAAATCACCATTAGACAATAGTGTGTGAGCGTAGGCAATGTACCGAACTGTCAGACTGTTTGACCTTGTCTAGTGCCCTAGTGCAGATTAAGATGAAGAGTCCTGCTTTGGAGACACAACGGAAAATTACTGAGGAACATTTTTCATAAATTAGAATGAATGTATCTTTTCTCCATATTATGGGAGATGGCTTTATATGTTTAGCTAAATTCCCGGAGATCCTACTGAAGTCACAGCAAAACAAATAACTCCCTATGAGCTCCGGTGAACTCAGATGAGGTAAGAGTACAGTTCATAGCAAGCTCTCTCTAATATCTGTCTCAGAGTGAATGATGGCACAGAGTCCCTAATGGTGAAGTATGGCAGTCAGGTGCAATGCACGTCAACGCTGACTCCTGATTACCATTCCAGCCGCAGCAGAACTCAGAGCACTTTGCATATATCAGTGTACAGTAATGCAGGCGACCCAAAGGAGAGGGCCGTACATTTAGGATTCCAAACAGAAAACCTTAATGAGCGGAGCCGTGATTTATTTCTACCAACTGCCAAAGGAATAGTTCAGGTCAAATGCACTAATGCACTGATATAGATTAACTGTTTTGTTTTGCTCCTCGGAGAGCCGAGTCCCCCAGTCCACAAGAAATCACAGATATTGCTCTTGTTAAAACACCATGTGCAGGTCCAGGGAGAGAAAAACACAATTGCCATAATGATTTCAGCTTGAGATGCGGAGTTCTGCTGAAATATACCCAAAAGGGAAAATGGATAAGTTAGAGTTTCCTCGCATTCCAACTATTAGTCAAGCCGGAATCTGGTGCAATATATGAGCCTCACACAGCCAGGATTTTAAAGAGGCCCTGTAGTGACATATAGTAGAATGCAGTAAATTATACGGCATACCCACTTCTATGGTAATTTTCCTTTATATTGGTGTGAAGCCCCGCCTTCTCAGTGATGCTTAGCCTAGTCTGTTTACCAATGCAAAACAACAAGAACAACAACAAATAACATTTGTAAAGCGCTTTTCTCCCGTAGGACTCAAAGCGCATAAGCATGGCTCAGACCATTGTGGTACAGAGGAAGAATTTTATAAGTCTGGAAATGCCAGGCTAAACAGGTGGCTTTTCAGTCTGGATTTGAATAGCTCCAGGGATGGTGCTGTCTTTACTGGGTGTGGCAGGGAGTTCTAAAGAGTAGGGGCAGCATGACAGAAGGCCCTGTCTCCAGATTTTTTGAGGCGCACTCTGGGAGTGACCAAGTTTATAGAACTTGCTGATCTGAGGTTGTGAGAGGTGTGGTGCAGCTTCAGCAAGTCCTACATGTATCCAGGGCCCAGATTGTGCAGGGATTTGAATGTCAGCAGTCCAATCTTGAAGAGTATTCTCCATTCTACTGGTAGCCAGTGCAGTGAGCGAAGGATCGGTGTAATGTGACAGTGCTGGTTTGCTAGCAATCTGGCAGCTATACAAAATTGTCCTCTCAGAGCATTCTGGGAGACCAGGTATGTTTTATACTGACTTCAGAACGCTCAGTAAACAAACTTTCCACAGAGCTGTACCTGGCAGGACCACCTGTCATAAATTTCAGAATGGAAACATCAACTAAATTATTTATAAATTAATATTGAAAAAAAAACAATTTTATTCATTACTTTATTTTCACGACAGTTCCTCGCTATACTTTGGTGATTAGTGACTGAGTTTTCTAGTGTTGTTCATAACGAGTATTTTTGCTTTTGTAAATGTTTGCGTAGTTTTTTTTTTTTAGCAAATTACAATGACATTTCTAATTGCCATTGCAATTTAGGAGGTGAGCTTGATTTTGTGTCATTGATGCAAGGTAGGCAAAATTACATTTGTGAAATTTAATACAAAATATTTTTGCCTAACTAACAAAACTATGTTTGTGGTTAAAGGGAACCTAAACTGAGAGGGATATGGATGTTTCCTTTTAAACAATGCCAGTTGCCTGGCTCTCCTGCTGATCTCTTTGGCTGCAGTAGTGGCTAAATCACACACCTGAAACAAGCATACAGCTAATCCAGTCTGACTTCAGTCAGAGCGCCTGATCTGCACGCTTGTTCAGGGGCTGTGGCTAAAAGTATTAGAGACACAGGATCAGCACGAGAGTCAGGCAACTGGTATTATTTTACAAAGAAAAATCCATATACTTCTCAGTTTAGGTTCCCTTTAAAGGACAACTGAAATGAGAGGTATATGGAAGCTGCCATATTTATTTTCATCTAAGCAATACCAGTTGCCTGGCTGGCCTGCTGATCCTCTGCCTCTAATACTTTTAACCATAGCCGCTGAACAAGCATATAGCAGATTAGGTGTTTCTGGTGTTATTCAGACACTACTGCAGCCAAATAGACCAGCAGTACTGCTAGGCAACTGGTATTGACTAAAAGGACATAAATATGGCAGCCTCCGTATACCTTTCACTTCAGTTCCTCTTTAAGCCATGATGAGCAAATATGGTCATTTTCGTTTTGCTGTTATTTTTGCCAAGAATGATGATTTTCACACAGATGATAAACATATTTGTCAGTTCTCAATTTCACAAAAATGTGTATTTTTTGTGTGCAAAATTTCAAGCAATTGCAAATCACATTATATGAATCATATTTATAGGTACGTGTTAAGTTATTTTCACAACGGTTTAAATCATTGAATTATTACTTAGTTTTAAAATTTTGCATCATAATTGAGAATTTGATTGCAAAATGATGATGAAATTATGACTGAAGCTCCATACGCACACAAGATGAAACTTGCCTGAGATGACTGATAATCACAGCCTCTGCTAAGACACCAGCATGTGTACGGCAGCGGCAGCCATTGACCCCCCTCGAATTCTCGACCAACGATCCGTCCTAGCTGATCACTTCAGCTGAGCGCATTGTTCTCCCCATTTACCCTGCCCACTGTGTGACATCACTCCCATAATGCTCCGGGGTGAGAATCAGCATAGAATCAGAATCACTTTTATTCGCCAAGTACGACAGTCTTACTCGGAATTATTTGTGGGTCACATGGCATAGGCAGAGTACATAAGATAGGCAATACAGATGTGCAAGACAGACATTTACAGGTGTGCAATGGTACATATGACATTTTTATTTACAAGAGATCAACAGTTAGATCAAGCCTGTGGAGCCTATATTTAGTCATTAAAGGAGTCATCAGGGAAGATTTAATCAAATAAATGCTACTTACCGGGGGCTTCCTCCAGCCCTAAGCTCCCAGCATGCCCCTCGCCGCAGCTCTCCCCGCAGCTGTTCGCCGCAGCTCGCTCCCAGTCCCCGGTGAATGACGTCAGGGCGACCTCCAGGTCAATCACCGCCACGTGGGCCGGAGCAAACTATGCAGGTGCAGTAGTTCTGGCACAATAAATCTACTGTACCTGTAACGTCTTTTTCTCTGTCTGAAGAGTGCCACAGCATTACATATTTTACTTGTCTTCATCCTGAACAAGCAGCCATTTTGACCTCCAAAATTACATTAAAATCACAAATCGCTAAAAAAATCTAATTCCTCCTCCCTGGCTTTGGAAATAACCAAGCTGGCAGAGTAAGCAGGTGATTTCTGAAGGTAATGAACATTTTTGGAGTGTAAATTACTTTTTTTTAAATATTTTATTTTTTGAGTTTCATATTACTTTAAGCAAAAATGATACTAAGCGAGTGCAGAAAATGATACTAAAAGAGTGCAACAGTGTGTGTATTTTGTCAGTTTCTGCTACCACTAGGAGTGAGGATGCACTGTAAGCATGCTTGTGCCATATAGCTCCATACTGTACAAAGCCAGGGTCCCTATCAAAACCTACCACTTATTAACCCTCAAAAAATGGCCTTAGACTACTATAGGCAGACTAAGACAATGGTAGGGATTACATTATGAGCTCATCTGAGAAAAGTCAGTGAGATGACTATGTACTCTGTAAGGTACCGCAGAAGATGTCAGCCTGAAGGATGCTCATTCCGATTCCAAGAATAGAAATTTCCACTATTCTGATCGTAAATAGGATTTCTGTCGAAGTCATTTTAGAATCGAAACAAACCTTCAGCCAGGCACTTAAAGGGACTCCGAGCAGTGCAGAAACTATGGAAAGATGCATACCATTTTGAAGCTCTCTTTCTCCTCTTTCCAACGACACATAAACCGCTGCCCTACACCTTTTAGTTTTCGATATTTTCGCGATTGAAATCACGGCAGTCACGATTTCGATCGCGAAAATAGCGAAAACTAAAAGGCGCAGGGCGGCGGCTTATATACCGTTGGAAAGAGGAGAAAGAGAGCTTCAAAATGGTATGCATCTTTCCATAGTTTCTGCACTGCCCGGAGTACCTTTAAACACTTAACTAGTCAATTAGCTATATTGTTGGCTATTGTAAGTGTATTACCTATCCTTATTAAACATCTGGGAGTAGAGCTGTTGGGAACATCAAATTTTGGGTTCGCGAACAGTGAACGTGAACTTCCACAAATGTTTGTGAAAATGCGCACAGTCATAGACTTCAATGGGTGGGAAAAATTTTAAACCTGTTTCTGGCCACAAAAGTGATGGAAAGTTGTTTCAAGGGGTCTAACACCTGGACTGGGGCATGCCGGAGGGGGATCCATTCCAAAGGTCCCACCAAATATTACGGAGTTGACGCAAAGTCGGGTTTTAATCCCTGAAGGGCAGAAATCACAGTACATTCCTACAAATAATGCACTGGAGTGGTTCTGTTCCTGCAACTTAATGTGGTCATAATATCAGTAGTGTGCACAGCTATGTGTGTCAGTGGGCTGTGGAGTGTCGCACACAAAATAAAAAACAGGAGACCGATGTACTAGCTCTCAAAAGGGCTGTTTGGGGTGCTTTCAGCAAGTAGTCAGCGAGGAATAAGAACACAGGCCTAGCTAATTCTTTTCCTACCTATCTGCAGCAAGTTTGATTGTGCTCGCCAAGAACGTGAACAGTGGAAATTCACCAGGAACTGTCCACTGGCGAACAGATCGGGCCATCTCTATTTTGGAGTCGACTTTACTCATTAGACCTGAAGATGTCACCCCACAGAAGTGATGAAACATCTCCTAGAGCAGAAGACATCGTCGTGTATTCTTCTTTGCATGTACACCCGTCCTCTATGCGTAACATTCTATATTTCCAGAGATGCTACAAGAGCCTCAATAATAAGCATGAATTTATGGTTAAAGCTGCGCTCTCCATTCTGCTGACACCGGGAATCGGTCACCACCTCGGGAGTAGGTAACTGTAACAATTTCTGCTTTTAGCATTTTAATGAGTTTCCCCATTTTTATACATCTTAATTAAACTTACATTTTATTTCTCCCTGGGAAGTTGGCGCCTTTATTAATTGGCTCTTGAGAAGGAAAAACAACGGGAGCAATAAAAATAAGAACAAATCAGGAAATTAATATTTTACTTAAGCATCCTTTCACTTTGGTCCCAGAGAATAGACATGAAAACACAGCTGACCACCAGTCTCATTTAACCCTTTTCAATCCAATTAATTCTTCACTCACCTCCCCACCAGCACTTGCCACAAGCAGGAGGACATAGGTGATCATGGGAGTGCTTTGCGGCAGTGATTAAGTATCAGCGGGAAGGGGGAGTGAGTTGGAGGTCAGGGTCCAGCACTAGCTCATATGCATATGTAGCCCCACCCCATTGCACACCTACCAGCACAATTACAGCATTACGCAGCGTAGCGTGGTACCAAAGGGGATCAAAGTGTTGTCCACATGGAAGCAGTAAAAAAGGGCGCATATGATTAATGGACAAAAAGGGCACCGCCATAGACTGCAATGCAAAATATCTGCTATAGGGCTCCCAACAGAAAAGTTGGGCGCCCGAGAAATAGCGGTTGCAGGATTCGTTTACAGAATAAGGTTTATTACTAATATCGTTATTTTTTTCGTTTTTAAATTTCGCTTTCAGGACTGTAATAAGTAAATTTTTGTTTACACTTATTTTATCACTTTAAAATTTGTTTTCATACGTATAATGCTTAAATATTGTTCTCAACCTTATTCTATTAGAAATACATCGCTTTTGGTATTAACTTTGTTTTTTAGACTTATAATACGTCGATTATAGTTTTTAGATGTATTATCTTACTAATATATCGCTTTTAATATTACCATTATTTTAAGATTTTGAATACATACGTGATTGTAAGGCTATTTATTCCCTTTTTCTATTTATAATATTATTAATGTGTACGTGATTTTAAGGCTATTTATTCTATTACAAATATATAAATTATTATATTCATGTTATTTATAGTGAAGTATTTTAAGGATTAAATATATTATTGTTTATATGTGTGTGAAAGTGTTTGTTCAGTGGGGATGGTTAGGGTTAGGCACCACCAGGGGAGTCTTATGGCCCATACTCACAGGCTACAAATGTCGCCACAACACGTGGCGCGCGCGTGTTGCGGCGACAGGTCGCCCGTGAGTATGCGGCATTACACGGGCGCGCACCCCAAACTGTCGCTCGTCACTGATGTCGCCGGGCGACAGTCTCCGCTCAAACCGCTCAATCGCCTGGCGACAGTCTCCGCCGCAACTCAGTCGCAACTGTCGCTAGTCCGCGTGAGTACGCGGACTAGCGACAGCAACAAGATAAGAAATACATTGGGCTTCTGGCGGAGGGAGGGGCAACAGCGACAGCTTCCGCCGCATCTAGGGGTTAGAGATAGGTACAGGGAGGGTTCTGTATAAGAGTAGGGTTAGGTATAGTTACAGTACTATATTTGTACTATATAACATGTATCAAATTATGTATATTTACACAAAAGGGGGGGGCTTAGGGGTTAGGGATAGGGCGAGATCTGTGTGAGCCTATAGTTAGGTATAATTGCAGTAAAATACTGTACCTGTAAAATCTACCATTGTATTACTATGCTTCATACAAGTGTAAATATCGTTTTTTGTTATAGACTCTATTTGACGTTTCATTTCTGATTTTGTTTTTGTTATAGACAGGGCCGGTTTAAGCAACAATGGGGCCCCAGGGCAAAATTAACCTGGGGGGCCCCCCCAACATATACCCCGGAACAAAAATTGGCATTAGGGGACCTTTTTTGCAGCTGGTATAGTCAGGGTGTGAAGTCCCAATCGGTCAGAGCTCCACATTCTGGCTATCCCAGACTGCATGGGGGACAAGGGGTTAAAAAGTTTCAGGAAGGGGGACCCCACATACTTTTTTAAAAAAAATTCCCACACTCTAAACATAAAAAAAAATTGGGAAAATAGGAAAAAATGCCAGGGATCGTCATACAGCTATATTGCGGCTGTATAGCGATCCCTGGCCAAAGCGCTGCGGCTGCGTATGGACCAACTGGAAACCCTGTCAGGAAATTTATTGCGCTTTCGTTTGATGCATGTAAAATTACACTACCGTTAGGTTTTGCTACTAAAAGTGACATTTACCGCATTTAAAACTATACTTTTTTCCTTCTAAACTTTAAAATCGATTTTCTCAAAAACTATAAGGTCTTTTTGAAAAATTGTTTTTTCCTCTTATTCCTAATGATCTCCTTAACATATCCTGCAAATTTAGGGTTTCTAGAATTTAATTTGGATTTGCTATTAACCATTAAAGTCGTCAGGTTTTTAAATGTGTTTTTTTTTCCTTTGAAACTTTAAAATCGATTTTCTCAAAAACTATAAGGCCGATTTGAATTTTTTTTTTCCTCTTGTAGCCACTGGGGGCCCCTACAAGCTCTGGGGCCCTGGGGCAGCTGCCTACTTTGCCTTAATGGTAGCGCCGGCCCTGGTTATAGACAGTATTTTGCTGTTTCATTTCCTTTTTTTGAACCTATTTATTTATAAGCTATAAACGAAAAATATTATTTTACATTAGAATTTATCATTTTGGCTATGTCCTGCGCCCTTTTTTCCAGGCGCGCTTTTTTGATGTACACAAAACATAGCCTGACGCCGTTCCAGACTTGATCCGGCAACAGGGCCCCTAGAGGGGAGCCCAAATGCACCCACATAATAGAATCAGAATCTTTTATTTTGCCAAGCACGCCTCGGATGGGAATTGGGCTTGGCATGCACAGGGCTAAATACAGCAGTACAAATACAGCAATTTCGCCATAGACAATTAAACAAATTAACACAAAGTTTGCCTCAAATGTACAAAGTGCATCGGTGCGATCAAGTTCTATCAAGTCCAGATTGTAAAGGAAGACTTTACCTGGTGCAGCGGTGGAGGGTGGAGTAATTACAATACTATGCAGTACAGCATGGTACTGAAGGTGATTAAACTGTTGAACTTAGTTTTAAACTTTGATCTAAAGGGGCTGACCCATACCAGACTAGACCACCAAGGCCATTCTGGTGAATCTGGGCTCTGCTGGTGGCAATGTCTCAAGGCAGACAATCCAACGGACACTGCACACTGCTGGGTTTCACGGATGCAGACCAAGGAGGACACCACTTCTCCATATAAGGCACACAAAGGTTCGCTTGGCCCTTGCAAATGCTCATCTGGACAAAGAAGAAGACTTCTGGTCTTCTGTGTTATGGTCAGATGAAACAAAAATTAAATTGTTTGGTCACAATGATGTTTCCTTCATTTGGCATAAAAAAGGAGAAACCTTCAACCCAAAGAACACCATCCCCACTGTCAAACATGGTGGTGGGAACCTAATGCTTTGGGGGTGTTTTTCAACTGAAGGACCAGGGAACCTAATCACAGTAAATGGCACCATGAAAAAAGAGCAATACATGAGGATTCTCAATGACAACATCATGCAGTCTGCAGAGAATCTTGGCTTTGGCCACCAGTAAACATTTCAGCATGACAATGAACCAAAACACAGAGCAAAAGTGGTGAAGAAATGGTTAGCAGGCAACAACATTAATGTTTTGGAGTGGCCCAGAGTCCTGACTTGAAGAAGATTTCCAGGCTCAGAGCATGATGGACAGTCTGTGGGGGAGAGTTCCAAAGGAGAGGTGGGCTTGCGTGAGAAGTCCTGGATGTAGGAGTGAGAGGAGCTGACCAAGCAAGAGGACAAAAAGGTTTTGGTCGGGATGGTATCTGGAGATCAGGGCCAGGCTGAGGCAAAGACGGGAGAGGCACCAGCCTCAGGGCGCAGTGTAGGAGGGGGCACACAACTCACTCAGCTATAATTCCCCTATTGTGTCTGAAGCAGAGACAAATTAGAAAGGGGGATACATGGCAGATAAGCCAGATAACTAGAGATTAAGGTGTTGGGAGGGTTGGGGCCGTGGGTCCAGGGCCAGGCCGAGGCATAGGCTGGAGAGGCTCCAGCCTCAGGGCGCAGTGTAGGAGGGGGCGCACAATTCATTCAGCTGTCATTCCCCTATTGTGTTTGAAGGAGAAAGAAATAAGAAAAGGGGATACATGGCAGTGATTGCAAGCCAGATAAGTAGATATTAAGGTGTTGGGGAGGTTGTGGGCCCTGTGGCGCTTCTTAGTCTAATAGCAATCAGTGTGTGACGGCTGGGGTGGGAGGGATGGAGGGGCGCACTTTGGTGTCTCAGCCTTCGGTGCTGGAGGACCTTGTCCCAGCTCTGCGTGGGTCTAATAGCCATCAGAGTGATCTTGCAGCTGTGATCTTGCAAGCTGTCTGCAAGCATGCGTACAATATAAAAAAAAAAAAACACTTTTCCTTTTAAAACAAAGTTGTTCAAAAAAAATACTTTTTAATTTTTTTTATTATATGAATTGCTGCTATGAGCAGGGATGTGATCACCGAAGGACAGGAAGCGGATGAAAGAATGGAAGAAAAGGATATTGCCACCAGGGATTGCCGCAAAGAAGACGGGAATGCGTTCACAGTGAAGCCACGAGGTGTCGGCGAGGGATCCCGCACGCTGGGGAAGTCGCAGGCGAGTACCAGCAATTACTGGACGGGCAGGGCCAGTTCCAGACTTTTTGCTGCTTGAGGCAAACTTATGAGGATGTGCACCCCCCCTCCAATCCCACCCCCTCCCTGCCAACGTGGAATGATTGCACAGCGCTTGACAATTTACTCTGCTTCATTTAATGCTCTCAGTCTGCAAGGGAGCATATGCAACAACTTGAGACATGACATGCTGCAGCTCAACTCAATAGCACACTGGCTGGCTGGCTGAGAGTCTGTGTCAAACAAACTGCTCACCCTCTGCAAGTTGGCCATCCTCCATTCCCCCTAAGTCAGGACAGCAATGCCACCTCCTCCCTTGGCTGTGCAAGTCAAATGACACACTGCTGCTCTGCTGCCTCCCCCCTCCTCACTCATTGTCACACTCCTCACACAGCACAACAAGCTGCTTTTCCCCAATGATGGCCTCTTCACCTCGCTCTCCTCTCGCCTCCTACTCTGACTGCATGCGGTTAGTGTAAACACAGTACAAACATGCTGCTCCTGTAATCTCTGCGCCTGATGCAAATGTTTCACCTTGGTTCATGAGAGAACTGGCCCTGTGGATGAGCCTGACTGGTCCTTACCAACTCCATCTATTTTTGTTTAGGATGAGTCAGGCTCGTCCGAACCGCTAGGGAGATTAACAACAAATTATCTAGCCATCACTACGGAACAATAAGTCACAACTGCGGGGGATAGCAAAAATGAAGCATTTAGGATCATTTTTACACACAAGTCACAGCCACATACATAAATAACAGCACTTTTCTGGTGATCAGCTATGTGCCATGTTTATAAAAGTGTCGGTCGGTGTAAATAATTATCCCTTTTATGCAGATTTGCCTGTTACGCGTGACTACCGCCATTGCCGATAATTATCAGGAATAAGTGATGATCATTAGATTCTTAAAATGGTAATTGGTGTAATTTTTTGCCGATGCCAAATGTAAAATGATGGCGGTCTGCTCACTGAGCCGTTATTTAGTTCTGTATGCGGAGTGGGGCTTTAACGATCTGCCTCTGGATTGCCAATAACTTCGTGCTTCTGGCACAGTCACAAGATTGTGCAGCGCTGAATTTAAAGTGAATCTGAAGCCAAAAAAAAAAAAAAAACAGATACTCCCCTAAGGAGAGGGAAGACTCTGAGTCCTATAAAGGCTCCCCATTCCTCTCCTCATCCACTCGTTCCCCCTCAGGCTCCTCCATTTAAATCTCCTGCTGCAGGAGGCTTCGGCAGTCTTCGGGAACACGAGGGTTCTTGAAGACGGGCATCTCTGAACTGCACACGTGCCAGTGCGTAAGAGAGGGCGCTTGCGCGCATGCAAGATGGAGCAGCCTGTCTTCAGGAGCCCGAGTGCTCCCGAAGACTTCCAAAGCCCATCTGCAGTGGAAGAGAGCATCGGTCAGAGACTGCTAACTAGAGATGGCCTAAACGGTTCGACCACGAACTAGTTCGCGCGAACTTCGGTGGTTCGCATTCGTGAACGAACGCAAACTTTATGGCAGTTCGACCCGCCTCCTATGCTACATCTTTAAGATTAAATTTGACCCTATACATCACAATCAGCAGGCACAGGGTAGCCAATCAGGCTACACTCCCTCCTGGAGCCCCCACCCTTATAAATAGCAGGCAGCGTCAGGCATTTCACTCACTCGTGTGGCTGCAGTAATTAGAGAAGGGAGAGGTGCTGCAGAGACACTAGGGAAAGCTTAGTTAGGCTTGTTAGGTTGCTCTTTCTTGCTGATCCTTATTGCTAAAAAGCACTCCTCATCCTCAACAGCTCTTTTGAGAGCTAATGTTGTTCTTGTGATCTATTTTTTTTTGTGTGTGTGTGTGTGTGTCCCACAGACACTTGTGTTGCATATACAGCCCTGTCAGTCAGTCTTAGCTGCTGGACCTTGGCCCAGTGCTGGGCCGAAATTACGCATTAGCGTAATTACGCATCGTAATTCACTACAAATGCACCGTAAGCGTTACGTGTAAGGTTACGGTATTACGCGTAATTAATTACGCGTAGACCGTAGGGTTACGTTTTACGCGTAACAAATTACGCGTAAGACAGTAAACTCCCATTGAAATTACACAGTCTGCCGTAATCGCGTAATATTACGCTCCCGTATAATATAAAAAAGCCGCCGACTTTAAGGGTTAATAGCAAAGCCCCCTTAAGTGCTAAGAGCCTCAAATTTGGAGAATATATTAAGGAGATCAGAAGGAATAAGAGGAAAAAAATTTTTTTCAAAAAGACCTTATAGTTTTTGAGAAAATCGATGTTAAAGTTTCAAAGTAAAAATATATACATTTAAAAACCCGCCGACTTTAACGGTTAATAGCAAAGCCTGCTTAAAATTTAGGAACACCAAATTCACAGGGTATATTAAGGGGATCAGTGGGAATAAGAGGAAAAAAAATGTTTTCAAAAAGACCTTATAGTTTTTGAGAAAATCGATTTTTAAGTTTCAAGGGCGAAAATGTGTTTTAAATGCGGAAAATGTCAGTTTTTTTTTGCACAGGTAACAATAGTGTTTTATTTTCATAGATTCCCCCAAGTGGGAAGAGTTTTACTTACTTCGTTCTGAGTGTGGGAAATATAAAAAAAAAACGACGTGGGGTCCCCCCTCCCAGACCTCTTTAACCCCTTGTCCCCCATGCAGACTGGGATAGCCAGAATGCGGAGCACCGGCCGCGTGGGGCTCCGCACCCTGACTATACCAGCCCGCATGGTCCATGGATTGGGGGGTCTCGGAAGGGGAGGGGCAGCCAAGCTTTCCCCTCCCCCTCCGAGCCCTTGTCCAATCCAAGGACAAGGGGCTCTTCTCCACCTCCGATGGGCGGTGGAGGTGGAGGCCGCGATTTCCTGGGGAGGGGTTCATGGTGGCATCTGGGAGTCCCCTTTAAAAAGGGGTCCCCCAGATGCCCACCCCCCTCCCAGGAGAAATGAGTATAGAGGTACTTGTAGTACCCCTTACCCATTTCCTTTAAGAGTTAAAAGTAAATAAACACACAAACACATAGAAAAAGTATTTTAATTGAACAAAAAACATAACCACGAAAAAAGTCCTTTAATATTCTTAATTAACCATTAATACTTACCTGTCCCTTTAAAAGCCAGTTCCCACGCAATATCCTCGGAAATATACTAATCAGTTACAATGTAACAAAGTTATTACAATGTAACAACTTTGTTACATTGTAACTACGCCGCACCCGACGTCACTCACCGCCGCCGCCGCCACCGCGTCTGTGCTGCAGGACCCGACAGAGCTCTGAGCTATAGCTCAGAGCTCTCTAAGCATCTTTGTATTTGGGCTCCAAGGAGCCCCATTGGTCCTTAGCAGACCAATGGGGTTCCTTCTGATTTGAAGGAACCCCATTGGTCTGCTAAGGACCAATGGGGCTCCTTGGAGCCCAAATACAAAGATGCTTTCGAGAGCTCTGAGCTAATATAGCTCAGAGCTCTGTCGGGTGAAGGGACGCTAAGTCCCCGCCGGCTCCGCTGCCCTCCCCGCCTCTCCCACATGTCACCTATATACATGCTGGCACCCATGGGTGCCAGCATGTATATGAGTGACAGGTGTGGGCGGAGTGGACGGCGGGAGCCGGCAGGGACTAGCGTGTATGCGGCGGCCGGCGGGTGAGCGGCGAGTGACGTCGGGTGCAGTGGTGTTACAAAGTAACAAAGTTGTTACATTGTAATAACTTTGTTACATTGTAACTGATTAGTATATTTCCGAGGATATTGCGTGGGAACTGGCTTTTAAAGGGACAGGTAAGTATTAATGGTTAATTAAGCTTGGCTGCCCCTCCCCTTCCGAGACCCCCCAATCCATGGACCATGCGGGCTGGTATAGTCAGGGTGCGGAGCCCCACGCGGCCGGTGCTCCGCATTCTGGCTATCCCAGTCTGCATGGGGGACAAGGGGTTAAAGAGGTCTGGGAGGGGGGACCCCACGTCGTTTTTTTTTTATATTTCCCACACTCAAAACGAAGTAAGTAAAACTCTTCCCACTTGGGGGAATCTATGAAAATAAAACACTATTGTTACCTGTGCAAAAAAAACTGACATTTTCCGCATTTAAAAGACATTTTCGCCCTTGAAACTTAAAAATCGATTTTCTCAAAAACTATAAGGTCTTTTTGAAAAAAATTTTTTTCCTCTTATTCCCACTGATCCCCTTAATATACCCTGTGAATTTGGTGTTCCTAAATTTTAAGCAGGCTTTGCTATTAACCGTTAAAGTCGGCGGGTTTTTAAATGTATATATTTTTCCTTTGAAACTTTAACATCGATTTTCTCAAAAACTATAAGGTCTTTTTAAAAAAAAAATTTTTCCTCTTATTCCTTCTGATCTCCTTAATATATTCTCCAAATTTGAGGCTCTTAGCACTTAAGGGGGCTTTGCTATTAACCCTTAAAGTCGGCGGCTACCTAACATTGATCCATGCGTCAACTTTTCCGCTTGGCAGCATGACCTTACGCATTAATTGCTAGTAGGATTTTACACGTAAACCTATAACGTAATAACCTGAATTACGGTATACTTAAGCGTAATTGCGTAAGTGCTATGCGTAATTATAGTCATGTACCGAAATTGACTGTCTATGCCGTAAGCGTAATTTCGTAATGCGTAATAGCGTAAAATTACGCGTAATGATCCGTAAGCGTAGCTTTCTCCATTACGACCAGCACTGCCTTGGCCCCTTGGTAATTCTTACTGTGCCACTGCCAGGCCCAGCACATTCAGTGACTACCTGTGTGTGTGACAGCTGCACATTTGTAATACCCATCACTGCATATACATACATGTTGTTCTGTGCACCCACCTACCTACGTGAGCGCACGCAGTGTGATATTTAATACCACCAGTCACTGTACCTGTTCACGGTCACACAGCTACTGTGAACAATTATGCAATGACTGGTATTACAAATTTGCAGCTGTCACACACACAGGTACTGTGAACAGGTGCAGTGACACTGCGTGCGGTCACGTAGGTAGGTAGGTGCACTGAACAACAACAGGTGGGTAAGTAGTGATTGGTATTACAAATGTGCAGCTGCCTGTCTCTCACACACACACAGGTACCGTGAACAGGTGCAGTGACTAGTGTTATTAAATATCACACTGTGTGTGCTCACATAGGTAGGTGGGTGCACTGAACAACATGTAGGTATATGCAGTGATGGGTATTACAAATGTGCAGCTGCCTGTCACACCAAACCCAAGATAATAAGGTCGTTGCTTCATTGTGGACAGACCAAATTCGATCAGCTGGACAGTCACTGTTGTTCTATCATTGAGCTACCACAGCCCGGCGACCATATGGGCTTGAAAACCGCCACGGCCTGCACTCTCACCATGGTGCGCACCAGTCCAGCACGGCCGTCACTACGCAAACAGCTGTTGAGTTTGGTGTGTCAGTGTGAAGCATAACTCTAATTACACTCCCTGATTGATGTATACACATGCAAGATGTTTTAAAGCACTTTAGGCCTGCAATTTAGCATCCAATATGATTTCTGCCCTTAAAACGCTGCTTTGCGTCAAATCCAGATTTTTCCCGGGGACTTTTGGCGTGTATCCCACTCCGCCATGCCCCCCTCCAGGTGTTAGACCCCTTGAAATATCTTTTCCATCACTTTTGTGGCCAGCATAAATGTTTGTAGTTTTCAAAGTTCGCCTCCCCATTGAAGTCTATTGCGGTTCGCGAAAGTTTGCGCGAACCAAACTTTTGCGGAAGTTCGCGTTCGATGTTTGTGAACCGAAAATCGGAGGTTCGAGACAACTCTAGTCCTTGGCGGACCACACAATCTAATCCTGACCATAGCCAAAATCTAATGTCCCTCCATATCATTACTATGTATTTATTTTGCACTTGCATCTTCTGCAGCACTTTACAGAGTGGATGTCAGTCCATGACATGACTATGCAAATCTCCCATTTCACCACATCATTGTGGGAACACTTTTTTCTTGTGTGTTTGGGGAACATTGCCTAATTACCTTTTGGGTCACATTGCCTATCTGTGTTTTGGGAGAAAACTCTGGCCCATTGCCTCAGAGGTACATTACAGTTCGCTGTGCCCACACCATGTCATGGGCACGCTCATTTTTCCACCGTAATCATGGACCTGCCCATTTTGGCGCACTCCCCTCTGTCCCAGGTTGAGCCAAGAAAAATCTGGTCACTGTACTTAAAGAGACTCCGTAACAAAAATTGCATCCTGTTTTTTATCATCCTACAATTTCCAAAGGCTATTCTAATGTGTTCTGGCTTACTGCAGCATGTTTTACTATCACCATCTCTGTAATAAATCAACTTATCTCTCTCTTGTCAGACTTGTCAGCCTGTGTCTGGAAGGCTGCCAAGTTCTTCAGTGTTGTGGTTCTGTGATGCATCTCCCCCCTCCAGGCCCCTCTCTGCACACTGCCTGTGTATTATTTAGATTAGGACAGCTTCTCTCTTCTCTCTTATCTTTTACAAGCTGGATAAATCCTCCTCTGAGCTGGCTGGGCTTTCACATACTGAGGAATTACATACAGGCAGAGCTGTCTGCACTCTGCAGGAAGAAACAGCCTGACACTTCAGTGGAAGATAGCTGCAGGGGGAAAGAAACACACAAATGATCTCTTGAGATTCAAAAGGAAGGGTGTATACAGCCTGCTTGTGTATGAATGTATTTTCTATGTGTGGACATACTGTACATCAACCTACTTCCTGTTTTGGTGGCCATTTTGTTTGTTTATAAACAAACTTTTAAAAACTGTTTTTAACCACTTTTAATGCGGTGAGGAGCGGCGAAATTGTGACAGAGGGTAATAGGAGATGTCCCCTAGCGCACTGGTATGTTTACTTTTGTGCGATTTTAACAATACAGATTCTCTTTAAAGTGCACCAGAGATGAATAAAGTTAAACGTTTTATACATACCTGGGGCTTCCTCCAGCCCCATCCACACGGATTGCTTCCATGCCACGGTCCTCAGTCTTCTCCAGCCTCGGTACCGGGTCCCGTAACTTCGTCAAGTCACAGCCAGTCTGAGCAAGTTCAGTGCACTCCCTCCTTCTCTCGCGCAAAGAATAGTACTGCGCCTGCGCCAGAGATAGTGCACTTTAAAGAGGAACTGTAACCCAGGAACCCAGGACTGAACTTCGCAATCAGTAGCTGATACCCCCCTTCCCATAAGAAATCTTTACCTTTTCTTAAATAGATCATTAGGGACGTTGTATGGCTGATATTGTTGTGAAACCCCTCCCACAGAGTGATGTCACAGCTAGGGATGCTCAAATTCGGCTTCGGGAGATATCCGGATTTTTGCTATTCGGATATCTCCCAGTAATGCTGTGCGGGCTGGGCGGGGGGGGGTCAAGCTTACCTCTCTGACGTCTTCTTCGGTCGTCCCTCGGCGCCTCCCACGATGCGCTCCAAGCGGCGGTCACCTGATTACAAACACTTCCTCCTTCCGGGTTGAAGGAGGAAGTGTTTGTAATCACGTGACGTGCATGGAGCGCATCGTGGGAGGCGCCGAGGGACGAGCGAAGAAGACGTCAGAGAGGTAAGCTTGACCCCCCCCCCCCCCCCCCCGCCCAGCCCGCACAGCATTACTGGGAGATATCCGGATAGCAAAAATCTGGATATCTCCCGAAGCCGAATTTGAGCATGCCTGGTCACAGCCTAGGTCCTGACATCACACTGTGGGAGCCTCGTTGCATTGTGGGAAATAACGGCTGTTTCCAACTGCCAAGCAACCAGTATCTCCCTCTGTGCATATGTATATCTAGAAAAAAAAAAAACCTTTTAGCCTATCGCATTGTTAGGGGGTTTTATAGTTAAAGGGGCACTACAGTTAAAAATTGTAAAATTTAAAATATGTGCAAACACAGACAAATAAGAAGTACGTTTTTTCCGGAGTAAAATGAGCCATAAATTACTTTTCTCCTATGTTGCTGTCACTTACAGTAGGTAGTAGAAATCTGACATAAGTGACAGGTTTTGGACTAGTCCATCTCTTCATGGGGGGATTCTCAGCAAGGCTTTTATTCTTTATAAAGATATTCTCTAAAAAGGATTTAAACAACTATGCTGGCCAGCTTTCCTGCTCCCTGCACTGTTTTTTGGCAGTTGGACAGAGCAACTGCCAATCACTAAGGGCTCTTTCACATCAGGGCAGATTTTCTGCGTTTCAACGCAACAGGTAAAGTTTGCGTTACCCAAGGTAAAATGAAAGTCCATAGACTTTCATTTTAGCTTTCACATATAACGCAGCGTTTTTGTGCGTTGCGTTACGATGCACCCAGGCGCAGTTTTTCGGCCGACACTAGCTTTATGCGTTACAATGTTAGTCAATGTAAAACGCACGCTATGCACGTTTTTAAAATGTCAACGCAGGCAATCAGTCCCAGAATGCAACAGAGGAACAATGTAGAAAGTTGAAAACTAAAAGAAAAAAAAATTACCTGCGTTTTCCACACTTACTGCAGTTCAACGCATATCAAAATGCATTAAAACGAACACAACAAAACGTATGCGTTGAGCATTCTCCAAAGCCAGCTCTGATGTGAAAGAGCCCTAAGTGTTTTTGAAGATAAACATATCCCTGAGAATCCCCTATAAAGAGATGGACTAGTCCAAAACCTGTCACTTCTGTCAGATTTCTACTGCCTACTGTAAGTGACAGCAACATAGGAGAAAAGTCATTTATGGCTCATTTTACTCTGGAAAAAATGTACTTCTTATTTGTATATGTTTGCACATATTTTAAATGTTACAGTTTTTCACTGTAGTGCCCCTTTAATGGCGCGTGGTGCTGGCTAGTTATTTTTTCACGTCGGCCAGTAGCAAAGATGATGACGTGCAGGCTGAATGTGGATCAAACAACGTGAACAAATTACGTGGGGAATGTCAATCATTTCTTGATTTCTCTTCTATTATTAAGCTTCTCACTTTGCAATGTATTGAATTATCTTTTTCCTCTTTAGAGTGGGTATATATGCTATTCAGCTTAATAGTATCGGTAGAAAAAAAATGTGACTTGGCCACAAATGTGTGTTTTCTCTCTCTCTCTCTCTCTCTCTCTCTCTCTCTCTCTCTCTCTATCAGGGTTCATTTTCTCAACACACAAAAGCTTTTTATGTCCCACTAATTAAATCAGTACGAGCGCATCGGGTATTTTTTTCCTGTTTAGATGGCATTACAAGGTCATAGCGCTACCGCCATTCCATTCATAAATCAGGTCACGTTGGGTAAAGGAGCATATGTTATTAGAGGATAAGGGAGCGGAGCACACTGCGTCGAGACTCAAGGCTTGGTAAGCACTGACAATAATTGCATCTTACAGACACGAGATTGCTCTTTTACCTTAAACGTTTTTTTTTCCCTTCTATATAATTCTGATTTTAGACAAGCGGAATCTAGTTATAGTCACAATTCCATTTCAGAAGTGTGCGCTCTATTTTTATCCGCAGACAGTACACCTTCCTGCAACCTTCATTTAGGGCATCAAACCAGACTGCGTTCAGTCTAGGCCGTCCTTTCAAATAACTACAGAGAAAATGGACAAAAAATTCTCTGTCTTTCGCCGGCGACATGTGGACAAAAAGGGTGCCACCATAGACTCTAATGCAATTATCGTTAATATGGATAAAAAAAAGCAGAAAAAAAGGCGCCCAATAAATATCGTTAACATTATTAGAACATTACAGTTTTTGTCATATTATTTTATTTGTACGTACAGATTTTACGTTATCAAAGAAATTATCATTTCTGTGTGTAAAAGGGTGTTTCAGCAGGGGGTGGGTAGGGTTAGGCAACACCACCCAGGGGCGGTTAGGGTTAGGCAACACCTGGGGAGGGTAGTTAGGGTTAGGCACCACCAGGGGGATGGTTAGGGTTAGGCACCACTGGGAGGGTAGTTAGGGTTAGGCACCACCAGGGGGATGGTTAGGGTTAGGCACCACTGGGAGGGGTTAGGGTTAGGTACCACTGGGAGGGTGTTTAGGGTTAGGCCAGAAAAACCAACAAGAATTGGGTGGCCAA
Source organism: Hyperolius riggenbachi (assembly GCF_040937935.1). Classification (NCBI taxonomy): domain Eukaryota; kingdom Metazoa; phylum Chordata; class Amphibia; order Anura; family Hyperoliidae; genus Hyperolius; species Hyperolius riggenbachi. The sequence continues at coordinate 71,906,385 of NC_090649.1, read as the reverse complement.
CGTGTTATTGATAGCACAACTCTTCTAACAAGAGGAGAGATGTTGGTACCATAGACAACTATAAACAATACACTAAACCACCAACTCTTCATGTACTTATGCAAAAAACTTTATTTGTGGCATGCAAAAATAGCCAGCAGCGGAACAACATAACCCTCCCTTAAAACCAATTAAAAACCCTGGTCATACTACAAAAGCGTGATTGATTCATCCCACTGTCACCTTGATGGTTATAATCAGTCTGATCGCCCAGCGCAAGCCTATGCCAACCAGACTAATCCACCACTCAAGTTAGTCTGGTTGGCATAGGCTTGCGCTGGGCGATCTGACTAAGAAAATACAGATCCAAATATAGAACAAAGAGTCTGATAGGACAGATGAGTATTGCGATTTCAGTGTGCCACTGCCAGTAATCAGAGTAGTAGTCAGAATGACGAAAAGAGCAAGAATTCAATGTTAACCTCTTGCCGACCGCGTCACGCCGGTAGGCGTGGCCGCGGCGGCAGCCCCAGGACCGCCTAACGCCAATTGGCGTAAAGTCCTGGGGCTCTGTTTTGAATGAGATCGCGCGCACGCTGCGCGCGCATCTCATTCTCGGAGGGCGGAGCTCCGCCCCCTCTTCAGTCTCCGAGCGGCTATTGCCGCTCGGGAGACTGATAGACGGCGTGATCGCCGTCTATTTACCCGTACAGCGCTGCGATCGGCAGCAGCGCTGTACTGGGGACAGCCATGTGACACGGCTGTCCCCCTGGGACACTGGAGAGCGATCGGCTCTCATAGGCAGAAGCCTATGACAGCCGATCGCCACAATTGGCTGGCTGTGGGGAAGGAGGGAGGGAGGGAGGGAATAGATTTAAAAGAACACGCTTTTTTTAATAAAAAAAGAAACAAAAATATTTGTAAACAAAAAAAAAAACAATCTGGGGGCGATCAGACCCCACCAACAGAGAGCTCTGTTGGTGGGGAGAAAAGGGGGGGGAAATCACGTGTGTGCTGTGTTGTGCAGATCTGCAGCTTAGCCTTAAAGCTGCAGTGGCACATTTTGCTTAAAATGGCCTGGTCACTAGGGGGGTTTAGCACTGCAGTCCTCAAGAGGTTAATTGCCAGAAGAAAGTGACAGTTAACAGCAGTACTACTAAATTGTTTTCCTCTGATTAGGGTGGCGAATTAGGATCTGCCAGTCTGATATACACTTAGGGCCTGTTTCCAACTACACGCAGATGTGATGCAGAATAGATGCAGAAAAACTGGCTCCAATGAGTGTCTATGGGCCTGTTTCCACTAAACGTGATTTTTCTGATGCAGATTTTCCCATAGGCATTCATTGGAGTCAGTTTTTCTGCATCCATTCTGCATCCAATCTGCGTCCGATCTGCGTGTAGTGGAAACAGGCCCTAAAAGAAACAGTAACCTTCACATGAGGAACAGTTTATTCATGCAGTGTGACATTGTTTATGTCTGAGAAACTAAGACTGTATTTAGATTGCACCTCAGCATAACTTGAACTGTGTTACCAGAAAGTGTATAGCCTCCATTGGAACCCTCAATTGATGTGTAGCTCAGCCGCCAACTGTTATTGTGATTCTGGAACATTTTCCTGTCAAAACAGCATTATACCCTCAGTCCTATGTTTATTGCAGTAGAGTGGATGTATTATAGAAATTATTCTTTCACAGGGGCATAGCCCCTCGCTTTCTGCACAGGAAAACTGAGGACCAATGTGTTTTCTCCATGCAGATAAAAACACTTAGACTTAAAGGAAACGTCAGGCAATCTATGCTACCCCCAGATCTACTTACACAGGGCTTCCTCCAGCCCCCTGCAGCCGACATGTCCCTCGTCACAGCTCTGCTCCCAGTACATACATACACACACAGCCATATGATTTTACTTCATGAGAGCACATGCTATATCGAGGAACAACAATGATATGCTGAACATAAGATATAGTATTCACTGTAACTTTGGCAAAACATTCAGAATGTCACTGATTGATACTGTTATTACGGGATCTTGGAATTCATTGAGACAACAAGCTCTCAATGAAGCAGCAACAGTAAGACATCAATCTCCACTCCATTGTGTTGTAAAAGTAATTAGAGGCCATAAGGTATTAGCCCTGTGCGTGATAAGAATCTAGGAATCCTTTTGAAGTAATTGCTGAAAAGGGAAAGTCTACAACTCTTTTCCAAAATGTGACTCTTTTGTTTTTTAGGTTGTACATAGAGACATCAGAACTTAGCTGCAGTGTGAAACAGATGCTTTTTACGAACCCTAGGGAGCAGGGACAGTGTACAAATTCCAAAGTGTGTATGAGTCCTTATCTGTGTGGTGGACACATGAAGTCAATATAACAATGGTGCGAGAGCAGAATACGTTTTTTCACTCCATGCCCTTAGCTGTCAGTCTCTCAAACTTTCCCCCCACGGGCTCCCTGTGGCTTCTGGGCCCCCCTGCGGAGGCATCCCTTGCAGTGTCTATTGTTACGCCCCTGTTCTTTTACAATGCAAGTAATGTAAAAGAAAGGAAGTAAGAAAGTTAAACAAGGAAACTTGTCAGTAGACACAACATGTTTGATAATTTGCCAACCAAGAAAGGAGATTGTGTAGCCGAGTCGCTGTGAAACCTGTGAAAGGAAAGGAACTGAAGCCAAAGGAGAATAGCATCTACTGAATGGAGGAAGTCAATCAGTTGTTCACACCCAGTGGATACACTTACTTCTCTGAATTTCATCTGGTCGGAATCTAATAAAAGTAAGACGGGGCCTTTGTTACCCGAGTTAGATACTTGATCCCTACTTCATTTTGTTTAATTATTTTTGTATTATTTATTCATTTATTTTATGTTTATTTTGTTTTTGTTTTTTTATTTTTATCATGCCATAATAGCAGGAGTCTGAGAAATCCCTTGAGTTACTCAAGTGCCATAAAGATAATTTACGGTTTTGCTAAGCAATATAGCTTGGACTTGGTAGCAAGGGACAGAAACTGATTAGAACTGAAATTGCTCAGTAGACCTGTTCCTACCCAAGCCTATAGTGGTGAAAATATGGTACTATGGTATACAAATATGTATTTTGAGTAACAGTTGATGAATGTAATCATAATATAAAACCTTTGTAGAGTACTTACCAGTTAAAGTTATAAAGGAAGGTAGGATAGAAAGGTGCTGGCACTGCAGCTAAGGGTGCAGGGAGGATTGCAGGGGTGCAGACCAGGTATCCGGTGCGATGCAGATAGACCAGCGTGCTCAGGCTCAGATAGACATCATATGCAGGTGGATGAGGGGGGATGAGAGCCTTACAGCCGTTTCGCGCAGATGCGCTTCTACGGAGGCTGCCTCCGTAGGAGCGCATCTGCGCGAAATGGCTGTAAGGCTCTCATCCCCCAGCTTCACCAGCAAACGGGTATGTTAGTTCTCAATATGCATGAAATTTGAACCCATGACGTTGCACCATGTGTTATGAATAAACAAGCAGTTTACAGCAGTGCCGGCAGTTCTCATCTTTTCCTCCACCAGTAAGGCCTAGTGCACACCGGAGCGTTTCCGCTGCGGTTTGCGATCTGCTTGCGGGTGCGGATCTGCTAGGGTAATGTATTTCAATGGGCTGGTGCACACCAGAGCGGGAGGCGTTTTGCAGAAACGCATACTCCCGGGCTGCTGCAGATTTTGGATTGCGGATGCGTTTCTGCCTCAATGTTAAGTATAGGAAAACCGCAAACCGCTCTGAAAAACGGCACTTCAGAGTGGTTTGCCGGCGTTTTTTGTTACAGTAGCTGTTCAGTAACAGCTTTACTGTAACCATACATGAAATCTACTACACCAAAACCACTACACAAAACCGCAAAACGCTAGCTGAAACGCTGCAGAAAAATAAGAAAAAGCGTTTCAAAATCTGCTAGCATTTTGCGGATCTGCTAGCGGTTTTTGGTGTGCACTAGGCCTCTGAGTTATATAGAGATAACTTGGATTTCCTTCCCCAGCTTTTACCGGTGCACCGGCTGTGAAGAGACGAAGTTGTAGCTAATATATGAAATGTGAAGCGAATTACTTCCTTTCGTTGAATACTCATAGCTCCCAACTGTCCCTCTTTGGGAGGGACAGTCCCTCTTTGGGAGCCCTGTCCCTCTGTCCCTCTTTCCTCCTCATGTGTCCCTCTTTCAGGACTTTGTCCCTCTTTCTATGTAAATATATATATTTCTATACTAAAAATGGGTTTGATTGACTCTAAACTTTATTCCCATCCTTTAAATTGATATATCACTAATTAATGTAGATGAGGCTTTAGTGTAAACACAGTACAAACATGCTGCCCCTGTGATCCCTGCGCCTGATGCAAATGTTTTACCTTGCTTCATGAGAGAACCTGGTCATCAGTCTTGTCTCTCCTTGACTTTCATCATTCACTATGTTGATTACTCTTTTAAATTGATTCAGAAGAATGCAATGTTTAATATGTGCTTAATGGAAACACAGCAGGAAACACAGTAGGCTTAATAATTAAATCTGTTTGTTGCACAATATTATTATCCTAGACCACAGTATCCAAGTGGGTGACATGATGCACGATATTGTGTTTTGTAAAGCTGAAACAGCGACATCTGTCCCCTGAGATTTCCAACCCTTGCACAAATTCCTTCACAGTGGAATTGGGACAACATTTTTTAGCTACCAGACCTGTACCTTTTGAGATTTGTATTGCTTATAGTACAGACACGCAATGCACAACACGTAAAGAACTGCTGATTAATGCAACTTAACACCCGAGGTGAAAATAAACTAATGAAATAAACAATTGTATCTATCCTCCTTCTCCTAAAAATGATGTTTTTAAGATATTCCTCAGTTTTATTTTATATTTAAATCTACTTATTACGTTTTACTGTTTTGTGTTTGCTCAATGACACATTCATTGAAGTATGCCAGAGCTAAAATCTATAAACTATTGACCCTTTCTATTTCTCTCCTGCTCTGAGAAGCCATTTTCTGCTAGGAAAGTGTTTTATAGTTGTAATTTCTTACAAGACAGACAGGAACTGCCACTTACATACCTGATGTTTAACTCTTTCAGGCAGAGGAAGAAAAAAATGAAACACAGCCTAGTTATTTGTATGCAAGGCACTGTACATACACATGTCTATCTCATCGTGTCACATGTCACCTTGGGTATCCTTTAACTATTATATGCATTAAAAATGGCTGCACTATGGCTTTGCATAACTCTATCCTCTGGTGACAAGCAAAGCAGGATTATCCACCAGGCAACCTAGGCTGGTGTTTGGGGCCTAGTAGGTGTCAAGGGGCCCTTCTTTGACCTCTCTCTACTTCAGCTTACCAAAAGGACCACAAGGGGGCCCAAAACCTACTACGTTGCCTAATGCTTCATACACACTTGAGATAAAAGTCTTTGGAAAATAAAAGATCACAGACCAATTTTACCCCCTTCCATGTAGTATGAGAGCCATACTCTACACAGTCTATTCTATGGAGCTGCACTCCCCATCAGATAAAATCTTTGCAAGATGCTGCACACACAGATGCTGTACACACTCAAAAGATCATTATCTGCAAAAGATCCATTCCTGCAAAAGATCCATTCCTGCAAAATGCATTCATAGTCTATGAGATCTGCAGATCCTCAAACACACCTGGTTTAACAGACTTCATCTGCATATCTGGCAATCATCTGCAGATCTGAAAATCCATCCTGGTGGATCTGATCTGCAGATGATTGTCAGTTAAACAAGGTGTGTATGAGGATCTGCAGATCTCATAGACTATGAATGCAATTTGCAGGAACGGATCTTTTGCAGGAACAGATCTTTTGCAGATAATGATCTTTTGTGTCTGTACAGCATCTTTGTGTGCAGCATCTTGCAAAGATTTTATCTGATGGGGAGTGCAGCTCCATAGAATAGACTGTGTAGAGTATGGCTCTCATACTACATGGAAGGGGGTAACATTGGTCTGTGATCTTGCCTTTTCCAAAGACTTTTATCTCAAGTGTGTATGAAGCATAAGTCCCCATTACATCTTAATCTTTTTCTGGTGATAAGACTACCTGAGCCTAATGTTAATCTGCTCAGGGGCAAATCCAGGATTTCCAAGGGGGGGGGGGGTTCCTGAAAGTGGCGTGTGGGCGTGGCCAAAATATGGTGTGGGTGGAGCCAAATACTAGCAGTTTCTAGGCTAAATTGCACCCAGGGTGAGGGCGTAAAATGCGCCCCCAACGTGGAGACAGGTATAGGTGCCCGCAGTATAGGTAGCCAGCTATAGGTCCCCCCCAGTATAGGTAGCCCATATAGTTGCCCCCAGTATAGGTTAGATAGGTATATGCCCCCCAGTATAGGTTAGATAGGTATATGTCCCCCAGTATAGCTTTGATAGGGATATGCCCCCCAGTATAGGTTAGATAGGTATATGCCCCCCAGTATAGGTTAGATAGGTATATGCCCCCCAGTATAGGTTAGATAGGTATATGCCCCCCAGTATAGGTTAGATAGGGATATGCCCCCCAGTATAGGTTAGATAGGTATATGTCCCCCAGTATAGGTTAGATAGGTATATGCCCCCCAGTATAGGTTAGATAGGTATATGCCCCTAAGTATAGGTTAGATAGGTATATGCCCCCCAGTATAGGTTAGATAGGTATATGCCCCCCAGTATAGGTTAGATAGGTATATGCCCCCCAGTATAGGTTAGATAGGTATATGCCCGCCAGTATAGGTTAGATAGGTATATGCCCCCCAGTATAGGTTAGATAGGTATATGCCCCCCAGTATAGGTTAGATAGGTATATGCCCCCCAGTATAGGTTAGATAGGGATATGCCCCCCAGTATAGGTTTGATAGGGATATGCCCCCCAGTATAGGTTTGATAGGGATATGCCCCCCAGTATAGCTTAGATAGGAATATGCCCCCCAGTATAGGTTAGATAGGTATATGCCCCCCAGTATAGGTTAGATAGGTATATGCCCCCCAGTATAGATTAGATAGGTATATGCCCCCCAGTATAGGTTAGATAGGTATATGCCCCCCAGTATAGATTAGATAGGTATATGCCCCCCAGTATAGGTTAGATAGGTATATGCCCCCCAGTATAGATTAGATAGGTATATGCCCCCCAGTATAGGTTAGATAGGTATATGCCCCCCAGGATAGATTAGATAGGTATATGCCCCCCAGTATAAGATAGGTGAAGGTCCGGTGCCCGCCCCCTGTGTGGGGAGAAGATTGCCTGGGGGAGAAGACAGAATAAAATGATGGAGGCGCCAGCCGCACTAATAAGGGATGCGGGAGCTTTATTCCTCCCTCCCTCTGAATGCCCCTCACCTACGGTGAATGTGTGCCGGCTCCCCCATGAGTGTGTGCGCAGCGGAGCGGTAGGTCCTCTTACCGCAGATCAGGCGCACCAGCAACTGGAGTCTCATGCTTCCTGTGACGTCATGGTAAACAGGAAGCATGAGACTCCAGTTGCTGGTGCGCCTGATCTGCGGTAAGAGGACCTACCGCTCCGCTGCGCACACACTCATGGGGGAGCCGGCACACATTCACCGCAGGTGAGGGGCATTCAGAGGGAGGGAGGGAGGGAGGGAGGAATAAAGCTCCCGCATCCCTTATTAGCGCGGCTGGCGCCTCCATCATTTTCTTCTGTCTTCTCTCCCCAGCCGGCCGGGCCATGCGGCAGCCCCACTTCCGGTCCCGGTGCAGGGGGTTGTTCTAGACACTCAGAACAACCCCCTCCGTGCGCCACTGCTGCTGGAGGAGCAAATCAGGTAATTTTGGTACACAGCCCAATCAGTTCATTGGGCTCCGCCATAGATTCACCAGAGAGGAGTTAGTAAGAGATAAAAGGTCGGTATTTTATCTCATGCAGTATTTTAACACTTTGTTTGCAATTCACCACTGTGAGAAGATAGAGAGAGGAGTGTTCGGTAGCAGGCGATAATGGTGCGATAATGGAGCGATATGGGTGCGAAAACCGTGCGATAAACGGCCGGTAGTTATACGGTGTTAGTGATTTGTATGCGATACTTTGCCTCTCTGCATGCTGGAAGTAAAGGATTGTGGGTAGGAGGAAGAGATTATTACCAGCATGTGACCGCAGAGGGTTTCCCTCCCTCCGTTCTGCATATTAAGCATACTAAGCAATATTAGGCATTTACAATATTAAGTGGATGGGTGAAACGGAGGAGGTATTTTGATACATTTTCACACTCACTCCCGATTAAAAATATATCCAGAGTCCTCCTTCGTTTTACCCATACACTTAATATTGTAAATGCCTAATATTGCTTAATATGCTTAATATTGTAAATGGGCTGCTCTATGGTGCCTGAAATATGTACAGTATAAGCTGTTAGTGTGTTGCTACCGGTAGTAAACTAGCTGCAGAGTGAGCTGCAGCAGCTGTAAGAAAAAACAGATATCTCCAGGTACATTCAGGGGATAAATAGATAACAAAAATAACGAATGGCCACACCCCCTTTTTTCTCTGGTGAATTGTGATTTTGAGAAAAAATAACGACTAACTATCGCCTATTTATCGCACATTTATCTCATGGATTTCTCTCTGTCTATATTTCACCCTATACTTCTGGAGGATTGCTATTTGGAGATATCACAGGAGGTAAATTACCTCCCATGAGATAAATCGGTCGGTAACCACTGGTGAATTGAGAACACTGTCATTTGTGGCTATGGCGGCACCGACTTAGTAATCTAGGTGCCAGAGTCAGCCTATTAAAGAGTAACTGTCGGGCATAAAATCAAAAACCAATTCTTTATTTTTATCTGGTAAACAAGTAATAAGGATGCTAATCAGACAATCCAAAAGTTAAAATCACTAAGGCCCCGTTCACACTTGCGGTTCGAGTCCGCAAGTGTCCGGGGGTCCGGTTCCGGGGGCCGCAAAGAGACCGTACGGGTCTCTGCGGTGGCCACAAGTTGCGGATCCGGAATGTATCAGTTCCGGCTACAATAAAGTAGCCGGAACGAGATACATTGCAGTGCCAGAAAGGCACCGCAAGCATGGGGGATACCGGTGTGTAGTCCGGGCCCCCCAAGTGGCATAGGACCGGTGCTGGAAGCATCCGGTCCTATTGCCAGTGTAAGGAGAAACCTCCGTTTCTCATTGCACAGCATGGCCGCATGTTCGGGTCAGGATCCGGCCGGGGTGCATGGGCCGGATGATCCGGACCCGAAAAATAGCGCATGTTGGAAAAGTGTCCGGAGTCCGGATCCGATCCGGCTCCGTTCTGTACGGAACGGAGGCGTGTGAACATCCACATAGACTTTGCATTGCTATGCGGAACGTACGTTCCGTTTATACAGTATACGGTCCGGTACCGATCAGGCGAATCCGTACAGCGAACGCTAATGTGAACCGGGCCTAATACTTTTCTTGATAAATGATTATTCCCCAGTTTACCTGACTCTTATTTGGTACACACAACATTTGGTACACAAAAAGGAAGTTGCAGGGCATGCTGGGTTGTCCTTTTTTGCTTCTCTACTTCCCCTCAGACTTAACTAATGCAGCCTGATTGGCTGAAGCCTCTTTCCCTCCTATTTTCCCCTCCCACACCTCTGTTCCTCTCTGATTGGCCAATATTTCACATGCAGAGACAATGCACCTTCTATAGTGGAAGGCGGGCAATGCATACACAATCAGGCAGAGGAGAGTAAGGGCCCATTCACACTTGCGTTTGCAAAACGCCATCGATTTTTGCCGGCGTTTTGCAGGAGTGATTTTTCCGCAATTTCACTGGGAAAAATCACTGAACACTGCATTGATTTTTCCGTGTAGCGCTTCTATAGCACTGAAATGCAATCGCCGGGAAATCGTCTGAAAATGGTGCAGGCGACACGTTTGCGTTTCGCGATTTTGGGCGATTTGCATTGATTAGCGCAAATCACCCAATTAAGAACGGGCCCATACACTTTTATTACACTAGTGCTTTGAAAAGCGCTTGTGTTTGAGCGTTTTGCCGAAATCGCCGGAAAAACGCTCAAGTGTGAATGGGCCCTCAGAGAGGAAAGGAAATGACATCAGGATTTGCTTTTAAAATAGTCACGCTTAAAATGGGATATGAGAAAAAAGATTTTCTCTTTTTTTACTGTAGAAAAATCACTAAAATCAAAACGTGCAATACATCTGTTATGTAAGTAGAACAAGTATTTATCTACTTATATATGTGTGGTTTTTTTTTCTGAGATAGTGTGGCTGACAGCTCCTCTTTAAATGCTCGAACCCTGGCTAACTACAGAGGCAAGGGTGGTGATCAGTAAGCAGTGCACAGAGCTCATCTATCATGTAGCTGAACTCCAGATACCGATGGAGGTGAGAGTGAGTAGTCAGGCGCACTTGATCTGGCTATTATGTAGCTAAACCCAACATCAGTTGTGAAACAACACTCACTATTGGTTCGTGTTAGGCATAGGAGGGGGGTTAGTGTTTTATGCATAGTTAGGGGAAGGTTAATCTTAGATGTAGTTGGGGGGGGGGGGGGGGGGCGTTAGGTTTGATTGACTATAAACTTTATTCCCATCCTTTAACCACTTTCCCCTCCACTACAGTATATCTATGTCAGCTGTGGCACCCTCCAAGCCACAGCCACGTAGATATACTGACCTGGCTGCAGCCCTGCTGTGCACGGTCGGGTGCTCTTTAGAGCGCACCCTCCGGCACTGTCAGCTGCAATACTAATTGGTGGAAGGGAACATGTTTCCTTTTGGCCAATTAGTCCACCCCCCTCCCATGAATGATCGCTGCAGTAGTGAACTGCAGTGATCCTTCATCTGTCCCCCTCGGCGCACATGTAGTTAATAAAAAGGCACAAGCAAGCAGCCACACTCACCTACCTCGTTCCTGCGACTGTCCTGAAGGCTGATCCTCCGATCACCGCTCTGCAGTCAGCCGCATATTGCCGGTAATCCGGGTCCCGGCTTGATGACGTCATCAAGCCGGGACCCGGGTTACCGGCAATATGCGGCTGGCTGCAGAGCGGTGATCGGAGGATCAGGCTTCAGGATCGTCGCAGGACCGAGGTAGGTGAGTGTGGCTGCTTGCTTGTGCCTTTTTATTAACTATATGTGCACGGAGGGGGCTGCCTGATGGGGGGGGGGGGCACCTGACTATAGTTTCTTGGGGGGAGGGGAGGGGGATTACCTAAAGGGGGATTTACATGTTTACTGGGGGGCATCTGAGGAACCAAGGGGAGGGGGGTTTACAAATTTTGCACATCTGGGCACCTGGGGGGGCTGATAACTTAATACTGGGGGCACGTTTGGCTATAATGGGGGTCAGCGCTAATCCTGGGGGTACATCTGGCCATAATGGGGGTAATCCTGATCTGGGGACACATCTGGCTATAAAGAGGGGCACTATTCCTGGGGGTGCATCTGTCAATCTATTCTGGGGGTGGCAAACACGGGACACATCTGGCTATGCTGGGGGGGCTAATATTGGGGACACATCTGGCTATACTGGGGGGGGGGGGGTGATCCTGGGGACACATCTGGATATCTATACTGGGGCGACTTTAACTGGTGGCACAGTTTTTATGTCAATCGCACTTTTTATTTTTAAACAGAAATTGGTCAAAATTGAGAAATAGTGAATTTTTTTTATTTTCCCCCCTTTTTCCCATTAACATGCATAGAGAGGAACATTTTACTTGGGACCAAATACCCCCCAATGAAAGCTTAGTTTGTCTTGAAAAAAAAAGATATATAGATCATTTATGTGGCACGAGTACAGATTAAGTTATTGGTGATTAAACAGGGACACTGCTAAAGCGTCAAAACTGCTCTGGTCAATAAGGAGAAAACAAGGTCTGGATGCGAAGTGGTTAAATTCATATATTACTAATTTTAAAATGTTAATATAAAGGAAAATGAACCAGGATAGAAAGGACCAGTGTGGTTTGAATTATAAAACGACATATTTTTCTCATGAAATATTTATGGTATGCGTGACTAGGGGTGTGACGGGGCGTGATCAGGGGTGTGGCAGGGGCGTGACTTAAAGGGAAGATCTGCGGTTGGGGAGAAAAAAATAAAAATGCACATCCACTTACCTGGGGCTTCCTCCAGCCCGTGGCAGGCAGGACGTGCCCTCGCCGCCGCTCCGCAGACTCCCGGTCGCCTCCGGTGGTGCACTTGACCTGGCCAGGCCGGCTGCCAGGTCGAGCTCTTCTGCGCTCCAAAATGCGCCTCACTGCGGCGCGCTGATGTCATCGGACGTCCTCCGGGCTGTACTGCACAGGCGCAGAACTACTGCGCCTGTGCAGTACAGTCCGGAGGATGTCCGATGACATTAGACACATTTTGGAGCACAGAAGAGCCCGGCCTGGCCAGGTCAAGTGCACCACCGGAGGCGACCGGTAGTCTGTGGAGCGGCGTCGAGGGCACGTCCTGCCTGCCACGGGCTGGAGGAAGCCCCAGGTAAGTGGATGGGACAAGGTCCTCCAGCACCCAAGGCTGAGACACCAAAATGCGCCCCTCCATCCCTCCCACCCCAGCTGTCACACACTGATTTCTATTAGACTAAGAGGGCCACAGGGCCCACAACCTCCCCAACACCTTAATATCTAGCTATCTGGCATGCAGTCACTGCTATGTATCCCCTTTTCTTATTTCTTTCTGCTTAAAACACAATTAGGAATGACAGCTGAATGAATTGCGCGCCCCCTCCTACACTGCGCCCTGAGGCTGGAGCCTCTCCAGCCTATGCCTCGGCCCGGCCCTGAGTGGATGTGCATTTTTATTTCCCCCCCCCCCCCCCCCAACTGCAGATCTTCCCTTTAAGTGTCCCTCTTTCTCATCTCAAAAAGTTGGGAGGCATGCACAGGACAGAAGGAAACAGAGAATGCACCCTGTATGTATTTAGAGAGTTTAGCCTGGCTATTCCCCCTCATCTGTGACTAATCACAAGTTGTAATTTGACCCCTCAGCTGTGTCACATGACTGCCAGCTCATTTGTAAGCACAGGATGTTAACAATATGTCTACTTCCATGGAAGCAGGAGGTTGAAACTGTGCAGATTTATTGCAGTCTGTAGCAAGTTTGCTCTTTGTTGTCAGTGTAATTGGAAACACATGGATAAATCTGCAGCTCTCTAGAATGGATACCATTAAAAAAATGCACAACAAAAAAGCATACTATGGGCTGGTGCACACCGAGCGGCTTTTTGGGCGTTTTCAGATCCGCTTGCGGCTGCGGATCTGCTTGGTCAATGTATCTCAATGGGGTGGTGCACACCAGAGCGGCAGGCGTTTTGCAGAAACGAAAAATGCCTGGGTGAGGCATTTTTTGGATTGCGGATGCGTTTCTGCCTCAATGTTAAGTATAGGAAAAACGCAAACCGCTCTGAAAAACAGCACTTCAGAGCGGTTTTGCAGGCGTTTTTGTTACAGAAGCTGTTCAGTAACAGCTTTACTGTAACAATATATGAAATCTACTATACTGAAAACCGCAGCAGCAATCCGCAAAACGCTAGCAAAACGCCTCATAAAAATAAAAAAAAGCGTTTAAAAATCTGCTAGCATTTTGCGGATCTGCTAGCGGGTTTTGGTGTGCACCAGCCCTATTTGTGGAGAGCTCTCCTGTTGGCCATAAGAAGCTTTGCTTGATGCCACCTCTTATGAGTCATTTCGCAACACCACTTGCAGCTGCCAAATGACAGCTGTGATGCGCATGATGTGTCCGCTTCATTTGCATTATGCTGAGCACGTGTGAGATGTGCTCTGTGATTACATTATACCGCGGCACTCCGCACTCGTCTCTCTGCAAAGTGTATGGGAGGGACATTGTGCCTGCTCAGCACTATGGCTTAATGACACCCTATTATTAATACATTTCTGTGAAGGGAGAATCCCGGTGTAATGTAACAGCGCAGCATCGCTCGGAAACGCCAACATTCCTAATGAAAAATGTAGCCAAGTATAAGGTGCAAAGCATAATGATTATAACCGATGAATGCATAACCCAGGGTGCCTTTTTATTTTTTCTCTTCTTTGGAACATAATTTTATGTACACAGCTGTTTATCGTTCCTTCGGATGCAATTGGGTTTACTGTAATTTGATGTTGTTTATTCTGTACATTTGCACAGCATCAGAGCTGGAGGATAAGAGGCACCCTAATGGCGGTGAGGGGGAATTAGGGATGGTCGTAGTCAGCCAACTTTGTTACGCTGGAAATATGCGTAGTTTTACACAATTACGCTTCGCCAAACTATGGCTTCGAAATCATATTCGCTTCGTATGCATTTCGTAGACTACGCGTTAAAATACGCAATTACGCGTAGTGCGTAGCGTACTGTATGCGGATGCTTATGCCAACATGCAGAAAATTTTACGCATTAATTCCTTTTAATGCTTATACAGGGAACCCTTCTATGCGTACATTCCCTTTTCCAATGCATAAATTTGTAAGCATACAATCGCACGCGGTAAACTAGACACGAGTAACGCATTCGTAGTTCACTACGCAATACACATGTTAACTACGCATAGTGGGCGTAAGCTACGCATAGCGGTACTTCGTTATGTGTAAACTTGTAAGCGTAGCTTTGAAACTTCACCTACGAACTACAATGCGTAGATGCGAACTACGATGTGTAAATTCGCACTGGCTTAGTTTCTGATCATCCCTGGGGGGGAATACGTATTGCGGCGGCACCAGTTCAATTAGATGCTAGTTGATGCGGATAGTTATATTGGACCTGAACTCTTGCACAGGACAGAAGGAAAACAGACAGAAATGCATCCTGTATGTATTTAGAGAGTTTAGCCTGTCTAATTGCCCTTGATCCGTGACTAATCACAAGTGTGATTTGATCTCTCAGCTGTGTCAGCTGGCTGCCTCGGCAGAACAGCTTATTTGTAAAAACAGGATGTTAACCATATGTCTGCTTTCATGAAAGCAGGAAGTAGACACACTGCAGATTTATTGCAGGATTTGTATCACTTGTAACAAAGAAATTATTTTCTTCAAAGGTATTAGGCTGTTGCTTATCTTTTACAGCAGAGAGGAAGTTCTGAGTTCAGGTCCGCTTTAAAGGAGAACTGTAATGAGAGGTATATGGAGGCTGCCATATTTATTTCCATTTAAGCAATACCAGTTACCTGGCTATCCTGCTGATCCTCTGCCTCTAATACTTTCAGCCATAGGCCCTGAACAAGCATGCAGCAGATCAGGTTTTTCTGACAATTTCGACAGATATGACAAGATTAGCTGCATGCTTGTTTCTGGTGTGATTCAGACACTTCTTCAGCCAAATAGATCAGCAGGGATGCCAGGTTACTGGTATTTCTTAAATGGAAATAAATATGGCAGCCTCCATATATCTCTCACTACAGTTCTCCTTTAAGATACTGGTAATGCAATTTTACTGATATTTTACTATAGATTTACCCAGCTCACTATTCTCAATTAACCCTCCCTCGATACCTAACACTAACCTCCACTCCTCATCCCTAACACTATCCTCCCTCCTAATGCCTAAATTGTGCCCTTAACGATACAATCCCACAGTAATCGATTGGAAACGATCAGTGGTGCACATTATTGGCCAGATGCCCTCTAACCTATTTGATCAGATTAATGGAATCAATTAAAAAAAACAGATCAATTGGGATTGTATCATTAGACTCGGTTTACATTAGCTTTTGCCAACGGAAGCGGCCATAAGGTTCTGTTGTCCCTTCCGCTGAACGGACAAAAAAAATGCAGCAGGACCCAATTTTCCGGACCCTTTCGCTCAGCGGAACTGAAACGGAAGGTTTTGCAGCTACATAGGAGCAAATAGAAAACCGACCGTTTACAGCACACTGGCTGTAAAAACTGACAGTTTTTAACTGATTCTGATGGACGGATCCGTATTGCTGGCTCCGCAAAAAAAATGCAGATGTAAACCAGGCCTTAATGAGTACCTTAACACTAAGGCTGGGTTCAGATATGACATAGCGTGAAAAGCTGCGTTTTATGTCATGTTTTATGTTAATGTTGTGTGCTTTTCATTATCGTTTTTACTGTGTTTTTGGTGCTTTTGCGATGCGTTTTCCTTGTGTTTTTAAATTTCCATTTATGCAAATCACTTGGAAGACAACAGGAAGCAAAAAAAAATATTTTTGGGGGGGGGGAAAAACTCATATAAAAACACACGGAAAATGCATGAAAAACGCATACCATTACGTTCCCATTGACTTTCAATGTGCGTTTTGGCCGAGTTCCTGCATATTATGCAACAAAACCAGCGTTTTCGGAACGCATACTGTAAATTGCAGGTCTCTGCATTTTTTTCTTGCGTCCCATTGACTAACATTGCTGCATAAAACGCAGCGTTTTACGCAACGCAAGCGTTTCTGCTATGTGTGCACCCAGCCTAACACTAACCTCCCCGCCTAATGCCTTACACAAGTGCACCATGTGCCTGGATAGATCCAGTCATTAATCATGCCGATTGGGTAAAATGTAATGGTCAATAAGATACAGTATTTCAAGTTGCATACAATTTGTATTACATTTTATCCATCTCTACTACCAGTAGCCACCAAGGAACACAAACCATTTCAGTTTCCAAACCGGCACCCTTGTCAGAAGTACATTACAAACCCCTCCATAACCTACTAGCTACCACCCTAATGTTTATTGAACTGGCATGGCATGACCAGTAGGGGATCACTGACCAGATATTTTGTAGTGAACTTAGCGGCACAATTTTTGTTCTAAGTGTAACAGCTTCCAGGCGGTAGTAGTTAAAATCTACTCCCTGTATATGTCCGTTTATCTCTGCTTATAAGCCAATGAGAAGTGCACACATATACTTACTAGGTGTAATATATGTGTGCACTTCTCATTGGCTTATAAGCAGCCTGCAGGCTTTATAAAGCAGCAGAGAACTGTTTGGGAGTGAGTTTCTCCATTTGTGTGTTTGGTAAGTTTTAGAGCAGTAGGAGACAGGCCTTGGGGGTGGCAGCTCCAAGGGTTTGGCTGCGCTCACATATGGTGTTAGATGCTGGTTCTGGGGCCCCGGGCAGTGAGAGTTCCCGGGGCCCCAGGCTGGCTCATGCACCATTGTTTTTAATTTTATTGTAGTATCCCATGCAGTTTAGTTAGGAGGGGGGCAGATGAGAGGGAATATCCTGCACGCTGGTGCCCCCTGCTGGTCATATAGCCATTGTCTATATGCAACTGAAGCCCTCTCCAACTGACTGGCTGACTTGCTCAGCTTCTGTTTGATTAATCACTGCAAGCTAGGTGTAATATATGTGTGCACTTCTCATTGGCTTATAAGCAGCCTGCAGGCTTTATAAAGCAGCAGAGAACTGTTTGGGAGTGAGTTTCTCCATTTGTGTGTTTGGTAAGTTTTAGAGCAGTAGGAGACAGGCCTTGGGGGTGGCAGCTCCAAGGGTTTGGCTGTGCTCACATATGGTGTTAGATGCTGGTTCTGGGGCCCCGGGCAGTGAGAGTTCCCGGGGCCCCAGGCTGGCTCATGCACCATTGTTTTTAATTTTACAAATACAGCTGCTCTGTGAGGGCCTCAGAGGTTGTCTAAGAGAATATTGGGAGCAACAACAAGACAGGTCAGGGATCAAGTTATTAAGAAATTTAAAGCAGGCTTAGGCTACAAAAGATTTCCAAAGCCTTGAACATCCCACGGAGCACTGTTCAAGCGATCATTCAGAAATGGAAGGAGTATGGCACAACTGTAAACCTACCAATACATGGCCATCCACCTAAACTCACAGGCCGAACAAGGAGAGCGCTGATCAGAAATGCAGTCAAGAGGCCCATGGTGACTCTGGACGAGCTGCAGAGATCTACAGCTCAGGTGGGAGACTCTGTCCATAGGACAACTATTAGTCATGCACTGTACAAAGTTGGCCTTTATGGAAGAGTGGCAAGAAGAAAGCCATTGTTAACAGAAAAGCATAAGAAGTCTCGTTTGCAGTTTGCCAGAAGCCATGTGGGGGACACAGCAAACATGTGGAAGAAGGTGCTCTGGTCAGATGAGACCAAAATGGAACTTTTTGGCCAAAATGCAAAACGCTATGTGTGGCAGAAAACTAACACTGCACATCACTCAGAACACACCATCCCCACTGTCAAATATGGTGGTGGCAGCATCATGCTTGGGGGGTGCATCTCTTCAGCAGGGACAGGGAAGCTGGTCAGAGTTGATGGGAAGATGGATGGAGCCAAATACAGGGCAAACTTGGAAGAAAACCTCTTGGAGACTGCAAAAGACTTGAGACTGGGGCGGAGGTTCACCTTCCAGCAGGACAATGACCCTAAACATAAAGCCAGGGCAACAATGGAATGGTTTAAAACAAAACATATCTATGTGTTAAAATGGCCCAGTCAAAGTCCAGATCTAAACCCAATCGATTTGGCTTGTTGGCTCCGCCCGCTTTTTCTAACCCTAACATACAAACACTCAATTACCAAGTTTGTGAGCTTTGGGGTCTTTGGCATCAATAATTTGTATATTCCCATAGAAATTAAACAAATCAGATTGGCTGTTTGTGGAGCTGCCCCTCTCCAGCATTTGAGCCCCAGTCACCCAATGATCAACTGTAGCAGGCGTGTACAGTACTGGAGGGAAAAAACAAAGACAAACAGGAGCCCAAATGGTGCAGTATGTCACAAGTATTGGGTATAAAAATACTTTATAGAATGGTACTCACAAAGGTGGGTTGCAAAGGGGGCAACCGACCACTTCAGGCAGGTGGAGTGTTTTAAACCTGACTCCACTCAGGTCTACCAGCAGTCCTGGACTCGGTCGCTCTCTTAGCAAAAAACCTGCGCCCCTTGGATAGGTGCGCAAGGCTCCCCTCCCAGAAGGGTGGGGAGAGTAAGGTACAGTAGAGGGTAAAGAGGCGCCCAATGTATATAAAACACTTTAAAATCAATAAAATGAAAAAAGGAAAAAAATGAAAAAAATCAATAAAATGAAATCCTTTTTTTCATTTTATTGATTTTAATTGGCTCCACCCTTTTTATCAATTTGAACCCCAGTCACCCAATTACCAACCAGTACCAGGTTTGAGGCTTGTGCCATTAATAGTGCAAGAATGGCAGCAATTTTATTATTCCCCTTGAAAATCAACAGGTGAATTTTAATTGGCTTTTGTTAGGCTCCACCCACTTTTCTAAATATTAATTCCAGTCACCCAGTGACCAACTGTGCAAAGTTTGAGAACTCTGCCATTATCTGTGAAGAAGGGTTTCAGTTTACATTTTCCCAGGGAAATTGTTTTTTACTCCACCCACCTTTTGTAACCTTGACACACATTCACTCAATGACCAGATTTTTAGCTTTTGGGTTCCTGGCATCAAAATTGTGTGAATAGAAGCAGTTTATCCAGCAAAGAAATCTGATTGGCTGTTTGTGGCTCTGCCTCTGGCACTTGAATGAATTTGAACCACAGTCACTTAATGACCGACTTTAGCAGGTTTGAAGCCTCTACCATTAACAGTGTAAGAATGGCAGCAGTTTCCACATTCCCCTTGAAAATCATTAGGTGAATTTTGATTGGATTTTTAGGGTCTGTCCACTTTTCTGAATATTAATTCCAGTCACCCAGTAACCAACTGTGCAAGGTTTGAGAACCTTAGCATTAACAGTGAAGAAGGGCTGCAGTTTACATTTTACCAGGGAAATCTGGTTTTGACTCCACCCAGTTTTTGTAACCTTTACACAGTTACTCAATGACTAAGTTTGTCAGCTTTCAGGTTCCTGGCATCAAAATTGTGTGAATGGATCAGTTTATCCAGCAAAGAAATCTGATTGGCTGTTTGTGGCTCCGCCCCTTTAGTGGATTTGAACCCCAGTCACTTAATGACAGACTGTAGCAGGTTTGAGGCCTCTGCCATTAACAGTGTAAAGATAGCAGAAGTTTCAATATTCTCCTTGAAAATCAATAGGTGAATTTTGATTGGCTGTTGTAGGTTCCACCCACTTTCCGGGAATATTAATCCCAGTAATCCAGTGACCAACTATGTCAAGTTTGAGAACCCTGCCAATAACAAAAAGGCTGAAATCAATCTAACAAATCTGATTGGCTGTTTGTGGCTCCACCCCCTTAGTGAATTTGGACCCCAGTCACCCAATGACTGGCTGTATCAGGTTTGAGGCCTCTGCCATTAACAGTGTAAGAATGGTAGCAATGTAAATATTCCCCTTGACAATCAATAGGTAAATTTTGATTAGTTGTTGTAGGCTCCACCCACATTTCTGAATATTAATCCCAGTCACCCAGTGGCCATCTGTGTCAAGTTTGGGAACCCTGCCATTAACAGTGTAAGAACAGTTGTAGTTTATATTTTCCAATATAAAAAAATTTAGTTCTTGGTGCTGCCCATTTTTTCTAACCTTGACATACAGGCACTCAATTACCAAAGTTATGAGCTTTGGGGTCCTTGGTATCAATAATTTGTATATTCCCATTGAAATAAACAAATCTGATTGGCTGTTTGTGGCTCTGCCCCCTTTCTTAAAATGAACCTCAGTCCCTATGCGGTTAAAGAGAAACCGTGATCAAGAATTGAACTTCATCCCAATCAGTAGCTGATACCTCCTTTCCCATGAGAAATCTTTTCCTTTTCACAAACGGATCATTAGGGGGCTCTGTATGGCTGATATTGTGGTGAAATCCCTCCCACAGGAAACCATGGTCCTGACAGTTTCATGTCTGTGAATCTCATTACATTGTGGGAAATAGCTGTTTACAGATGTTTCCAACTGCCAAAAAATCAAGTAGCATCTACTTCCAGTGACATCACCTGCCAGCAGTAAAAATGTCACCATGTGATAAATGTCAGAATGTAAATAAAGTAGAGGAAAGATTTTACAATGGGCAAACACTGACTAAATCATTTATACATAATTATTGTAAAAATGAAGCACTTTTTAATTACATTATTTTCACTGGAGTTCCTCTTTCACCTATTTTGGTTCCTGGACGTAGAAACTACGTCCAGGAACCATGCGCGCTACCGCGTGCTCCCGGCCCGCGGTTCGTTAGCCAGTGAATCGGGCTATGGTGCCCGATCACTGAATTCTCTCCCCCGCTGAAAAAGCGACAGCTTCTCTCGGGAGCTGCGCCTTTTCTGGCTGTTACCTCCCCCCTGCGTCGCTCTAAGCGTGTGTTACGCTTAGAGTGACGTCATGTAAACAAACTCATGGCCGCCATCTTGTGCCCAAAAAGTAATACTACAACTAAAAGTAAAAAAAAAATGAAAATCAACACACATTTACACTATAAACCTATTGTTTACCTCCCACCCTCCCAAAACTACCCAAATAAAATGTTTAATATAAAAAAAAAAATTACAAAAAAAAAACAACATGTAAATATTTACCTAAGGGCCCGTTCAGATCACAAATGCGGATGGCCATGCGTGCGGAACGCGTGCGGAACGCAACGCGTACGAACGCATGGCCATCCGTGTTTGTGTGCGTTGCGTGGCTGCCACGCGTTTTGTCAAAATCTGCGTGCAGCATGCGTTCCCGGACCGCACAGGTCCGGAACGCATGCAGTGTGAACATCAGACATTGCACTCTATGCAATGTCTGATGTCGTGCGTGTCGGCCTCCTGCACGCGTTTCCAAAACGCGTCTGGAAACGCGTGCAGTGTGAACGGGCCCTCAGGGTCTAAATATCAATGTAAAGATGAAATATTTCTATAATTTGTTTTATTTTAAACTTGTAAATAGGGATAGATGCAAAACGGAAAAAATGCACCTTTATTTCCAAATAAAATATTGTCGCCATACATTGTGATAGGGACATAATTTTAACGGTGAAATAACCGGGACATATGGGCAAATACAATATGTGAGTTTTATTTTATTTTATTATTATTGTATTTTAAAACTATAATGGGTGAAAACTGAGAAATAATGAATTTTTTCCGTTTTTTCCTTATTCTTCCTGTTAAAATGCATTTACAGTAAAGTGGCTCTTAGCAAAATGTACCCCCCAAACAAAGCCTAATTGGTGGCGGAAAAAACAAGATATAGATCAGTTCATTAATTGTGATAAGTAGTGATAAAGTTATAGGCTAATGAATGGGAGGTGAACACTTCTCAAGTGAAAACGACGGAACACGAATAGGTTAAAGAGGTTGGGGGGGGGGGGGGCAATTCCATGCAGCGCAGTCTGATTTCTTAAAATGTATATAAAACTCAAAACTGCATATATTAAAGTGTGAAGCACTTTTTTTTTAATATCAATTTTATAAAAACAACACAAAAGAGACACTGAAGCGAAAAAAAATATATGATATAATGAATTGGTTGTGTACTATGAATAATTACTAGAAGATTAGCAGCAAAGAAAATATTCTCATATTTTTATTTTCAGGTATATAGTGTTTTTTCTAACATTGCATCACTCTATAATATGTGCAGATTACACAACACTCAGCATTCAAAATGAGTCTTTCAGAGCAGTCTGTGAAGTAATGAACTCTCCTCTAGCAGAGGAAAAGTAAACAGTTCAATTACAGTTGAGATAATAAAAGTCAGATAACAGCCCTCTCCATGACTAAGTTAGTTGGAGAGCTTAATAGCTTTTTTGCATAGAGATAACTGGAGTTTCTCAACTCTTCCTGCACTGGAAACAATTAGACTGATGTATCTGATCTTAATTTTTTTTTCTTAGCTGTACTACACATACAAATCATAATCTCATCATTTTTTTTTCGCTTCAGTGTCTCTTTAAAGGGTTGGCACTTCTGGCAGATTTGATAACTTTGATCAAATCAGACAGTTATTTATTGACTCGAGCACATCCAAACGTCAGATCAGTGTCAGTCGGATGGGCACAGTGGTACATTTCTCTAGAACGGTGGGGGGTGAAAGCAACAGGGGTCCATGGTCGCATAGCTGTAAACCGCATAAAATACAACAGCTAATGGTTGCAATAGTTTAATTGATTCTTGATCAGATGTCTGCAAAGTTTGATGAAGATTGAATAGGGCAAGGCAGAATATTAATCACTAGTAACTATGGCCAGTAAGATTTTAATAATTGCAGCTTGCATACAATTGTAATGCCCAAATGCCCATTAGGCCATTATATGCAGCTTGGAGCTGGGTCAATCAAAATGGGCAGGAACTGGATTGGATTGTCTTTACTTCAATCTGCCAGCAGTTTGCATCACTATTATCCTATTGTTAAAGAGTACCCGAGGTGGTTCAGCAGGGGGGGGCCGATGGCACACAGAGGCATGTTCTCTGCTGCAGGACATAGCTCTGTGTCCTCCCCACACCGCTCTCTGCCCCCCCACCGCCACGCTATAGCCCCCTACAATTAGTGACAATAATGGTCGCTAATCTCGAGAGGAAAAAGAGGAGAGAAATTCCCTGCCCAAAACATGCACTGGGGGCGTTCCTGCAAGCCTTCCAAAGCTACCATTGGGCAGCTCTGCCTCTTCACGGCCACGCCCCCTGCCGCTCTCCCGCCTCCCTACACGCTGCTCACAGAGACCAGCTCTTCCAGCGTTGTGACTCCAGGGGGTCACAAAAACAAAAGTGGAAGAATACAGACCACTAGAGGGCGGAGATGGTGGCTACCTGATCCGCCCAGGCCCCGCATTGTTTTTTGTTATGTCCCCACCTCAGGTTCTCTTTAAAAGTGGAAATTATGCTGAGTCGGGCTGGTTATTGATCTTTGTATGGCAAACATACAGGGGTGTAACTGCAGGGGAGCAGCGTGGGGCCCCAACTTCTACTTTACTCCCTCTGATGCAGAAGTCCATCTTTCAGATCAGGTGTTTTTGTGGCTACACTTGTTATGGGTAAGAAAGTTACGATATCCACAAGGCAACTTACGGATCATGCACAAGGCAACTCTAGGCAGTTGCCTAGGATCCAGAGAAAGTCTAGGGTCCTGGTGGACGCTATCCCCCACCAAATCTTACTCATAGGAGCCAGGTGACCCTCAGTGGTGGGTGGGCAAAAAGTGCTGTTTTCCTAGGGCATTTCATCTTAATCTTTTTCTGCTAGTGATGAATGCAACCCTGCTATTCTATTTTGCAGCTATTCAGAGGAAGACTGGCAGAGATAGGAGTCACTGGGAGGACATTTGCTAATTGCCCAGGATGTAGAACCTAGGGGAAGAAAGCTATTTAGGGAACCAAATGCCCAGGAATGAAATGAAAGGAAACCAGAGCTGATAAAAGTTTTTATACATACCTGAGGCTTCCTCCAATCCAGCAGGAGGATCAGCCATACTATGCCAGGGACAACAAACACATACACAGTATAAGTAGATAAATACTTGATCTACCTACATAACACATGTATTGTATTGTCCATGTTTTGATTTCAGTGAATGTTATACAGTAAATGAAGAGGATTCTGTTCCTGGTGGGGACCATGTCTTTTGCCCACAGCTGAGGCTAAATTCTGATGTCATTTCTGCCCTTAACTTTTCTTTCCCTTTCTCCTTCAATCGCTGAGTCACCTCACAAACACAAGTGAGCAGAGGATCATGTTTCAGAAAGGAAGCTAGGCAGGGAAGGCAAGGAAATAAAGGGAAGAGGAGGAATATATTATAGATAAAAAGAACCCCCAGCATGCAGCTGTTTGGCAATGGTTATTAAAGGGCCAGTGTTCCTAAGGTATATGATAACTCCAAACCATAACAGCAGAAACATTTTGAACGTTTTGAACATTTTGAATGCAGGATTAGCATCTCATATCACTTAATACACTCAGACCAGTTGTTTAAATTCAATTTTTATGGTGACAATCCCACTTTAAAGTATACCAGAGCTGAAGTAACTAAAAAGTTTTATACATATCTGGGGCTTCCTCCAGCCAAATCCGCTTGGATTGCTGCCACGCCACCGTCCTCTGCTGCCCGCAGCTTTGGGAATCGGGCCCCGTCACTTCCGTCAATCGGAGCCAGTCTATGCAGGAGAAGTGCGCCCTCTACGTATCTCTCCAGCGGCTGCTAGAGAGATACGCAAACAGCGCACTTCTCTTACATCAGACTGGATCCGACTGACGGAAGTGACAGTACCCGGTTCCCGAAGCTGCAGACAGCGGAGGATGGCGGCATGGGAGCGATCCAAGCAGATGGGGCTGGAGGAAGCCCCAGGTATGTATAAAACTTTTTATTTAGTTCAGCTCTGAGTCCCTTTAAGCACGGATCCCTCACACGCCGCCATCCTCAGCCTTCTCCAGCTCCGGTACCAGGTCCTGTAACTTCAGCCAACCATGGCCAGTCTGAGGTAAAAGAAGTGCACCCTCTATGTATCTCTGTGGCAGCTGCCGTCACTATCAAATTGGAGAAAAAATATCAAATTGGAGAAAAATAAGGACAAAAAAATTGTGTATGGACCATTGATTATTAATCAACATCCTACGGTCAAATGCAAATTTTCTCTTTACAGACCTTGAATTATGTCTTGATTAATCATTTTTTTCTACAAAATCATTCAGATGAAAAATTCATTTGTGGACACCCATCTGACTGAGCACAATTTAATTTTTTCTCCCAGTGCCAGTAATTGCATTGATGAAGTACAAGATGTAATTACCACAACACTCTGAAAGCATAAGTAGAAGAGACTTGTTTCAGTGGTCTGCATAACTTCCATTGTGGAGTCAAATGCACTTGTCCTTCTCACTAGTCCCTCTTTTTCTACTTCTGTACAGATCTGTATTAATGAGTGCGCTTAGCTACTAAGAGACTGTTTAAAGCCAAATAATCTGTACGTCCCCTAAGGCTATTTTCACGCATCCATCTGAAAATGGCACCTGTGAATAATGGCGCACAGTGTTGCCGCTAATCCGTTTGCCGCTTATCGCTATTTAACGTTAAAGCCTTATTGTTATTTAGCGTTAAAGCCTTATTGTTATTTAGCGTTAACACACAAAACCCTCTCTGTACCTATCCCTAACCCCTAAACCCCCCGGTGGTGCCTAACCCTAACCACCCCCCTGGTGGTGCCTAACCCTAACCACCCCCCTGGTGGTGCCTAACCCTAACCACCCCCTTGGTGGTGCCTAACCCTAACCACCCCCCTGGTGGTGCCTAACCCTAACCACCCCCCTGGTGGTGCCTAACCCTAACCTTGACAGTGTTACATTAAATCCATTCATTGTTTTGCAGTTAAATAACTTCTGCAGTTTGGCTTAAGTAGGGCGCTATTGATAAATAACGTTACTGTGTGCCACTATTGATAAATAACGTTAGTGTGTGCCACTATTGATAAATAACGTTAGTGTGTGCCACTATTGATAAATAACGTTACTGTGTGCCGTTTTTCTTCTTTTTTTCCCTGTGCGCCATTATTATGCAGTACTAACGATAAATAGCGATAAGCGTATCTTTTTAATGCGGCGCCATTTCTATGCATAGGTACTGTGCGCCATTATTCACTAATCCCATTTTCACAGTGGTGCAGCATAACGGCTACTCTGTAACGTAGCGTGCAATGCACCATCTATAGCAACATTCGCAATGCAGCAAAAGAGTTGCAGTGTAACGGAGTGCGGTAAAACACGTGTTGGCGGTTACATTGAAGCATGCTTTTCATTGATTATAAAGCAGAGGGACACCAAGAGCCCCAATAGTGAAATTCGTCTTGGGGACAACAAAATAAATGAGAAGTTAAAATTATACTTACAAACCAGGGTTACCAATAGGCAACCACTGTATAGGCAGGTGGGGAGAACAATCCTGACCCCACTCAGGAATAAAAAGGTCGCTCTCTGTAGACAGGAAAATAGGGTAACAACCCTCCACCCAGGGTGGACTCAATGTAGTGTACAAGATACAGAGGCGCCAAAAGAATAAAAGGTATTTAAATGAACTTAAAAAAACAACTGGTTAAACAGAGGAGGCAGCGGTGGTCTTACCCCTCCAAACAGACACAGGCAAGGACTGCGATTCAGACAGTCCACAATTTATTCGGAACTCCAAAAAACAATGCAACGCGTTTCACGGGCCATACATCCCGCTTCCTCAGGCAAAATACAGTAGGAGTCACAGCATCTGTATTATATCAGCGAGCTCGGCGCCTCTGATTGCATGTTTCACTGTACAGGAAGTAATGCATGGACAACTCCTGGAGCCGTTGTCATATATCGATCTGTTATGTAGCTGATTTGTTGAAGGTGAGACCAGCCTTCAATATTTCCTATATGTCAAAATGTTAGGGCTGGAGCCAAAGTCACCAAGAGCGGTTCTGAGCGTTTTTAAAAACGCTTGCGGGCTGAAAACCGCTTGGCTAATGTAATTGCAATGGGATGGTGCACACCAGAGCGGTTCATTTTTTCCCCAAACGCAAACTCGGGTCCTGCAGCATTTTTGCTGATTTCTGAGGCGATTCTCAGAAATTCTCCGTGAGCTTTCATTTCCTACAGGTGAAGTGTGTCGCACGGTTACTGTGTGATGCTCTTGTCTCTTTGATGTGCAGATCTGTGAGTATTGGGGATGTGGCAGTGAGAAGCTATATACCCTTACTGATACCAATGCCCTATGGGGGGGGGGGGGATAGGGGCCTTTGTCTCTCTATACTGGGGGTGGATACCTATACTAGGGGTAGTGCACCTTTGGCTATCTACCTATACTGGAGGGCTACCTATTTTGGCATGGAACACTTTGGGCTACCAATTATTACGGCAGAAGGGCTCTGCCACAAATGATATGCCGCTTGGGCCCATATAAACCTTAGCAGCACCCCTGCTGATTTTCCTATGTCCATCATGTTATACATCACTGAATGGCAATGGCATTTGCATATGACTCTGTCTTCTACTGGTTCTGTGATTTGCATATGGTTAAGTGCATTTCTTCATGGTGTTGCAAATTCACTTGGGATTAACGTGTTTGTGTGTGCTGCATGTGTATGTGGGGTGTGTGTGTGTATGTGTGTGTGTGTGTGGGTGTGTGTGGTGTGTGTGTGTGTGTGTGTGTGTGTGTGTGTGTGTGTGTGTGTGTGTGTGTGTGTGTGTGGTGTGTGTGGTGTATGTATGGTGTGTGTGTGTGTGTGTGTGTGTGTGTGTGTGTGTGTGTGTGTGTGTGTGTGTGTGTGTGTGTGTGTGGTGTATGTATGGTGTGTGTGTGTGTGTGTGTCGCTCCTGGCACAATACAACTTCTGTGTGTGTGTGTGTGTGAGTGATATGTGTGTGCTGTGTGTGTGTGTTTGTGTGTGACCGTGTATGTGTGTGTATGTGTGTGCATGTGTGCAGTGTGTTGGTGTGTGTGCAGTGTGTTGGTGTGTGTGTGTGTATGTGTGTGCATGTGTGCAGTGTGTGTATGTGTGTTAATGTGTGCAGTGTGTTAGTGTGTGTGTGTGTGTGTGTGTGTGTGTGTGTGTGTGTGTGTGTGTGTGTGTGTGTGTGTGTGTGTGTGTGTGTTATGTCTTTGTGCTGTGTGTGCATTCTTTGTGTGTAGGCTGTGATGGGGAGATTGCCCGGTGTGGGGGGAGCTGATGTCAGGCAAAAGTAGACAGGGCCAACAAATCATCCCGAATCATTTCCATTGGCCACTTTTATTGCCCAGCCCTGGTAATGATGAGCCCTGATTCCCTCTGCTCTAACATCATCATATTATTTACACTGTTTTAATTAGTGCTCTAGCAGAGTATAATAAAACTCCCACTAATCACTCCTGCTTTGTGTTTCCCATATAATTAAGCTGTCTCTGCAACTGACTGAAATATCTGAGAAACACCAGCGAAGCTGCAGATGGGTACTAATCACCAGGAACACGGAAAACCAATAGCAGGAAACTGGTCTGAAGAAAATGGTTTGTATTGTTCATTTACTATTACACTATTCAAATGTGCAGCATTTCCCAGCTCTGAAGTGTTTAAAAAAAATGAAAATGTGTTGGCAATCAGTGCCGGTGCAGGCGGCTCACACCTGCGCAGTAGCACTGACCCTTCGCTTTGCTATTTCTGCCACAGCTCAAGCGGAAAGGTGCTAGTGCACATGACCATGGGGGCCACTCTTTGGGGGTTCCAGCACTGGAACGGGCTGGCTGAGGAGGATGGTGGCTGAAGCCACTTTAGGATCCAGAGCCTCCCGAGGTAAGTATAAGATATAGGATTTCAGGACTTCACAGGTTTACTTTAGAGAGAACCCGAGGCACTGTTTTTTTGAGGGTAGGGGCAGATGGGACACAGAGGCATGTTTTCTGCCTCATGACATTCCTCTATGTTTCCCCACCTCCGCTCTCTGAACCCCCCCCTCCCCCCGCTATTGCCCCCTGAGATTGCGATAACGGTACATAACAAGAATCCAGTTTAGGAAAAACAGGTAAGAGACATGCTACTAATATGAACATGTGACATAGTCCCGGTTTTGAAAAGGAGACAGTACAATCATCATCAAGAGGGACTACAGATCAAAAGAGGGGTTCATTTGCATAAAACAGCGTGAGACATGCCCACAGAGAATCAAATCCAGCTATCTGGGGCATGCCTAAGGACCTGAGGGGGGGGCGTAAAGGGGGAGGTCCACATAGGGAGTGGACCAGCAAAGATTGTAATCTCAGCTACCTGTCGTCCAGCGATGGACAGGCAGGCAGAGAAAGAGCTACAACTGTGGGCTCAACCAGAGCCGGGACAAGGTCCTCCAGCACCCAAGGCTGAGACACCAAAGTGCGCCCCTCCATCCCTCCCACCCAGCCGTCACACACTGATTGCTATTAGACTAAGAGGGCCACAGGGCCCACAACCTCCCCAACACCTTAATATCTAGTTATCTGGCTTGCAGTCACTGCCATGTATCACGTTTTCTTATTTCTTTCTGCTTAATACACAATTAGGAATGACAGCTGAATGAATTATGCACCCCCTCCTACACTGCGCCCTGAGGCTGGAGCCTCTCCAGCCTATGCCTCGGCCCGGCCCTGGGCTCAACAGGTAATTTAGAGGAGAGATGAAAGGAAGAGAAGAAGAAGAGAACTCTACATGTATATTTTAAAGAGGAGCTGTTAGGTATAGGGTCTCAGAGAAAATAAACACATATATCAGTAGCTAAAGATTGGCTGTACTTACATTACATATGCATTTCACTGTCCACGTTTGGATTTCACAGAATTTGTATATAGTATATGCAGAGATAGATGCTCCTGACAGCTCATGGCAGGCTCCATGTTTTTCTGTCAAATGTGTCGTCATGTCCTGCCTGCTTCCTGATCACAGAAAAGCTCGTACTGAATAACACAGTGTGCAGTGAATATTAATGAGCCATGTGGCTAGGAACAATAGCTGACTCCTGCAGTGTACTCTGCCCAGAGATTTATCAGTGCTACGCGCTGGACTGATTACAAGCTGCTGTAACGTCTCATTAGCAGCCGAGGGGAGGGCCCCAGAATGCTTTGCAGTATAGTATGCGGCTTGCGTCCTCTTAGGTCTAACAGCTTTTCTGATAAGCACACATCAAAGGTAACTGAGATTTTTATCTTCACTAATGGCTTTTTGGCTTCCTTCTAAACTGTTTAACACAGGAGAATAGAGGTTTAAATTAGCTTCTGCAGCCTGACAGTTACTCTTTAAAGAATGGTGGGAGGGAGAAGGGGAGAGGAGGGAATTGCGGCTCCATATCGGTGGGCCGCCTTCATAGCACCCGCAGGCCGTAGTTTGCCCAGGCCTGCTCTAATACTTTAGCCACAGCCCCTGAACAAGCATACAGACCAGATGTTTCTGACTTAAAGTATACCCGAGGTGACATGTGACATGATGAGATAGACATGGGTATGTACAGTGCCTAGCACACAAATAACTAGGCTGTGTTCCTTTTTTTTCTTTCTCTGCCTGATAGAGTTAAATATCAGGTATGTAAGTGGCTGACTCAGTCCTGACTCAGACAGGAAGTGACTACAGTGTGACCCTCACAGGAACACAGCATAATTATTTGTGTGCTAGGCACTGTACATACACATGTCTATCTCATCATGTCACATGTCACTTGGGGTATCCTTGAAGTGTGACAAGATTAGCTGCATGCTTGTGTCAGGTGTGTGATTCAGACACTACTGCAGCCAAAGAGATCATCAGGATGCCAAGCAACAGGAAATACTGTAAATATGGCAGCCTCCATATCCCTCTCACTTCAGCTGTCCTTTAATTAAAAGAACGAACATTCATCCAACTCCTCCACAGGGTAGAGACATGTCTTTAACATACATCAAGGTCAAATATTTCTTCTCATATTAATGTAACATCTAAATCATTGAAGTCTTCAAGCTGTCATGTTGACATTTTGCAGCGAGAAGCGATAAGCCAACTAGTGTCAGCAATATCAAAGTGACTTTTTTTCTTTTCTCATTTAGCCACTGAACATGCTCTGAAGACTGATAGCGTGCCGAAGCCATAAATCCTGCACTTTCCAAACACAAATGTGGGAAAGAATACCGCGGCCATATATCAAAATCATGCCTATGTTGGTTACCCAATCAATATGGAAGACATGCATTACAAGACCTCTATAAACCTCAATAACACTGAGGGCAGATCCCTTTCAGGGCAGCACATGTATCTGGGAAACCCATCAAGATCATGTTAAAAAAAAAATCTACTGTGTAAATGAAAACCCCGTGTGTATCTGATCACAAGTCTTAGCTGAAAGGGTAAGTGAAGAACATAGAAAAGGAATGTAATGGTTGAACCCGAAATTGCCCCTCCATCAATATTGCAGCCAGTCATAGGAATTGAGCCTTACCTTGGGGAGCCCTTGGTTGAATGTGTACTTGTGTTTCTCCATACGCATATTTGCCACCATATAAGACGCTCTGGAATATAAGACGCACCTAGGTTTAGAGGGGAAAAAAAAGAGTATAAAACCAGGGAATAAAGAATATACACTAAACCTGGTGCATCCATGGTCCAGGGGCATCTTGTACATGTTCTCCCCCAACTGGTGTCCTCATGCGTCCCCCATGTGTCCTCACGTGTCCTCACGTGTCCTCCTATGTCCCTCCTGTGTCCCCCAAGTGTCCTCCGGTGTCCCCCAAGTGTCCTCATGTATCCCCCACGTGTCCTCATGTGTCCCCCATGTGTCCTCACGTGTCCTCCTATGTCCCCCATGTGTCCTCCTGTGTCCCCATGTGTCCTCCTGTGTCCCCCACGTGTCCTCCTGTGTCCCCCACGTGTCCTCCTGTGTCCCCCAAGTGTCCTCCGGTGTCCCCCAAGTGTCCTGTGTCCCCCACTTGTCCTCCTATGTCCCGCATGTGTCCTCCTGTGTCCCCCATGTGTCCTCCTGTGTCCCCCATGTGTCCTCCTGTGTCCCCCATGTGTCCTCCTGTGTCCTCCATGTGTCCTCCTGTGTCCTCCATGTGTCTTAATGTGTCTCCTTCTGTCCCCGGTGTGTCTACTTCTGTCCCCAGTGTGTCCCCTTTTGTTCCACTTCTGTCCCCTTGTGTCCCCTTCTCTCTCCCCTTCTGTCCCACTCCCCAGTGTGTCCACTCCCCCTTTATGTGTCTCCGCTCCCCCCATGTCTCAGCTCCCTCCCATGTGTCTCCTGCTCCCCATGTATAAGTAGAAGTGTAATTGCAACATGTCTTACCTAATAGAGCAGCTCCTGCGGGATTTCAGACCTCTTCTCTTCCTATCTTATCCTCTAGTAATAGACACGATCAGCAGAAATCATTACTAGGGGGAGCTGTACAGGACAGGGGAGGCCTGCGATTCCTGCAGGAGCTGTTGGATTAGGTAAGACACGCTGCCGCTACACTTATACACGGGGAGCAGTAGACATGGGAGGGAGCAGAGACACATGCAGGAGCGGACACACACGGAGGGGGAGTGGACACACTAGGAACAGAAGAGTGGACAATGCAGGGAGTCGCTGACATGGCGGTGGGTCGGCAGTTTGTATCAGCGGGCGCTCATAAGTCCAGGATTCCCTGCATTCACCATATAAGACGCAGGGACTTTTTCTACCCATTTTTTGGGAAGAAAGAGTATGTCTTATCCAGCTGCAAATACGGTACTCCAAGTACTGCTGTGGTGCTGCCTGCTAGCCTGGCAGCCTCTGTTGCGTATCCTGCTTCCAGAATCCTTCATGTGCTTCCTATACTATATGTAACATAAGGATCTCTTGTGTATTTATTATTATTATTAATGTGTATTTTTAAAGTGGAAAATAACAATAGTCCATATTAATGTCAAAAACTGTCCGTCACAGGAGCTCACAATCTAATCACTACCAAAGTCATTGTCTAACATCCCTACCGTATCATATTTTTTATGGCACTGACATATTCTGCAGCACTTTACAGAGTACATAGTCATGTCGCTTACTGTCCTCAGAGAAGCTCACAATCTAATCCCTACCATAGTCATAGCCTAATGTCCTTGTTGCAGTCTTAAGCAGCCCATACACTCAGCCGATTTTCTGGCCGACCGATCGATCGCGGTCGATCGATCGATCGATCGATCGCAAATCGGTTGGCCAATCGACCGATCGACGGCCGATTTCGATCGATTTCGATGGATTTCCATCGAACTAGCAGGGTGGAAAATTTAGGTCGATCTGATGAGATTGCTTATCAGTTTGCATTGGCCTTAATGGAAATCTGATGGCAAAAAAATGCCATCAGATCGAATTTCAACAGATTTCAAACTGAAATCTATTGGAATTCTATCCTGGTAAAAAATGTTCTAAAAACGCATCAGATAGATCATCAGATGCATTTCTTATCTGTCTGCTGCCAATCTGACGAGTGTATGGGCACCTTTAGGCAATTTTTTTTAGAGTGAACCAGTTAACTTATTTGTAGAAGGGGAAAGGTGGCAACTCTTCCCAAGACAAGCTGCATTTGAATGACCATCAGCATAGATGTGCAGAGCCTAATTTATAGGCAGGATACACATCTTGCATTCAAAACAGATGCACCAAATTACCATTAATCAAGGCTGTTAGCTTCCACAAACAGTTTACATGCAGAGTATTCCATACTGGACCCTTCCACCAGGATGAGGTCAAAATTCCACCAGGAAGGGACAAATTACAAAATATGCATAGCGTTAACTTGGGGCGGCTGGCCTTAAAACTGGTTTACACATTTTTTTTAAAGCGGAATATAACCCTGCATTTCAACTTTGCTCTAAAACATTATTTACAGCATATTATATGCAACCAGCATTTTTTTTTTACTAGACCGGCATTGGAAGGGTTACACACAGAGCTTTAAAGTTCCGTGGAGAGAAATGCTGCCACAGTAGTTTAGATAGATACATTTAAGTAAACACAATGTAACAAGTGTGGAATTTGACACACACTCTGACTGTGCAGGAGCTCCCGGACGCAGAGAGAAAGTGAGTCACATTCCTCACTTGTTACATTGTGTTTACTTAAATATATCTATCTAAACTTCGGCTGCAGCAGCATTTCTCTCCACGGAACTTTAAAGCTCTGTGTGTAACCCTTCCAATGCTGGTCTAGTAAAAAAAAATGCTGGTTGCTTATAATATGCTGTAAATAATGTTTTAGAGCAAAGTTGAAATGCAGGGTTATATTCCGCTTTAAGAGAGATGGCAGCGCATCCTAAAACCAGGCAGCATCTGAAATGACTACCTGCTTTTAGGATGCACTGCCATCTCTCCTTTGTTGTTAACAGTAGAGTGTAACCTTGAAAACACCTGATCTGAAGGATGGACCTCTTTATCAGAGGGAGTAAAGTTGTAGTTGGGGTTCCCTTACTGCTCTGGGCCCTATTGTGATTGCAGGGGCTGCTCCCCTGTAGTTCCAGCCCTGCCTCAATACAAATGTTCCAAAGGCTCTCCGAAGTTCCTTCCATTGTGGTTTTGGGACCTTCACCAGTTAGAACAAAGTGAATATTTCAAAATAGGGCTGAAAAGTAATGCTCAAAGAGAGTTCAATAGGAAGTTGTTAGCTTGATCCCTAAGTATTTGATGAAATGTAGTTTCCAGTTATAATAAAAAGACTGCTTGAGGGTGTTTAGAGAAGAAGATGGGATATGTATAGCTGAGGCGCTGTTTTTCTTGATTAATTCTGAATCCAGATATTTCCTCATATTGTGATACTAGGTTATGTAGGTCAGGAAGAAAGATTAAAGGCTGGGTAGGAGTCAGTAAAATGTTGTCTACAAACAGTGAGAACTTGTATTCTTCTCCTCGCTGAACCTTTTATATCTGGACTGGATATCTTATCCCATCAACTGATGGTTCTACGCTAAGAGCAAAAGAAGAGAAAGAGTTGGCGTCCCTGACAAGTACCACTGTTTATAAGAAAAAAATTGTTAGAGCCAATGGAAGTTTGGCTGTGGTGGAGGGATAGATGACTGTCTTGCTAGGTCAAAAACCTTCCAAACTTACCTCAGATCACCACCTGAAACCCACCAGTTATCATGGCAGAACTAGTAGCAGTTCTTTAATAAATTCCAGAGTCCAAAAAACCTCCCCTATATTTATCATAAAAAATTCCACATACGAAACCGTTGTTTAATAACCAAGCAAGGTAAGTCTTTTCCACAATCACATTTGAGGTCTAAGACCTCCAACTCCATAAGCATGTGTGAGTCCCTCGCCATCCTCCCGCGGTCTGCCGTTCAGCCACGATCAGCCCCGGTAATTGGCGCGTCAATCTGGGCTACTGTCACGGTCAGTTACCTGTCCAGGTGAGGCGGCTGGCACATACGGATGCTGGCAGTCGTTCTGGGGGGTCTCGGCGGGCCTCCCGGCAGGGTGGTCTGTCGGTGCTCTCCAGCGCGTGTAGCGTTGTGCGGCGAAAGTGTTGGCGCCGCAAGGCGTGGGCATGATTGTTGTGCACACGCGCGCGCAAAGACGGCTGTTTTATGCATCTTCTTGTTGTTGTGCGTGTGTGCGCGTGTGTATTGCGCATGCGCGTGTTCGCGTTTGTGCATGCGCGCGTGACGCGCTGCTCCGTGTGCACGTGACGCACTCTGTTGTGCGCGCGTTGCACGGTGCGCGCCAAACGGCCTATTTAAGCCTGGAGAGCCCAGACCTCTGTGCTGTGGTATTGCAGCGAGTTTGCTCCTGTGACGTGACACTTTGTCTGCCTGATCTCTGACCTTACTTCATGCTGAACCTTGCCTGTCTGATAACCCGCTCTGTTGCCGAACCCTGCTCTGTACGACGACCCGCTCTGCTGCCGAACCTTGCCTGTCTGATAATCCGCTCTGTTGCCGAACCCTGCTCTGTACGACTACCCGCTCTGCTGCCGAACCTTGCCTGTCTGATAACCCGCTTTGTTGCCGAACCTTGCCTGTCTGACTACCTGCTCTGTTACCGACCCCGGACCGTCCAAGGATCTGCTGTTCTACCAGTCTGCTACAGGACCTGCGTGGCAACACCATCTCTGGCGTACGGGTCATTGCAGTACCAGACCCGTCCTGCGGGAGTCTCCAGTTCCTGTTTGCTCCAACGACTGGATCTGCGAGCACCCCTGCCCGTGTTAATCAGAGGCACCTGTTCCCAGCTCAGGGCCTTTGGTTGATAAGCCGCAGGGGCTGCTGCCCTCAGCACCTCCAGGTACGTGACAGAATACCACAGCCATAACATGGGGACCGCTGAGACAGCGAAGGTTTTGACCACTTTGTATGAACAGATGTCGGCCCTGACTGATGCTATGAAAGAACTACAGGCTAGGCATTTACGCCTGGAAGGAAGAGTGGGTGCGATGTCTGCAACTGGGAACCAAGCTCCAGTAACCGCCCCTCCACCAGTCGCTAGTCCGGTTATTGCGCCTCCTGCTGCAGCTCCTCTTCCACCTCCTCCTGAACCACGTGTAGTTATGCCAGATCGGTTCTCTGGAGACCGAACCAAGTTCCGAGCTTTCCGTCACTCATGTCAGCTCTACTTCAATCTGCAACCTCGCACTTATTACTGCGAAGAGGTAAAAGTGGGATTAATCATCTCCCTACTACAAGGGGAACCCCAAGCCTGGGCCCACAACCTTATGTATCAAGAACATGTATCTCTAGCAACATCAGAAACCCTGTTTGCAGCTATGGCAGTACTATATGATGATCCACAGCGTAGTGCTACTGCTGAGACCGCCTTGGGATATCTTTGCCAAAGCCGCCGGTCGGTGGAAGAGTACACTGCGGAGTTCCGTCGGTGGGCGGCCGACACAGACTGGAATGATTCAGCCCTGAGATATCAATATCGGAAGGGTCTGTCAGCTTACATTAAAGATGAACTATCGCGTGCTGATGCTCCGACTACTTTAGAAACACTCATTACCGCTGCAATTCAGATTGATAGACGGTTCCAGGAACGACAGCTGGAGAGATTCAGTGAACGCAGCCCACGCCCCAATTGGATACCTGCCTCCTCTGTTGGTGCCCCTGCTCCTGTGACAGACCAAGATCAGCCAGAGCCTATGCAGATTGGGGTTATTCGTTCTCGTTTCTCCCCCGAAGAAAGACAAAGACGGCGCTCTCTCTGTTTCTATTGTGGCTCAGCTGGTCACTTTTTAGATGCCTGCCTGATCCGCGCCCCTGGTGAGAAGAAACAAATCATGCAGAACCCACATACATATAATCTCCAGATTATTCGGCCATCCACTAACCATTTCTCTGTTCCTATTTCGTTTCAGTTACCCGCAGGAAACCTTGAAGTATCAGCCATTATTGATTCAGGTGCATGCAGCTGCTTTATGGACATCACGTTTGCCACTAATCACCGGATACCTGTGCAGTTTAAACAAAATCCCCTTTTAATTCATCTAGCCGACGGTAGTGAAGTGAGCTCTGGTCCAGTTGTCTATGAGACATTACCTCTTGCTACCACAATCCAAGGATTACACCAGGAACAACTGAAGCTGGACCTCCTTACTTCACCTCTCCATCCAGTCATCCTAGGATTACCCTGGCTGCAAGCTCATAATCCTGCTATTGATTGGTCTTCTGGCACTGTGTCCTTCCCGTCCACCAATTGCGACAAGAGTTGTATACTGGAGCAACCAAGATCAGTGGGTACTCTTCTCTGTACATCTTCTTTACAGGAAGCAATACCGGAACAGTATCATACTTTTCTTGATGTATTTGACAAAAAGAAAGCTGATGTATTGCCTCCTCACCGGCCATACGATTGTCCCATTGATTTACTGCCTGGATCAACAATTCCTTTTAGTCGAATGTTCCCCCCTGTCAGAACCTGAGCAAGAAGTATTACGAGAGTACATTGAAGAAAACGTGAGGAAAGGCTTCATTCGACCTTCCAAGTCCTCTGCTGGTGCAGGAATTTTCTTTGTCCAAAAAAAAGATGGAACCCTCAGGCCTTGTATTGACTACAGGGAATTGAACAAGGTTACAATCAAAAACAGGTACCCTTTACCACTTATGCCGGAACTGTTCCAGAAATTAAGAGACGCCAAGATCTTTACAAAACTAGATCTGAGAGGTGCCTATAACCTAGTGAGGATCAGTGCAGTTTCTAGGCCAAACTGCTCCCAGCGCGAGTGTCGAACAATATGCCCCCCTCCCCTCCAGTACAGGTGGTGATGCCACTTGCCTCTTGCTGGCTCCCAGACTCCTTCAGCCAAGACCAGATTTGTATTTTTTACTACCCAAGGCCTGGTTTCGCCGACTGCCCCTCGTGAGACCTAAGATCCAAATACATGGTAGACCAATGTTGCCCTTCATGTTTGATCACTAGGTTGACAGTTTTGGGGGGCCAGGTCTAAGAAGGCACACTGCTGAGCTAGACTTACTACTCAATGAAGAAAGGGGCAGGTGGGAGGTACAATTGCCTGGCACATAGTGTCTGGGTATGTATGAGCACAATGGGCTTATTCGTTATTAGTCATTTAACGATTTGCTAACATTGTGGGGCAACTATGCACATGCTGTATTCTCAACTAAATTGCTTCCCTCAAGCATACTATGGGAGGGTAGGCATATGTGAAAGGCAGCAGCATGCCACAGGAATATGCTGGGGTGGTGTGGGGTGGGAGGGGTGGGGCTGGAGAGAGGGTGAAGAATGCACCAGGAATTCACGGAACGCAGCAGTGTGCCACAGGAGCATGCTGCGACAGCAGTGTATCACAGCTATGCGTGGAGGTAACAGTCTATTGCAGGAATGGTGGGGAATAGATGGTAGAGGAAAAAAGGATCATTGGTCTGATACTGATTGAATCAGTTACGTTTGGGCGACATATCAAAATAGGGGGCACGGCCAGGAAAACAAGCTGGAAGTCAGGTGTAAATGAGCAGAGATGGGAGAAACGGAAGTGGTCTGTTACAGAGAGGAGATAGCACGTAGCACTACAGATTAAACTACACAATACATACATAGACATATGACTATGGCAGGAATTATATTGTGAGCCCCTCAGAGGAACAGTTAAGTGACAAGACAATATACTTTGTACAGAGCTGTGGAAGATGTTGGCACTATATAAATACTAAATAATAATAATAAAGTACAGCAGAGACTTGGGTTTATGCGCAGCAGCAGTCTGAAGCCAATGGGGTGAGAGGCATGAAGCAGCAATTTAGTATTAAAATTTGGAGGTAAATGGTTAAAGTACAGAAGGGGTTTACACTTTCTTAAAACCAGCCAGAAGGAGAAGCTGCCACAGTTATAAAGGGTGTTATGCTGGGTACACGCTATGAGATTTTCTGGCCGATTTACTGTCAGATCAATTATTTCCAACATGTTCGATTTGCTTTCCGATCGATTTCCAAGCATTTTCCGATCGATTTCCGTTCACTTTAATAGGAAATCGATCAGAAAATGCTCAGAGATTGATCAGAAAGCAAATCGGACATGTTGGAAATAACTGATCTGACAATAAATCGGCCAGAAAATCTCATAGTGTGGTACAGCATTAGATTGTGCAGCTGCACTCTCTAGAATAGACAAACAAAGTGAAAGTATATGTTCCCAGCTCACTGCCTGTGTGCTCCCATAGTCCTCCTCACTACTATAGACTGTATGCCCTGTGCACACACCAGCACCTCCTCACTGTGCTGAATCAGTGACTTACAAGAGAAAGGAATGCCCATGCATCACTGTAGCTGTGGGAGAACATCCTATACCAAATTGATAGACCCACAATGTCAGTTCAGCCTCTCTCCAACTGACACAATTAAAAAGCACCCCTGGTTGATGCAATGCAATTAAAATAAAAAACATGTATCATTAGTCAAATCATTTCCTTCTGCAAAGTCTTCCCTAAAGTTCACCTGGCTGGTGTGAGTGAGAGTACTGTACATATATGAGTTACTCTCATAGTTCTGGATTTGCAGGCACTTCTCTAATGTGCTCTGCAATGAGGGAGGGACGTTCAGGACACAAGCAAACTACCCTTGTGTTTCCTCTGCTGCAGCTCTACATGCTCCCTCGCCTCTGTGCAGAGCTCTCAGCAGCTGCTTCCTAAATACCTGTTGTGAAGCACACTTTTCCTGCTCAAGGGCTGGGGCTGAACTTCCCTTCCTTTCAGTGCTGTGTGAGCTGTGTCACATGATCACCCATCTTCCTCTCAGGCTCTCACTACTTCCTCCTCCTCGCGTTTCCTGCTCTGTTCAGCCTGACACTTTCTCCTCTCATCTGCGCCCCCTGGCTTCACCCTCCAGCACTGCGCTCAGGGCAGTTGCACGCCTTGCACGGCCCAAGAAACGGCAGTGGTGAGGATAAGAGAAGGGGATGAGTGGAAGACTGCCTTTAGGTCACGATACGGTCATTTTGAGTACCTAGTCATGCCATTTGGACTTTGCAATGCACCAGCCACCTTTCAGCATTTCATTAATGATGTTCTCAGGGAGTTTATTGATCATTTTCTAGTAGTATATCTGGATGACATCCTGATTTTTTCAGCATCCTTGGAGGAACACAGGAAACAAGTTTGTCAGGTATTGGAGCGATTAAGACATCACAGCCTTTATGCCAAAGCTGAAAAGTGTGATTTTGAACAACATACAATTCAGTTCCTGGGACTTATTATCTCGGCAGAAGGGTTTACCATGGATCCCCAGAAAGTTCACGCTATCCTTGAATGGCCAGCACCAATCAACAGAAAAGCAGTAC
The DNA here is from genome assembly GCF_040937935.1 of Hyperolius riggenbachi. Classification (NCBI taxonomy): domain Eukaryota; kingdom Metazoa; phylum Chordata; class Amphibia; order Anura; family Hyperoliidae; genus Hyperolius; species Hyperolius riggenbachi. The sequence continues at coordinate 71,865,389 of NC_090649.1, read as the reverse complement.
AAAGATTTGTAGGATTTGCAAATTTCTACAGGAAATTTATTAGGAACTTTTCCGCCATTATTTTACCCATCACGAGGCTGACCTGACAACATATTCCGTTTAAATGGACGGCGGAAGCTCAATGCGCCTTTGAGAAACTAAAGGAACTATTCACGTCTGCATCCATTCTCAAGCACCCTGACCCGGCCTTGCCATACATCCTGGAGGTGGACGCTTCAGATTCAGCAGTGGGTGCAGTGTTATCGCAGAGATCGGGTGAAAAAGCAATTCTCTACCCCATAGCCTTCTTCTCCAGGAAATTATCGGATGCGGGAAGGAATTATGATGTGGGAGACAGGGAGTTGTTAGCCATTAAATATGCTCTGGAAGAATGGCAATACTTACTGGAAGGGGCTTCTCAGGATATCCTAATCTACACGGATCATAGAAACCTAGAGTATCTGAAGACAGCAAAAAGACTGAACCCAAGACAAGCCAGATGGGCACTTTTTTTTTCAAGGTTCTCTTTCCATATCACATACCGCCCTGGTTCAAAGAACATTAAACCGGACGCGTTGTCTCGCATGTTCCCTGAAGAAGAGATGCCAAAGGTAATGGATGCTGTTCTTTCCAATCAGAATTTTTTATTAATACAACCGGAGTTAATAGAACGGCTCCGTCAAGATTCTGCAGACCCACCGGACAAAATGAAGACACAGTTGGTAGCCAAAGACGGGTTGTGGCTTTTCAAAGATAGGGTTTTTGTGCCGGAAAAGTATCGGTTGGAGGTATTCAAACTGTGCCATGACCATCAGATGACCGGTCACTTTGGAGTGGCAAAAACACAGGAATTAGTCCAACGTTTATTCTGGTGGCCTGCGTTGCAGAAGGATTGTGAAAAGTATGTCAAATCATGCCAAGTATGCAGCCGGAGCAAGGGGTCGAACCTCAAACCATGGGGATTGTTGAATCCCCTACCTGTTCCTCCTAGACCATGGTATTCAATATCAATGGACTTTATTGTAGAATTACCAAATGCAGATGGGGCCAACACGATCTTTGTAGTGGTAGACCGATTAACGAAGATGGCGCATTTTATTCCCATGATGAGCTTACCTTCTGCAAGAATTACTGCTATGACATTCATCAAGGAGATTGTAAGGTTGCACGGTGTTCCTAACGATATTGTATCAGACAGGGGAACTCAGTTCACTTCACAGTTTTGGAAAGCACTCTGTCAAATACTCAATATCCGGTTACATTTTTCATCAGCATATCATCCACATTCCAACGGACAAACTGAACGCACTAATCAAACACTGGAACAATATCTCAGATGCTTCATTTCAGGGTCACAGGATAATTGGGCTCAATTATTACCATCCGCGGAATTTGCCTATAACAATTCAGTTCATGCGTCCACCAAGCAATCTCCATTCTTTGCCAACTATGGGTATAATCCTTCATTTTTACCTGGTATAGTGAAAGAATCCCCAGTTCCTGCAGCAGAAGAATTGGCCAAGTGGTTGGTTCAGAATAATCAACTCCTTCAGCGATCAATGACTCAGGCTCAGGAGGACTTTAAGAAAAAGGCTGATTGTCACAGGAGGGGAGATGTGAACTTGGAAGTGGGGGACCAAGTATACCTATCAACCAAGAACTTAAGACTTACATGCCCATCGAAGAAGCTAGGTCCTAAATTTATTGGGCCCTTTGAAATTAGAAGACGAATTGGACAATCAGCTTGTGAACTTAAATTACCTAGCAACCTCAGAATTCATCCTGTCTTTCACGTTTCTCTGTTAAAGCCAGTACTTCCGGACCTCTTTCCTGGACAGAATTCAGGACCACCTCCACCAGACATAGTGAATGGAGAAGAAGAATATGAAGTAGAAGATATTCTTGATTCCAGATGGAGGGGTAGCCGGCTACAATATCTTATTAAATGGAAGAACTATGGAGCCCGAGGACAACACCTGGGAACTAGCCTCTTTTGTTCATGCACCTGCTTTGGTGAGACGGTTCCATCAGAGGTGTCCTGATAAACCAAGACCAGGAGGCATCCGGAGGCTGCCCGTAAGGGGGGGGCATTGTCACGGTCAGTTACCTGTCCAGGTGAGGCACCTGGCACATGCGGATGCTGGCAGTCGTTCTGGAGGGTCTCGGCGGGCCTCCCGGCAGGGTGGTCTGTCGGTGCTCTCCAGAGCGTGTAGCGTTGAGCAGCGAAAGTGTTGGCGCCGCAAGGCGTGGGCATGATTGCTGTGCACGCGCGTGCAAAGACGGCTGTTTTATGCATCTTCTTCTTGTTGTGCGTGTGTGCGCGTGCGCATGTGTATTGCGCATGCGCGTGTTCGCGTTTGCGCATGCACTCGTGACGCGCTGCTCCGTGTGCGCGTGACGCACTACGTTGTGCGCGCGTTGCACGGTGCGCGCCAAACGGCCTATTTAAGCCTGGAGAGCCCAGACCTCTGTGCTGTGGTATTGCAGCAAGTTTGCTCCTGTGACGTGACACTTTGTCTGCCTGATCTCTGACCTTACTTCATGCTGAACCTTGCCTGTCTGATAACCTGCTCTGTTGCCGAACCCTGCTCTGTACGACGACCCGCTCTGCTGCCGAACCTTGCCTGTCTGATAACCCGCTCTGTTGCCGAACCCTGCTCTGTATGACTACCCGCTCTGCTGCCGAACCTTGCCTGTCTGATAACCCGCTTTGTTGCCGAACCTTGCCTGTCTGACTACCTGCTCTGTTACCGACCCCGGACTGTCCAAGGATCTGCTGTTCTACCAGTCTGCTACAGGACCTGCGTGGCAACACCATCTCTGGCGTACGGGTCATTGCAGTACCAGACCCGTCCTGCGGGAGTCTCCAGTTCCTGTTTGCTCCAACGACTGGATCTGCGAGCACTCCTGCCCGTGTTAATCAGAGGCACCTGTTCCCAGCTCAGGGCCTTTGGTTGATAAGCCGCAGGGGCTGCTGCCCTCAGCACATTGGTCTCCTTACCTCCAGGTACGTGACAGCTACTGTGCATGCACACTTGCTTATGGAGCTGGAGAAGCATCCCTCAGCTCTGATACGCTTTAAATTTTCTGTCTAAAAAAGAATAGAGTTTATCTCCTCTGAACATTTTATGCCTTTATCCAGCAGAACCACCTCCAAGCCTTTTTGTTGGATCTACTACATTGTCATTTAAGGTAATAATCCTCATTTGGAGACATCTGTTTGTCTGGTCTCTTATTTGCACTATCAGAGCATAAGAATGAAATATTTTTTAGATATTAGATCTATTTTGCGCATTAACGATTTAAATACTAGTAGGGCTCTGATGAAGGTTTTGTGTGCCTCACAAGCCATCCTATGTGATTTAACAAGGTACGTTCTGTACAGATTCTGTGAGCCGTGTAACTAGACTAGAGTCTTGAATAATAGAGAATCTTACAGCCAATAATAGGGTCTGTGAGGCTTAGATCTAACTGCGCATATACATTATATGATTTTTCAAGGCCGAATGACCTTTTGATCCAATGATTATATCAGATAGAAATATAATCTGTATCGGAACATGACCACCCGGATCAATCTTTCAATCAATTTCCAGCTGCAAGGATCCATATATAAATTACAGCACAATAAGAAACAATAGGAAGAGGCCCCTGCCCTTGTGAGCTTACAATCTAATGGGTAGTGGGTTGGAGACATTAGGAATGTAGACAAAGTGGTCATTAGATGAGGCAGTGAACCTTCAATGTTACCTATAGCAAAAATGATAGGATTGTCTGAACATGTGTGTTTTCAGGGTACCTTTGAAGGTTTCCAGGCTCGGAGTAAAACTAGTCTGTGGGAGAGTGCTTCAAAGGAGAGGTGATGCTTGTGAGAAGTCCTGGATGCGGGAGTGACAGGAGGGGACTAAGCTAGAGGACAAGAGGGTCTCCTTGGAGGAGTCAAGGTTCCATGTGAGAGGAAGAGGTGCTCAGATACCCCCAATCACGAATTAGAGTGATCACAAATTTGACTTTACTGATTGTATCGTATCTACATAAACAGAAAATAATTGTTCTTTCTTCAATTTTTTATATATATAACTTTGATCTATTTGTGTAAGCATTTTTTATAATACTTTTGATCTTAGTCATCTTGTATTAATTGCAAACCGTTTTATCTTATTTTTATGCTAACAAGGTGCTGGCTTGCTGAGCAGGCAGTGCCGTGATTCGAACCCGGGTCTGGGTCTCCTGTGTGGGAGGCAGAGCCCTTGACCATTACACTATCCAGCCACATCCAGGTGCACTTCCCATAGGTTATTATAGCGGTGCAACGTTATCGTTACACCGCCCACAAACCCTCACACTTCCATTCCCCCCTCCCTATTGAACAGACATGCCCCCCATAGTCCTATATATGCCCCCGCCCACCAACCCTTACATAACCATTTTCCCACTTCCCCTTTTGTCCCCACAGCCCTATAGGTGTAGACTATTGTCCCTCAACTAGCCCCTGCCTCCACACACTGCAGGATTGGTCACTCACCCACCAATTTAAGTATACAAGAAGCTGCAAACCTCCACACCACTACAGAGGCGCTTTGTAATGATCTGCTCAGCTGCTGTGCAGGCAGGCAGCTTTTTGACCATTGTTTAGGTTTGCATGCTGCAGGACTCTGGAAAGAAGAGCTTCTGTCAGTTTTGCAGCTTGTGCTTGCTGAGGAATTTGCATACGTTGTCATGCAAATTGCCTGGCCACATTCATTGGAGGCGTGTACTATAAGTTGTAACGATTGTGGGATATCTCCGTGTTCAGCGCACAAAGATGTGCGCTGACACTGCGGAGGTCCTCCACAAGCGTGTCAAGATACTAGAACCCAGCTTTTGGTGCAAGCACCAGTAGAGGGAAATTCCTGTCGGCAGAGGGCGCTGGGGAGCGCAGAGGAACCAATCCCCTGCATCTCCACAAATGCCAGACAGGAATTGCACGAAGCGCAGAACGCAATCGCAAGAGAAGCGATTGCGAATGAGAACGAGCAAAGGGACAGGTTGTATGTGTGTGCGCCAATCTAGTCGCCACCCCGCGACCGCGCACACACAACAGCAGGTGCGAAACAGAAACGCAACCGCCAAGAACGGCGATTGCCAGAAGTGACACAAGGCAGATCAGAACAGAATACGAGGATAGCAAAGGCACAGCAAATCATACAATGAGAAGATATGGAAAATAATAAACGTTAGCTAACCGCGAACACCGCACTCATTCGCAACAGTGCACGCGGTTATGCGCGGTCTCCACGTGATAAGCACAATAGAGACAAGCACGCCTAACTAACCATCAACAGACAAACACGAAACAAAGAACGTGAACGCTTGCTTAACGGTTACCTCATCGAGCCTACAGCAAGCGCCCGTATCAGACAAGACAGACAAACGAGAAACAGGAACTAGGCAGAAAGGATCCACCGCTCTTCCGCCAGAGCAAGTGTGATCCAAGCAGGAACACAGATCAGAAAGATCCACAGCCGCTAACGCTAGCGGCTAGTGCGATCTAAACAAGACAGATCAGATGAGGTAGCTGGTAGCAACCGCTGCTCCAGCTTACACTCCAGAAACTAGATCAGAAGGATCCACAGCCGCTACCCGCTAGAGGCTAGTGCGATCCAAACAAGACAGAGCGATTCGCTATCAACCGCCGCTGGTGACAGCGCAATCGCGACAGACAAGACAGGACAGAATAGGCAGTACAAATTATACACAAACTGACTGCACTAACTAGGAATGCAAGGAGCACTCCCCAAGAATTAACTATACTAAGATAGCAGTGGCTGACACTCCAGGTGAGTCCAGCAGGAACAAACCTCTATGAGCAGCGAAGCATTGTGGGACACACATAGTACTTATAGTACACGCCTCCAATGAATGTGGCCAGGCAATTTGCATGACAACGTATGCAAATTCCTCAGCAAGCACAAGCTGCAAAACTGACAGAAGGTCTTCTTTCCAGAGTCCTGCAGCCTGCAGACCTGAATAATGATCAAAAGGCTGCCTGCCTGCGCAGGCAGCTGAGCGGATCGTTACATAAGTACTATGTGTTTCCCACAATGCTTGGCTGGTCATAAGGATTTAGTCCTGTGTAACACTCCTGGAGGAGTGTCAGCCTTACTCTCTGTTTGAAGATCAGCTTAGAGTATTCCTGGAAAACTGCACTAGGCAGGTTTCCTTAGTGCCTTAGTGCAGTTAGGATTGCTTATCTGTCTGTTTGTTCTGTTGCGATTGTCCTGTCCCAGCGGTGGTCGACAGGAAATGGTTCTGATCTCTGTTCTTGGAGTATAGCTGGTGCAGCGGTTGCTACCAGCTATCTCTTCTGATCTGTCTCACTTGGATCGCACTAGCATCTTGTGCTAGCGCTGTGGATCCTATGTTCTGTCTCCTTGGATCGCGCTGGCCACTTTCCGCTAGTGCTGTGGATCCTTCTGTTCTGCTACTCTGTACCTGGATCACGCTAGCCACTTTCACTAGTGCTGTGGATCCTTCTGTTCTGCTACTCTGTCTGCCTGGATCGCACTCGCCTAGCGCTAGTGCTGTGGATCCTTCTGTTCTGCTACTCTGTACCTGGATCGCACTAGCATCTTGCGCTAGCGCTGTGGATCCTTCTGTTCTGTCTTCCTGGATCGCGCTGGCCACTTTCGCTAGTGCTGTGGATCCTATCTCTCGCTTGTCCTTGTTTTCGTGTGTATGTCTTGTCAGCTACGAACGCTTGCTGGAGGCTCGGTGAGGTAACCGTTAAGCAAGCGCTCGCATCCTCTGTTACATGTTTGTCTGTCGATGGTTAGTTAGGCGTGCTTGTCTCTATTGTGCTTATCACGTGGAGACCGCGCATAACCGCGTGCACTGTTGCGAATGAGTGCGGTGTTCGCGGTTAGCTAACGTTTATTATTTTCCATATCTTCTCATTGTATGATTTGCTGTGCCTTTGCTATCCTCGTATTCTGTTCTGATCTGCCTTGTGTCACTTCTGGCAATCGCCGTTCTTGGCGGTTGCGTTTCTGTTTCGCACCTGCTGTTGTGTGTGCGCGGTCGCGGGGTGGCGACTGGATTGGCGCACACACATACAACCTGTCCCTTTGCTCGTTCTCATTCGCAATCGCTTCTCTTGCGATTGCGTTCTGCGCTTCGTACAATTCCTGTCTGGCATTTGTGGAGGTACAGAGGATTGGTTCCTCTGCACTCCTCAGCGCCATCTGCCGACAGAAATTTCACTCTACGGGTGCATAGCACCTTTTGCTGGGTTCCTGCAATTATACGCTTGTGGAGGATTTCCGCCGTATCAGTGCACGCATTGTGCGCTGATCACGGAGAAAGTTCCACAATCGTTACACGCTTATTGTGACCTTAAGACTGCACTGGTAAGTCAAAAATTCTGCCATTTTTCAGGGCCTTCCTTATATCACTTTATTCTATGTTTTTCACCCCCTCCTGTTTCCACACCCCATACCGCTGGTTGACACTACTACATACATCGTTCCTCCAATGTCCACTATTTTTCCTCATCAATTCCCATTTACCACTACCAGGTCCACCCACAATATCCAGCACCCTAGCAGGCTTTTCCCAGCCTGGCAACCGGTCCCCCCCGGTATATTTTTTTTAACGAACCCCCCCCCCCCTTTTTATGCACCCTTACCAATGACTTTAATAACAACACACAAACATCATGTTCATTAGTCTGAGGACACTGTATTTGTCTCTATCTTTCAGTGTGTACTCCTGTTCATTATTGCCTGAAGAAGCGAGAATATATCTGCGAAACGCGTGGCACTGTATGTTGGAGTATATAAATAAATTTGTACTAAAACTGACAATATCATGTCTGCTTCAGGGAGATGAGTCCACCACCGCCTCCCGAGGAATTTTTACGTTTTTAGATATATTTTATTCTGTTGGCGCCTCTGTTCTCCTTACAAATGTGACTCCGTCCATTTAAGATTACGACCTTGTGATTGCAAAAAATGGCTCGTGATCACGAATTACTGGTGATCACGACCTCGTGATGAGCATCCCTGCTGAGAGGGTGCAAGCTGGATTTTCTGAGCTTCTTGTGGTTGAAGTGGATTTGGTAGAGCCCAATGGTACCTGATCTATTGCTTGGTTTATTTTGGTAGACTGAAGGCAGAATGGTAAATAGAAAAGAGACAGAACTGAAAAGCAAAATATCAGAGCATAAAAAAGACTATAAAGAGGCAGCAAACAAAAACTGGAATGAATCAGTGGATGGCATTTGCTCACCTCCAATGACAAGAACTGGCATTAATCAAAATGAAAACAACCATTTACTATAGGTAGGATCGCACACTATATTAAAGCAGTTAAAAAATCTGTTCTTGTTCCTGAACTCCACCCCTATGGAGATTATCTGGATACTGGCCTGTTTGAACCCCCATTTGCTTCCTGGGATGTTGGGGCCTTGCTGGAGAAATTCGATTTTGATTGGAAAGCCTTTTGCGATTTTTACATCGCAAAAAGCGAGGATGTCTTGAATGATTGTCTCGATTCTATGTACCTTCTGATTGATTCCGATCAATGTGACAAGGATGATGTGGATCTGGTGATCTATGTATGGCAAACCATTTTGGATGAGTTGCACACACACCAACCGATTGATTCCAATAAAAAGACATCGTTCTTGGATGATTGTTCCTGTCTTTCTGGGGTAAAGCATGAGAGTCTTGACTTTGTGCAATCTGAAATGAATGAGTGTGCCGCTGTGGTTGATTCCTGTGCGAATCCTGAAGGATTCTCTCCTGACAGTGTGCAGTTTGAATCTGTGCGATCTGATGCCTGTTTCTCGGATGTTCCAGCAGATTGTGATCGGCATGAGTCTGCCGGTTTCCTCAAGGATGTGTGGGATCCTTTTCCATTTAGAAACAGATCTTTGAGATCTTCTGTCTGTGACCCTGCTATGGGGAAAATTTCTCGACTATGCAGCGTCAAAAGTAAAATTAATATGCCTAATAAAGTTTATCCCGTTGATCTCGCTATTTCTTCTGCAAATGAGTCTCTGTCTCACCCTGTTCACACCTGTAGGGGCCCGTTGCCTGATGACAGTTGCTCCAGTGTTTTGGTCCTAGATGCCTGCCCTTGCAGTCTGCTCCGCAGATCGTGGAGGTTTGCGCTATGGAAGCGTCAGTTTCACAACCTAAAGTGATTTTTGATTCGCAGGTTTTGCGTTCTGATTCCCCGGATTCGACATTGTTAGCCGAATCTAAGAGTGAGACAGCGCTTCGGTTTTGCGAATCTGATGCTGAACCTTCTTTGCCTTGTTCAGAGACGCTTTCTCTGAACCTGCCCTGTACAATGAATGAAAACATGTTTTCCTTTCACACTGACGTTTATGAGCCCCTTTCTTACTCTGAGGGAAGTGCTGATTCTGCACCCTGTACTCTGGATGAGTCAATGTGGCCTTGCTTAGAATCCCCTGCAGTGTCCCTAGAGGCTCGTCTAGGTATTGCCACTATACTCACCTGTTTTTCTGCAGTTTTGGAGTTACAAGCTAGTTTGACTGCCACACAGAATTCTGGGTAGAGTGAGAATGAAGTTAGGGAGTCAGTGTGTGTTCCAGTAAATATTCCTGTACATCCCGCTAATTATGATGAAGTTCAGTCTCAGGTTATGGTGGAACCATTCCTGGGACATCTGCCCTGCCTGCAGGAGGTATTTAATGTTCAGCCCTGTAACATGGATAGTTCAGAATCCTTCTTAGAAAACCTGGAAAATGATGTTCCTGAGGTCTTGTTTGATGTTCTGGAGGTCTCCGAGTTCCTCCCAAAGGGTGCAGAACTTGTAGGAGATGTCTCCTGCCCCCCAAGTCCTTCTGAGGTGTTGCCCTCTTCCGTAGGCATTGCTGCCTTGCTGGCTACCTTTTCAGCTCTGGTGGAGCTTCAGTCATGGGTAGTCAATGACGAATTTCTGTCAGATACCATTACAGTCATTTAGATTTCTAAGCCTGAGACCGAGTCTTCTTTTGAAAGACCAGTACCTGTGACCTCTACTCATGATGATTTTCTGCCCGATCCTGGTTTTGGTCTTGTCGTGCCGAACTCTGAGGTTGGCAGTTCCCCGACATGTACTGAGGTTTCTCCTGTGCTGGTGTACCCCAGTGTGCTCTGTGACCCAGAAAGCCCAAGTGTGCCTCGGTTACCAGCGTACTCAGATGCTTCCTTGGTGGAGACATGTTCTGATTTAGCCTACCTGCTTGCATGCCCAGAAGTGGTCCCTGAAAGTCCTGATCTTGATGGGTAACCTGCTAATTCTGAATCTGGAACTGTCATAGGTTCCATGGGGGTGCTTGGTAGCTCTCCATGTGAGCCTGGTGAGCGTTCTGGCTTCTTGGAATCTCTGCGGAGCTTCAAGGCGTTCTGGGAGATTCCGAGAGAAGTTTTGCTTGGTACCCTGAATACGATCAACAGCTGCTTTTGTTTTGAAAGAGACACTTCGAACAGGTTTTGTGGCAGATTTGGTATTTTCGGACGCCCCTTGGAAGGTGGTGGGTATTGTCTGGAGGGTGTCGGTGGCTTCTTCTTTGGTATCCACAGTCCTGATGGGTGTTACGCTGAGACTTGAAGTGCTGATGGGCATGTTTCGGTGGCTTCTGTTTCCGATGAGGTCGGTTTCGGGTGGACTGACTCTGGAATTGGACCTTGTCGGGCTGTCCCGACCTTCATGAGTCTTCGGTTGGAGTCTTTTGCTAATAGCAGTTTTGAGGGTCGTCTGGAATTCGACCCTGGAGGGGGGGTACTGTAATGATCTGCTCAGCTGCCTGTGCAGGCAGGCAGCTTTTTGACCATTGTTTAGATTTGCATGCTGCAGGACTCTGGAAAGAAGAGCTTCTGTCACTTTTGCAGCTTGTGCTTGCTGAGGAATTTGCATATGTTGTCATGCAAATTGCCTGGCCACATTCATTGGAGGCGTGTACTATAAGTACTATGTGTTTCCCACAATGCTTGGCTGGTCATAAGGATTTAGTCCTGTGTAACACTCCTGGAGGAGTGTCAGCCTTACTCTCTGTTTGAAGATCAGCTTAGAGTATTCCTGGAAAACTGCACTAGGCAGGTTTCCTTAGTGCAGTTAGGATTGCTTATCTGTTTGTTGGTTCTGTTGCGATTGTCCTGTCCCAGCGGTGGTCGATAGGAAATGGTTCTGATCTCTGTTCTTGGAGTATAGCTGGTGCAGCGGTTGCTACCAGCTATCTCTTCTGATCTGTCTCACTTGGATCGCACTAGCATCTTGCGCTAGCACTGTGGATCCTTCTGTTCTGTCTCCTTGGATCGCGCTGGCCACTTTCCGCTAGTGCTGTGGATCCTTCTGTTCTGCTACTCTGTACCTGGATCGCGCTAGCCACTTTCACTAGTGCTGTGGATCCTTCTGTTCTGCTACTCTGTCTGCCTGGATTGCACTCGCCTAGCGCTAGTGCTGTGGATCCTTCTGTTCTGCTACTCTGTACCTGGATCGCACTAGCATCTTGCGCTAGCGCTGTGGATCCTTCTGTTCGGTCTTCCTGGATCGCGCTGGCCACTTTCGCTAGTGCTGTGGATCCTATCTCTCGCTTGTCCTTGTTTTCGTGTGTCTGTCTTGTCAGCTGCGAACGCTTGCTGGAGGCTCGGTGAGGTAACCGTTAAGCAAGCGCTCGCGTCCTCTGTTACATGTTTGTCTGTCGATGGTTAGTTAGGCATGCTTGTCTCTATTGTGCTTATCACATGGAGACCGCGCATGAACGTGTGCACTGTTGCGAATGAGTGCGGTGTTCACGTTCAGTTAGCGTATGTTATTTTCCGTATCTCCTCATTGTATGATTTGCTGTGCCTTTGCTATCCTCGTATTCTGTTCTGATATGCCTTGTGTCACTTTTGGCAATCGCCTTTCTTGTGGTTGCGTTTCTGTTTCATATCTGCTGTTGTGTGTGTGCGCTGTCGCGGGGTGGCGACTGGATTGGCGCACACACATACAACCTGTCCCTTTGCTCGTTCTCATTCGCAATCGCTTCTCTTGCGATTGCGTTCTGCGCTTCGTACAATTCCTGTCTGGCATTTGTGGAGGTACAGAGGATTGGTTCCTCTGCACTCCTCAGCGCCATCTGCCGACAGGAATTTCCCTCTACGGGTGCGTAGCACCTTTTGCTGGGTTCCTGCAGTTATACGCTTGTGGAGGATTTCCGCCGTATCAGTGCACGCGTTGTGCGCTGATCACGGAGAAAGTTCCACAATCGTTACACGCTTATTGTGACCTTAAGACTGCACTGGTAAGTCAAAAATTCTGCCATTTTTCAGGGCCTTCCTTATATCACTTTTTTCTATGTTTTTCACTCCCTCCTGTTTCCACACCCCATACCGTTGGTTGACACTACTACATACATCGTTCCTCCAATGTCCACTATTTTTCCTCATCAATTCCCATCCAGCACTACCAAGTCCACCCACAATATCCAGCACCCTAGCAGGCTTTTCCCAGCCTGGCAACCGGTCCCCCCCCGGTATATTTTTTTTAACGAACCCCCCCCCTTTTTATGCACCCTTACCAATGACTTTAATAACAACACTCAAACATCTTGTTCATTAGTCTGAGGACACTATCTTTCAGTGTGTACTCCTGTTCATTATTGCCTGAAGAAGCGAGAATATATCCGCGAAACGCGTTGCACTGTATGTTGGAGTATATAAATAAATTTGTACTAAAACTGACAATATCATGTCTGCTTCAGGGAGATGAGTCCACCACCGCCTCCCGAGGAATTTTTATGTTTTTAGATATATTTTATTCTGTTGGCGCCTCTGTTCTCCTTACAAATGTGACTCCGCCCATTTAAGATTACGACCTTGTGATTGCAAAAAATGGCTCGTGATCACGAGTTACTGGTGATCACGACCTTGTGATGAGCATCCCTGCTGAGAGGGTGCAAGCTGGATTTTCTGAGCTTCTTGTGGTTGAAGTGGATTTGGTAGAGCCCAATGGTACCTGATCTATTGCTTGGTTTATTTTGGTAGACTGAAGGCAGAATGGTAAATAGAACATAGACAGAACTGAAAAGCAAAATATCAGAGCATAAAAAAGACTATAAAGAGGCAGCAAACAAAAACTGGAATGAATCAGTGGATGGCATTTGCTCACCTCCAATGACAAGAACTGGCATTAATCAAAATGAAAACAACCATTTATTTAGCACATAAAGGGACATTAGCTCATTTCTTTATATCAGCAGGTCAGCATAGTGCCTATTGGCCAGGGAGTAGCAGTGGGAGACAGAGCATCTAATTATAGTGCTAAAAGATATGGGCGTAGGTATCTTTTTAATGTTAAATATCTTTTTTTAATTTTGTCGTTCAACTTTGCACATGTTTGGGCGCTGTTGCGAAATATCAAAATTTTATCTAGAGTGATAAAGTACGATTCATAAATAGAGGTTTGTGAAACTAAATCTTCACTTTCATTGTCTGATATTGTGTATGTTTATTACGATATTTCACGAATATATCGATATATGTGGATTATATCCATATATGTGATATTACGATAAAAAATATGTGTAATAATTTAATACGATAATAGGTTCTTTCTTTTATGTAATGTCACGAATATATCGATATATGTGGATTATATCCATATATGTAACATTACGATAAAAAATATGTGTAATAGTGTAATTACGATAATAGGTCCTTCCTTATATGTAATGTCACGAATATATCGATATATGTGGATTATATCAATATATGTGACATTACGATAAAAAAAAGTATGTGTAATGATGTAATTACAATAATAGGTAATTATACTGTATGTAATGATTTATTTACGAATTACGATAATATGTGTTATTACAATATTATCCTTTCTATGTGTAAAAAATGTTTATGCGGGGGAAGTAGTTAGGCACAACCAGGGGGGTGGTTAGGGTTAGGCACCACCAGGGGAGTTTTAGGGTTAGGCACCACTAGGGGGGTCTAGGGGTTAGTGATAGGTACAGGGAGGGTTCTGTGTCAGAGTAGGGTTAGGTATAGTTAGGGTTAGGCACCACCAGGGGGGTGGTTAGGGTTAGGCACCACCAGGGGGGTGGTTAGGGTTAGGCACCACCAAGGGAGGGTTCTGTGTGAGAGTAGGGTTGTGTTAAGCTGTATTGTTGAATTACATTACGATATTTAACATTATTATATTTTTGTTTTCAACTCCCATCTGAAAATGGTAATAATAATAATAATCGGAATTAACTATTTTACATTACAAATACCGTTATTTATCCATAAGTCAAAATTACCAATATTTTTTTTTGCCGATAAATCGTGCCCAAATTTTACCGCAACTTTTTTAAATGTATGCGTGGGAGACCCTCTGGACCTTGACCTATGTTTATGAGCTCTGATTTTAAAGTGGACCTGAACTCAGAATGTCCTCTCTGCTCTAAGAGATACACAACAGCATAATAACCTTTAAACAAAAAACATTTCTTTGTTACAGCTGCTACAAATCCTGTGATACATCTGCAGTGTTTCTACTTCCTGATTCATGGAAGCAGAGATATTGTTAGCCTGCTGTGCTTTCAAATGAGCTTATCAGCCATCTCTGCCATTGCATTCATGTGACACAGGGGAGGGATCAAATTACAAGTTGTGATTAGACACGAATGAGGGGAATTAAACAGTCTAAACTCTTTAAATACATACAGGGTGCATTTCTCTATGTTTTACTTCTGTCCTGTGTAAGAGTTCAGGTCCACTTTAAAGGACACATCCAAGCTTAATAAAAAATAAAAAATCCACTTACTTGGGGCTTCCTATAGCCCCTGCCTGCCGATCTGTGCCCACGCTGCAGCTTCGCTATACGCTGGTGGTCCTGGGTCCCCTCGGCGCAGGATTCCTACTGCGCCTGCGTGAGCGGATCTCAGAGTCGAGCTGACTTCATTTGGACTGTACAGCGCAGGCGCAGAACTACTGCGCCTGCGCTGTACAGTCCAGATTATGTCAGCGCGACCAGTGAACCACACGCTGGAGCGCAGAGAGAGCCGACGCGCAAGCCGACCTGGTGAGGTCGACTTCGACACCGTTGGGGACCGGGAGCAACCAGAGCTGCAGAGAGGGCACAGGACAGATGCCAGGGAAGAAGCCCCAGGTAAGTGGATTTTTTATTTTTATCATCCTTGGATCACTCCTTTAAGAACTAATGTGACAAATGACAATATCCTGCATAGTTTCGCAGGACATGGTACTGCCTATTCAATGTGGAGACTGGGACCCCTCTTCAATTAATCTATCTCATGGCCAGGGGCTTAACTAGAAATCATTGCGCCAGCCTGCAAAACGTTGGATGGGGTCCCTACCCCTGCACACTGAATAGGAACGGTCTACAAATCATTGACTACAGAACTTTGTTTGATTCGTTGTCAGTAGGGATGCTCATTCGGATTTTGCGGAATTGAAATTTCCGAATTTCCAATCGGAAATCTGAATTTCCGATCGAAACTCGGAAAACGGAACTCGGAAATCGGATTTATGCAGAAATACTGCATTACTGCAATTCGATAATTTTAGCCCCAATCACAGAACTTGGAAGCATTGGACCAATCAGAGAATGCAGAGTCAACTCGGAAGTATTTGGCCAATCAGAGAATGCAAAAAATGACCAAAACAACCACTACTTGGAAATCTGAACTCGGAAACCGATCGGAAATCCGTGAAATTGGTAATCGGCATTGGCGGAAATCGGAATTTCTGCAGAATCAGAAATCGACATTTACGACCATACCTAGTTATCAGTGGCTGAGCAGCTGCAGTCATTAGAACAATTGTGCAGAGAGCAGAAAGTTTTTCTCTCCTTGCTCTTAGTTGTCAGTCTCTCAGGATGGGGCCCCCTGCGACTTCTATGCCCACCTGCAGCTGCATCCCTTGCAGGGTCTATTGTTACGCCCCTTCTAATGGCGTTAGCTCCCAAGAGGAGTTTTCACACCTTGGGCTTGATTCACTAAGACAAATAGCAGGCCTTATCAAAGTAGCATAGCGAGTGCTACAAACGTATGCCTGCTAATTGGCAATGACGAGAGCTCCACTCGTCCTGCCCTGAGCCCCTGCGGGTTCATATGCTACTCTGATAAGGCCAGGGCCGGATTTGTACTCTTTACCGCCCAAGGCCACTGTCACCAACCTCCCCCTTTCCTTATAGGTAGCAAGATGGCCCTTCCCCCCTTCCCTCCAGTATAGGTAGCCTGATGACCCCCCCCCAGTATTGATAGCCAGGTGACCCCTCTCTTTTCTCTCCAGTAAAGGTAGCCAGATGACTCCCTTAATCCCTCCCCCCCCCCCTTTCAGTATAGGTAGCCAGCTCGCCTTCACACCGCAGCAGCCATCAGTGTCACTCATTGCTCGTCTCCAGTGCAGAAGCTTCCTCTACCTTTTCATCTCCGATGCTGCCCAAGTCCATAGCCGCTCGCCACAATGCAAATCTGCACAGAGAGTAAGGTGGCTGCTGCACAGGCGGCTAACAGCAGAGTACCGCAGTCAGGCGCTAGCGCTAGCCTGATCTCCCTGCAATGCAGCATTTGCAAGCTTGCAAATGCTTGACCAGATTAGCCTGCTGCATTGGTGCCCTTGCTCCTGTGGTGCCCTAGGCCATGGCCTAAATCCGGCCCTGGATAAGGCGTGTTAACTTTGATAAGACGTATTAACTTTGATAAGGCATGCTATTTGTCTTAGTGAATCAAGACCCTTATCCATTAAATATATTTTAAGCTACCAGCAAGTAAGGAGATACTTAAAACAAGTTTGATAGTTCCTCTTTACATATTGAAGCAAAGATATTGTTAGCCTCCTGTCATGGGTGTAACAATAGGGCCTGCAGCCCCTGCTCCTGTGGGGGGGCCCGGGCCCCCCCCGGGGCCCGCTCAGGTCCGTTTTGGGGTGCTGGAGGGTTCGCAGCATGAGGGGAGAGCCATGGCCACACTCGGCAGGGAGGGGGGACAGGCCCCCCCCCCCTTCCTCACCTCAGACTCTCCCCTCTGCGCTCCCCTCCAATGCAATAGGGTCCAGTACATAGCCTGGCGCCTCTGTCTCTGATACTCTCATCATATCCTTGTTAAATATTGCATCCCATGTACCTCTGTTTAATAAGCATCCCCGTGGGACTCAGTTGTTTTTTATTTTCTGCAATCAGCATTATAAAATCTATCTGTCAGTTGGGAGGAAATCAAATTATTTGCTATTGTTTGGGCATAGTGTCTCACCTGCACATATTCTGCTATATATAATTTGCCTTATATCCTAAAGACAGGAGGTATTTGTGATAAATCAACCTGAAGTGAGCATGTGTGGTTTCCCATGACGCATCACACCCAAATATGCAACTCATCTCTTTATGCCCCTTAAAGTGAACCCGAAGTGAGGATTACAGTATATGGAGGCTGCCATATTTACTTCCTTTTAACCACTTCACTACTGAGGGTTTTTTCCCCTTCTGTAACAGAGCAGTTTTCATCTTTCAGCACTCCTTCCATTCATTTGACTATAACTTTACTACTACTTATCACAACAAATTGATCTATATCTTTTTTTTCACCACAAATTAGGCTTTCTTTGGGTGGTACATTTTGCTAAGAACCATTTTACTCTAAATGCATTTAACGGAAATAATAAGAAAAAATGGAAAAAAAATAATTATTTCTCAGTTTCCGGTTATTATAGTGTTAAAATAAATTGTTGTCCTGTGGATAAAACCGAGACATTTAATTTGCCCATTTGTCCTGGTTATTGCAACGTTTAAAATATTTCCCTACTACAATGTATGGCGCCAATATTTTATTTGGAAATAAAGGTGCATTTTTCCAGTTTTGCGGCCATTACTAATTACAAGTCCATAAATTAAAAAATAACTGTAATATACCCTCTTAACATACCTAATAAAAAAGTTCAGTCGCTAAGGTAACTATTTATATATTTTTTTTAATTGCAATTTTTTGTTTGTTTTGTTTTGTTAAAAAAAAATATTTGGGTACTATGGGAGAGTGTTGGAAAGAAGGAGTTAATTTTAAATGTAAGTGTGGGTCTTTTTATAAAAAAAAACATATGTAGGTCAAATTTAACTTTTTGGCCACAAGATGTCCTCGTGCATTATTTCCTATTAGCGCACTATCCGAACATGGACAGAAAGTAATGCGTGGACCTGTTACTTCGGAAGTTACAATGACGCAGGCATCTTATTGATGCCGGCGATCATTGACACGGGGACTTAGATTAATGAATGGATTCATAATTAACTTCATAAATGTTCCACCTCCCAGGAACCTCCTTGATCTGTTGGAATACGAATATATTGATCGTTATGTTCATATAATTTCCCACAGGTCAAAGTAAATGTATGCCTAAATAACAAATCTGTTTGGTCCTCCATTCAAATGGAATATTTAAAAGTTGTAAAGTAAACATAATTAGTGGAAGATCAGAGATGAGCATGTTCCTCACCTTGGGGTTGATTCATCAAGCTGCACTGCTGATGCAGCACAGCTTAAAGAGGAACTACAGTGAAAATAATGTAATAAAAAAAAGTGCTTCATTTTTACAATAATTATGTATACATGATTTAGTCAGTGTTTGCTCATTGTAAAATCTTTCCTCTCCCCGATTTACATTCTGACATTTATTACATGGTGACATTTTTTCTGTGGGCAGGTGATGTAGCTGCTGCTAGCTGTTTTGGCAGTTGGAGACAGCTGTAAACAGCTATTTCCCACAATGCAGCAAGGTTCACAGACAGGAAACTGCCAGGAGTACCTCGGTCCTCAGAGCTTCTTGTGGGAGGGGTTTCACCACAATATCAGTCATACAGCGCCCCCTAATGGTCTGTTTGTGAAAAGCAATAGATTTCTCATGTAAAGGGGTATCAGCTACTGATTGGGATAAAGTTAAATTCGTGGTTCGAGTTTCTCTTTAAGGACAGGAGCGTGAGCCCAGCGCACACTATGCTGAAGTAGTGCAATGTAGCATGCACTGGTAACCTACGCTCGCTCATTCTAACTAACGGCCGCTTCACTCATCCTGTCCTGAGCACCTGCCAGTCCAGTGGCTTTAATGGACATGATACCAGCGCTTTGATTGGCCCAATAGGCTGGCAACTGGACCAATCAAAATGCGGGGATCTCGTCAATTAAAGGCACTTAACCCGCCGGGGCTTAGGGCGGGTTCAGTGGAGCGGCCGTCAGTAACAAGGAGCAAGCGTACGTTGCCAACACATGCTACGCCACACTATCACAGCATAGCGTGCGCTGAGCTATCGCTATCGTCATTAAGATGCACTGCTTTAGCAGCACAGCTTGATGAACAACCTCCAAGTGGTTAATGAATGCCAAGTCTTAGCGTGCATTCCGGTTAGACATGAGAAGCTGCACAGCCTATTCTTAGCATGTATTTTTATTCGTGTACAAAGCAATAAACGCATGTTTTTAAACAGAGCCTTCATACGGGGCGCTCATTAATAATGATGACGCCATACTCTGCCCAGACGAATTCACAGGAGTGTATGGGCAGAAGAGTTCACAGCCACTTCATCTGAGCCTCTTCCAAGTCCCACAGCCCCGCCAATGCCAGAGATTAATTAATTCCTTAAAATCCGCTTTGTCTGCATCTTGCCTCTTCTTTTCCTACAATCAGCTTTGCCGGGATGGCAGCCACCAATGCACTGATATTAAAGTTTGTTTCATTAAAGTGGTTCTCCCAGCTGAAATAAAAAGACTGATTCTGCTCTACAGGAATTGCCGCAGGACAATGCCATTATTATCATTATTATTATCTATATATATAAAATCGGATGTATCTGTGTATGTGTGTGTGTATGTGTGCATGTGCCGCGATCACTCGAAAACGGCTTGACCAATTTGAACTAAACTTGGTATACAGATCCCTTACTACCTGGGATGATGGGTTCTGGGGGTCTTGAGCCCCCCATGCACACCATCAGATTTCACCCATTCATGTCAATGGAAAAAATGTAAAAGGCTGCCATCCTCAGTAATCAAGCCACACACTTGGCACAGTTGGTCACTTGGTGAGAGCCCTCAGTATTCGCCTGCGTGTGGAATGCATGCGAATCGCCGCTAATGTATTTAATAGGGAAAGTGCCTGCGGCTTTGGTATGCAAATTTCCATGCAAATTCGCATGCAAATTTGCATGGAAAACAATGGCACACCGGCACTGCCATGATTAAATTTGCATACAGCGCCATTCATGAGAATTTTCATGCGAATTCGCATGAAAATTCGCATACACCTGCATGCAAAATTCGCATTGCACTGCACTAGTGGAAACGGGCCCTAAGAGTCAAGAAAGTGGGTGGAGCCTACAACGGCCAATCAAAATTCACCTATTGATTTTCAAGGGGAATATTTAAACTGCTGCCATTCTTACACTGTTTATGGCAGAGGCTTCAAACTTGCTGCAGTTGGTCATTGGGTGACTGGGGTTCAAATTCACTAAAGGGGCAGGGCCATAAACAGCCAATCAGATTTCTTTGCTGGATAAACTGCTTCAAATCACACATTTTTGATGCCAGGAAAATGAAAGCTCACAAACTTGGTCATTGAGTGTGTCAAGGTTACAAAAACATGGGCGGAGCAAAAAACAAATTTCACTTTTGAAATATAAGTTTCAAGGGGAATATTTAAATTGCCGCTATTTTTACACTGTTAATGGCTGTTAATAGCAGATGCCTCAAACCTGGTACAGTTGGTCACTGGGTGACTGGGGTTCAAATTCAGAAAGGGGGCGGAGCCAGAAACAGCCAATCAGATTTGATTCATTTCAATTGGAATATACAAATGATTGATACCAAGGACCCCAAAGCTCATAAACTTGGTAATTGAGTGACTATATGTCAAGGTTAGAAAAAGTGGGTGGCACCAACAACTACATTTTTTACATGGGAAAATATAAACTGCAACCATTCTTACACTGTTAATGGCAGGATTCCCAAACCTGACGCAGGTGGCCACTGGGTGACTAGGATTCATATTTAGAAAGTGGGTGGAGCCTACAACAGCCAATCAAAATTCACCTATTGATTTTCAAAGGTAATATTTACATTGCTACCATTCTTATACTGTTAATGGCATAGGGCTCAAACCTGATACAGTCAGTCATTGGGTGACTGAAGTCCAAATTCACTAAAGGGGATGGAGCCACAAACAGCCACTCACATTTGTTAAGATTGATTTCAGCCATTCTGTTATTGGCAGGGTTCTCAAACTTGACATAGTTGGTCACTGGATGACTGGTATTAATATTCAGGAAAGTGGGTGGAGCCTACAACAGCCAACTAAAATCCATCCATTGATTTTCAAAGGGGAATATTTACATTGCTGCCATTCTTACACTCGTAATGGCAGATGCCTCAAATCTGGTACAGTCAGCCATTGGGAGACTGGGGTTTACATTCTGAAAAGCGGGCAGGCTACAAAAAGCTAATCAGATTTGTTTAATTTCAATGGAAAAATTTAACTTATTGATGCCAAGGACCCCATAGCTCATAAACCTGGTTATTAAGTGACTGTATGTCAAGCTTAGAAACATCCAAAAACAACTAACTTTTTACATGGGAAAATATAAACTGCAGCCATTCTTATATACTGTTGATAATGACAGGGTTCTCAAACTTGGCACAGTTGGTCACTGGGTGACTGGGATTAATATTCAGAAAAGTAGGTGGAGCCTACAATAGCCAATCAATATTCACTTAGTGATTTTCAAGTGGAATATTGAAACTGCTGCCATTCTTACACTGTTAATGGCAGAGGCCTTAAACCTGCTACAGTCAGTCAGTCACTTAAGTGACTGGGGCTCAAATTTACTAAAGGGGCGGAGCCACAAACAGCCAAATAGATTTCTTTGCTGGATAAATTGCTTCCATTCACACAATTTTGATGCCAGGAACTCAAAAGCTCACAAACTTGGTCATTGAGTGACTGTGTGTCAAGGTTACAAAAACTGGGTGGCGTCAAAAACAGATTTCCCTGGGAAAATATAAACCGCAGCACCTTCTTCACTGTTAATGGCAGGGTTCGCAAACTTTGCACAGTTTGTTACTGGGTGACTTGGATTAATATTCAGAAAAGTGTGTGGAGCCATAAAAAGCCAATCAATATTCATCTGTTGATTTTCAAGAGGAATATTAAAATTGCTGCCATTCTTGCGCTGTTAATGGCACAAGCCTCAAGCCTGGTAAAGTTGGTCATTGGGTCACTGGGGTTCAAATTCAAAAAAGGGGGCAGAGCCAAAAACAGCCAATCAGATTTGTTTTTATTAATGTCAACGACCCAAAAGCTCACACACTTGGTCATTGAGTGACTGTGTCCAGGTTACAAAAAGTGGGGAGAGCCAAAAACAAATTTCACTGGGAAAATATAAATTGCAGGACCTTTTACACTGTTAATGGCAGGGTTCTCAAACTTTGCCCAGATGGTCACTGGGTGACTGAGATTAATATTCAGGGAAGTGGGTGGAGCCTATTATAGCCAATCAAAATTCACCTGTTTCAAGGGGAATATTTAAATTGCTGCCATTATTACACTGTTAATAGCAGATGCCTCAAACCTGCTATAGTTGGTCAATGGGTGACTGGGGTCCAAACGCTGGAGAGGGGTGGAGTCACAAACTGTTAATCTGATTTATTTAATTTCTATGGGAATAGACAACTTATGGATTTCAAAGCTTACAAACTTGGTCATTGAGTGTTTGTGTGTTAGGGTTAGAAAAAGTGGGTGGAGCCGACACCAGCCAAATACATACAACGCCGGGTCATCAGCTAGTTATTTATAAATGAAGAAAAGAGGATGGATTCTGGCACTCTAATGCAATGTTTCTTTATTTAAAGGAACACTAGCAAACCAAGTGTTTTAAAAGGAAAATGTACAAATAATGTATGTATAAATTAAATATATGTATAAAGTAGCTGTGTAAACATTTTTAAATTTCAGAGGCAAAAGCTGTAACTCCTTGTGTATAGGTAGTACCTCTATATAACAATTCATTGGTGAAGGGGAGTCTGTGCTTCTTGATGTATGTGACACAGGCAGTGCTGCTCTATGCATGTAAAACTACAGAGTTATATGAAATGCCTCGGGTGAGGTTGGCATCTTCACCGGAGGGGACCGGGAGCCACCGGAGCTGCTGTGAGGGCACAGGACGGCTGTCGGGAGCTGGAGGAAGCCTGAGGTAAGTGGATTTTTGTTTATTTTTTTACCCTGGACCTTCCCTTTACAGGGGAACTGAAGAGAGAGGTATATGGAGGCTGCCATGTTTATTTCCTTTTAAGCAATACCAGTTGCCTGGCAGCCCTGCTGATCCTCTGCCTCTAATACTATTAGCCATAGCCCCTGAACAAGCATGCAGCAGATCAGGTGTTTCAGACTTTAAAGTCAGATCTGACAAGACTAGCTGCATGCTTGTTTCTGGTGTGATTCAGATACTACTGCAGAGAAAAAGACCAGCAGGGCTGCCAGGCAACTGGTATTGATTAAAAGGAAATAAATATGGCAGCCTCCATATACCTCTTCAGTTCCCCTTTAAGATTCTCTGGCTTGTTTTCTACTGCATGCAATTTTTGGAATGCATGTGTTTAATGACAATTCTCTGAATGCAAGGGCACTGTCACTATTATGGCAATAGTTTTCATTGATGCAATTCAATTTTTCACCAAATTCAAATGCAGTGTTTGCACCAAAATCATACTGAAAGACATGGAAAAACTAGGGACTCACTGGGGATTGCTGCTGCGCTTTGCAATCATGCAAACGTTTTGTGCAGCGATTCCTGAAGCAATTGCCGCTGAAATTCCTGGGCATTTGTAAGCACTGTACAGTAAACTGCACAGCTCTTCTAAATTGCAGTTTCCTGTGGGAATGCAGTTTCCATTCCACCCAGGTGACCCTGGCGCTGTTTCAAAAGCATTTCCTGAAAAGCAGTTTAACTGTCAAAATAGTAAGATATCAGCCAACCTTACCCCCCTACTCTCTAATGGTACCCATACACGGTACAATAAAAATGTTCTATTTTCCTGGGTTTTTTACCACAAGTCGGGGCTTACTGCGCATGCATGGCCCGGCTGCGCCTGCCCCTCTCCTGTTTAAGGGAGAAGTACTATTGCACATGCGCAGAACTCTCCTAGCCATGGAAGCGAGACAGGGAAGCGCACGAGGCTGCACTACGCCTTCGCCAACAGGCTGAACTTACCGGAAACCCTTATGGAAGAGGCAGGAGGCGGAGGACCACGCCAAGGGAGCAAGCAGGCGGATAAGGGCTGGAGGAAGCACCAGGTATGTATGAATTTTTTTTAAATGTAATCTCAGGTACACTTTAAGTCAGTGTTTCTCAAACCTGTCCTAATGACTCCCCAACGGTGCATGTTTTGCCGGCAGCCTCAAAGTGGCGTATCTACACTTACCAGGCAAAACTTTGATGAGGCCCCCCCAAATGTTCAAACCCCTTCCCTTCCCTGCCCTTGGTGACCCTCACAGCCTGGGTGCCCCTCTCACAAGGGCCATAAAACAAGTGTGGACATCAGGATCTTCACACCCATAACGAGTGTAGCCCCACACAAAAACACCTAATATGAAGTTAAGTCCCCTGTATTGGATGAAGGGGAGGTTAGAAGTTGGGGGCCACCACAGCTCTGGGCCCCCCTGTGATTGCAGGGGCTGCTCCTCTCTAGTTAGGCCCCATCAACCTCACCCATGCACAGGTTAGATAGTTAGTGTCTCAGCTAGGTGGATTCCATGTAGCTGAGACAAAGGTGAGGTTGCCAACAAAACATCTACTGTTGGGGGGGGGGGGGGGGAGGGCACAAGGACAGGTTTGAGAAAGACAAGACACAGAACATATACACGTTGTTCTCCTGGCAGACTCAAAGCACCAGGGCTGCAGCCACTAGGGCACACTCTATACCAGGGGTCAGGAACCATTTTGGCTGAGAGAGACATAAATGCCACATATTTTAAAATATAATTCCATGAGAGCCGTACAATATGTTTCAAACTGGGGCGGGAGGGCTCATGTCCCTGTTGCCATGGTGACGTGTATACAGTTGATCCGCCAGGCAGCGGAAGTGTCAGACACATCTTCAGCTTCTCTTGGGTTTCAGCAACATCAGCAATTTCCCCGAGAGTCAGACAGGAGACATACCGGCTAACAGCTTGTACAATTAGCTAGCTGACTTGGGGGTTGATTCACTTTGTAGGACGAGATCCCCGCACTTTGCTCCAATAAGCTGCCTGTCAAGTTACAGGCAGCCTATTAGGCCAATCAATGTGTGGGGATCTCGTCCTACAAAGTCACTGGTTTGACAGTGTCCAGAGTGGGACAATTGGAGCAGCCGTTTGTTTTGAGGTAGCATGAGTAAGTTAATAGTGCATGCTACAGCAGAAGGGTGCCTACTTTGAAGATTTTTCTTACGCTGCCAACTTAGTGCGTTGGTATGCATTTGTGTGCGTTAGTATGTGTTGGTTTGCATTTTTTCCATAGCAGTGCATTGTGAAAAAGATTTCAGTTGAAACGCGTATAGTGGGAACTGTGCCATAGGAAAACATGGGCATTACTTCGAAAATCAGTTTTCTTTCAGTTTTAACTGAGAGCAACTGATTAAGTGTAAAAGGGGCCTAAGCAGCACTGCTTCTACTGATTTGTCTGTGAGCCAGATGTAGCCATCAAAAGAGCCACATCTGGCTCCCAAGCCATAGGTTCCCTACCCCTACTCTATAGGCAGCAGCAGTGTTAGGGAGTCTTGCCCAAGGTTTCCTACTGAATAGGTGCTGGCTAACAGGAAGAACTAAGATTTGAACCCTAGTTTCGTGTCAGAGGCAGAGCCTTTAAAGTGTACCTGAGATGAATAAATGCAAACGTTTGATATGTACCTCGGCCTTCCTCCAGCCCCCTTGGACCTGATCGTTCCCTTGCGTCCTCCTCCGTTGCCTCGTTCCTCCGCTATGGTCCTGGTAACTTCGGTCAGTCAGTGCAGGCACAGTGCGGCAGCACATGCACCCCTGGACAAGAGCGTTCTGCGCCTGTGAACGCAGATTGCAGAATGCTCCCGGCGATGGGAATGCAGCAGAGCACATGGTCGGGCCATGCATCCGCAGTAAGCCGCGACTCCTGAAGTTACCGGGAGCTCTAGCGAATGATCCAGGAAGCGGAGGACGGCGGCGAGGGACAGATCAGGCGAAGGGTGCATGAGGAAGCCCCGGGTATGTATGAAACGTTTGCATCCATTCATCGCAGGTTCTCTTCAACCAGTTCTCTCCCCAGCCACACTGCCTTATGTAGTCTCAGCTGCCTTCCTGTATTCCCCCTGAATTTCTAGTGTGTCTTCCCGCTCTGCTTCCCACGTGGAGCGGATGAAGGATAAAATACGGAAAGAGGGGGAGGAAGGGAGGGAGGGCTGCAGTGCCTGGCAATGGTAGTAAAGCCTCCACATTTGAGCACAGCAAAGCAGCACCTGCCATTCAGGACATCTGTGGTGATTGGCAGGAGACACTGCAGGCTGCAGTAACCGTCCCCTGTGTTTACATACAATAGATTGTCCCCACAGTACTACTGAGCACCTGTCATACACAGGCTCTCTCATTGACAAGCTCTGTTGTAACAATGAGGCAAGCAGGGGGGGAGCCAGGAGGAGGACTGTAGTGTCAACTGCAGAGAAATCAGAGGAGAGGAATACTGCAAAACCCTGCATGCTAGAGCAGGGATTCCCATCTCAGAGAGAGAAAATACCAGAGCTACCCCCCCCCCCCCTCCTCCCCTTACCTCCCCTCATTTCACTGCTACTCCACTGCAGTAAAATGGATTGAATCACTCATCCTGCCTCCTGGAGCCAGGCACCCCGGCTGGGGCAGGCATTTGCAGTGCAATAGGCATTCCTCTCCTCCTGGTCCAAACGACCTGTACACCTGTGCCTTGTAAGGATGCAAAGCAACCATCAGCCATTGCTCCCCTTGTATTTTTTTTTTTTTCAGGACATTGCAGCACATGCTTTCTCAATGCATCCATCAGGCTAATGTCTGCTCTACTAAACAAACCTCATCAAATAAGGCAGCTTTGTTCCTGCACCAGCCAGTAATCCCCAGTACAAGCTCTGATCACAGCTGAGAGGCAGGGGAAGGAGAGAGAGAAGGGGGCAGTCTTGGAAGCCCCCCCTTCCTCCTCTTGGATCGATATCTGGCAGGCTTGCTGCAACTTGCTGCAGTCTGAGTAGAAGAAGAAGAAGCAGAAGCAGAAGTGTGCCTATGGAGTGACCGGAGGAGAGGAGGGATGCGCTGGATGTGACCGGAGGAGGGTACCAATGTCACATGTGCTGGCTAAGGAGACCTGGAGCCTCATCAGCAGCAGCAGCGAGCAGGATCTGGTGGAGGATGCTGCGACAAGTGATCCACACAGGGCTTAAGTCATTCTTCTACAAGCTGGGCTTATTCGTCAGCAGGCACCCGGTGTTCTTCCTCACCCTCCCGGCGGTCCTGACCATCATCTTCGGCTTCCTGTTCTTCAGCCGCTACAAGACCGAGAGTGACCTGGAAGCCCTGGTGGCCCCCAGCCACAGCCTGGCCAAGATCGAGAGGAGCCTGGCCAGCAGCCTCTTCCCGCTGGACCAGTCCAAGAAGCAGCTGTACTCCGACCTGCACACCCCGGGCAGGTATGGCAGGCTGATCGTGCTCTCCAAGCCCGGGGGCAACGTGCTGGCTCAGGCTGAGCACATCCTCCACGTCCACCGGGCGGTGCTGGACATGAAGGTGAACTACCGGGGCTACAACTACACCTTCTCCCACCTGTGTGTGCTGGGCAATGAGGAGAAGAGGTGCCTGCTGGACGATATCATCGCAGTGCTGGAGGAGCTCAGGCAGGCTGCCCTGGCCAATACCACAGTGGCCAAGGTGCCAGTCACCTACCCCAACACCAAACTCAAGGTATGCTCACTGGCTGACTGCTGCATGAACAAATACCATCCTAATAATATGGTCAGACTATGACTGTGAGCTCCTCTGAGGACAGTCTGTGACATGAATATGTGATATGTAAAGTGCTGCATAAGATGTCAGTTCTATATAGATACATCATAATAATAGGGTAGGACTTTCGACTATGACTATAATAGGATTAGATTGTGAGCTGCTTAGAGGACAGTCAGTGACATGACTATGTGATATGTAAGGTACTGCAGAAGTCAGTGCTATATACATAACTAATAAGAATATGGTAGGACTTCAGAGGACAGTCAGTGACATGACTATGTACTCTGTAAAGTGCTGCCGATGATGTCAGAGCTATATAAATACATAGTAATATGGTAGGATACTAGACTATGACAATGGTAGGGATTAGATTGTGAGCTCCTCTGAGGACAGTCAGTGACATGACTATGTACTGTTAAGTGCTGCAGAAGATGTCCAAGCTATATAAATAAATAATTAAATGAAATAATAACATTTTAGGGACATATGACTATGACTGGATTCGACTGTGAGCTCCTCTGAGGACAGTCTGTGACAGGATTATGTACTCTGTAAAGTGCTGCAGAAGATGTCAGTGCTATATAAATACATGATAGTAATAATATGGTAGGACATTAGACTATGACTATGATTGGATTAGACTGTGAGCTCCTCTGAGGACAGTCTGTGACAGGATTATGTACTCTGTAAAGTGCTGCCGAAGATGTCAGTGCTATATAAATACATGATAGTAATATTATGGTAGGACATTGGACTATGACTATGGTAGGATTAGACTATAATGAGCTCCTCTGAGGACAGTCTGTTACATGACTGTGATATGTAAAGTACTGCAGAAATCAGTGCGATATTAATACATAATAATAATAATATGGTAAGACTTTAGACTATAACTATGGCAGGATTAGATTGTGAGCTCCTGAGAACAGTCAGTGACATGACTGTGTACTCTGTAAAGTGCTGCAGAAGATGTCAGTGCTATAATAATAATAATATGGTAGGACATAAGACCATGACTATGGTAGGATTACATTTTGAGCGCCTCTGAAGACAGTCAGTGACATGACTATGTGGTAAGTAAAGTTTCAAATGGGGTGGCGGAAGAAAGTCAAAGGTCATTTCTAGGGCTCTAAATGGGCTGGATCTTTAGGGGATTTCAAAAGGCCATCAAGTCACATTTCTAGAACTGGGGTCTTTAAGGTACTGTCGAAAGAAGATGGTTTGGACATATGTTTTGGGAATAGGTAATCATTTGGCTATATGATGAGATGAAAACTCATCTCTAGGGCAAAGGTTTCCAAGAGACTGCAGACAGCAGCATGGTACTTGTTCAGGGTTTGGTTCTTAAGTGGCTGTGCAAGATGATAAGGAGATGATTGGTTCAGGGCTTGGGACTTTAGTGGATTGGAAAGGTGCCCAAAGCACATCTAGGGCAAGAGCCTTGAGCTGTAAAAAGTGGCCGTGACACATGTTAGCTTTGGGATCATTGAGTGATTGCAGAAACTGGCCATGGCACATGTTTGGAGCATTGGTCATCAGTGGGCTGCAGAAGGTGACCAAGGCACATGTCTAGAACAAAAGTCTTTCAGGGTGCCTGCATAAGCCTGTGTGAGGTGTCCACAAGACATGTCTATAGCAAGAGGCTTTCAGGCAGCCTGCATAAAATGTCATAAGGTGTCCAAGACAAAAGGTCTAGAGCCATAAGGAGCTGTGGAAGGTGGCCAAGATGCATGTCTACCTTGCCACTGGTGCATGTCTAGGACACGGTTTGTCAATGGGCTGCAGAAGATGACCAAGACACATGTCTATGGCAAGAATCTTTCAGGCAGCCTGTATAAAACTACATAAGGTGGCCAAGACACCAGGACTGTGGCTAGAGTTATAAGGGGGTGTGGAAATTGGCCAAATCACCTATCTTGCGTTGGGAATGGGATCTTTGGGTGAGTACAGATAGTGACCAGGGGGTACACCCCTAGGGCTGGAGTTTAAAAGAAGGTTTGGAAAGTGATACAAGAACATTGCTGTTGGACATGTTTTCCTACAGTTTAAAAAGTTTGACATGAAAATTACTAATGGTGAAGTGTCAGACAAGTGAGAGCTTGCCTATTACCTGAAACTCTTTCGCTTCTCTGGGTCTACTTGCAAATTTAGGATGTAATGAGGATTGTGAGCAGTGCTCATACACCAGGGTAAGCTGCCTGATAGGACATCCATGAAACTGCTTTCCACTGATCCTGGAAAAACCAATCATATGGCCCTATATCCTGTGAGAGTTTTGTTTCAAAGGGCCCTATGAACTCTAAGATAAGAATGTATTCACTCTATATGTGTTTTACCAGCATTAAGATGAATTGCAGCAAACCCCCCTCCCCCCCCATACTTTATTATACATATTATTAATTCATTAAAAGGCTAACTGGACATGAATGAGTGCCTAGTGTCCACTATTTGCCTAATTTTAATAGTTATAAAGTACTTGCCAGCAGGTTGAAGTGGATGAGCTTAGTTCCAGTGCAGTTGCCTAGAGCGACCATCAGAAACAAGCCTATGTTTTACGGTCCAAACCCGATTGGTTGACAACTGCACCACTTTTGCTCTGTTTGCCTGTTTTGGTAAATCAGCCCATGAAGGATAGTAGTCCATAAAACTTCCTTTAGTAGTCCATAAAACTTCCTTTATCCCCCTCCCCCACCCAGTAAGAAGCATCCAGCTCTCCCCCACTATATAAAGCATGCGGCCATTTTCTCAGCCCCATTTAAATGGTATGTGATGTCTGACACCCCAATCCCCCAACTTTATTCCAGTGCTCCTTTGGTAGCCACCTCTCATCGTCCATCTACCTCTACAGAGAGGTTAAGAAGTGGTGCTAGCACCCTTTTTTTGTCCAGCGCTGGGTCTGGTCCATCCTCCTCTGCTGCAGCCACCCACTCTCAACTCCCCAGAAGGGAGTCAGTGTTGCAAACCCTTCACGTTAAAATCCCCCCCCCCCCCCCCCCCAAAAAAAAATACATGTTATCTTACAGCTTTTCACCAAAAATCCACGTAATCTGGCAGAGGTTCTTCCAAAATACAGATAATATGGCAGTGGTTCCCTAAAAATAGATGTAATCTGGCATCAGCGATTCCCCCAACATACACATAATCTGGCAGCAGTTCCCCAAAATATACTTAATCTGACAGCAGTGGTTCCCCCAAAAAAGGTAGCCAGGTCTATAGGTGTCCCCAGAATAGGTGGCCCGGGGTATAGATGTCCCCAGAACAGGTAGCCAGGGGTAGAGATGTCCCCAGAACAGGTAGCCAGGGGTAGCTATGTCCCCAGAACAGGTATCCAGGGGTAGAGATGTCCCCAGAACAGGTATCCAGGGGTAGAGATGTCCCCAGAACAGGTAGCCAGGTGTGTGTCCCCCCCAAGCGGGAGGGGAGAAGCGCAGAGAAGAGGGAGCGATCATGGGCACAACAGTGGGGAAGGGGGGACGTCTCCCCCCCCCTTCCCTCACCTTAGGGCTCCCCTTCCCTCGCTCCCCCCTCCAGAACTAAGTCGTGTGCAGCGGCTGGCAGCGTGCGGAGCTTACCTCCGTCTCGTTGCAGGGGCGGGATGGTCTCTCTGCATTTGCCGCTAGTCTGGTCTAGACTAGAGCAGCGGCACCAGAACTTCCGGTGCTTGGAAGAAGACGGAGGTAAGCTCTGCCCACTGCCAGCCGCCACACAAGACTTAGTTCTGGAGGGGAGAGCGAGGGAGGAGGAGCCCTAAGGTGAGGGAAGGGGGGAGAAACATTCCCCCCTTCCCCACCGCTGTGCCCACCGCTCTCCCTCTTCTCTACACAGCTCTCCTTCTGCTCACAGGGTGGCTAAATGGCCGCCCTTACGGACGCTGCTGAATTCCTTACGGAATTCACAGGCAGCTAAATTTGTAACAAAATTTACGGTATGCCTTCAAATTTACAGGAGGTTGTCAACACTCCTCCTGGTCCCGGGTCTTCCTGCATGTCACCTGACATCGTGCTACATGCAGGAGGCCAGGACAGAGGCAAGTTTGTGGACACCTGCAGCAGAGGAGGACAGATAGGAAATTAAGCTGTTAATTTGGGCACACAGACCATTTTCTAACTTGGTGCCGCCTAAGGGCGTAACTACAGGGGAGCAGCCCTTGCAATTGCAGGGGGGCCCAGAGCTGTAAGGGGGGCCCAACTACTACTTCACTTCCTGCAATAAAGGGGTCCATCCTTCAGATCAGGTGTTTTTGTGGCTATATTTGTTATGGGTGTGAAGATTAGGATGTCCACACTTGTTTTATGACCCTTGCAAGATGGACCCCCAGGCTGTGAGGGTCACCAGGGGGAGCAATGAAAAGGGTGTGAAAACTGGGGGGAACCTATCAAAGTTTTGCTGCGGGGCCCCATGACTTGTAGTTATGCCACCGGTGTCACCATTGACTGTGGTGTAAAGTTGCAGCTATGGTGGGTTGAGTGCTTAAATTTGGAGCTGTGGTTCGGCTTATGTAGCCAAACTCCAGATATCGGCACCAGGGATCTGCTGTTACAGAGCCAAATTCTGGATATCGGCATCGGCAATAACTCAATTTATAGGTACTGGGCTTCGGCCATAGATTGCCGAACTCTGGCTGTGGTGTACGGGCAGCCAAGGAACATTATCGGCTGTGATGGAGCATAATCGGCTGCAGCACTGGGCTACAGTGGCGGATGTTAGGCTTAGGGCTTAGTTTTAGGATGGTTAGCTTTAGGGGATAGGGTTCGGTTAGTAATTAATGGAGGCATAGTTAGAGGAGGGTTAGTGTTTTTAAAAAGTAGGGTAGGGGTAGGTTAGATTTGATAGTGCCAGCGATGCACAAATTACCGACGCTAAGTAGTTATTAGAATATCGGTAATGATATTCAAAATAGTGGCAATCCCGGTGCCTAAATTAACTCATGCCACTGTTTAAAGTGGACCGGAACTCTTGCACAGGACAGATGAAAAACCTAGAGAAATGCACCCTGTATGTATTTACAGAGTTAAGCCTGTCTAATTTATCCTCACCTGTGACTAAGCATAACTTTAATTTGATCTCTCAGGTGTGTCAGATGGCTGCCTTGGCAGAGCAGCTAATTTGTAAACACAGGAAGTGAACCCTGTCTGCTTCCATGAACGCAGGAAGTAGATACACTGCAGATTATTGCAGGTTTGTATCATTTGTAACAAAGAAATGTTTTTCTTTAAAGGTTATTATGCTGTTGCTTATCGTTTACAGCAGAGAGGAAGTTCTGGGTTCAGGTCCACTTTAAATGTACATGCTCTGAAGGGGTACTCTGATAGAGGGAGCTCTATTGCTGCAGGGGATACCCGACTTGTAATTACTCCACTGATTCAGTTTCAGACAGTTCATCCTGTAATTAGTAGTCCTTTACTAGGTGATCACTAGTTGGTGGTAAAGAATATATGGTGGAAATTAAATCAATGATCACCAAATCCAAACGTAAAGCCTCTTACACACACTGGAGGGCAGTGGCGTAGCTAAGTAGCTGTGGGCCCCGATGCAAGTTTTACAATGGGGCCCCCCAAGCACTCTATACATAGCAATTGATATGGCGCACCAAAACCTGCCAATGGCAACTACAGTGTCAGAGGTGCAAGAAGGGGATGGGGAACAGTTTGTTAATGATCACTACTACTCAAAGTATCTATAGAAGTGAGTATTATGAGCACAGGACCAATAGAGATCTAATACTATAGTTGAGGGAGGATACTTCGGGGCCCCTCTGGCCTAAGGGCCCGGATGCGGTGGCTACCTCTGCAACCCCTATTGCTATGCCCCTGCTGGATGGTTTTCAGCCAAGGCGGTTGGTTAAGTGCCAGATCATCTCAGCCGAGCACATTACTCCCCTCCTTACCCCTCCTCCCACCTGCCGAAGACACACTGTTGTGGGCTGTGACATCATCACTCCTCCCCACTCCATAACAATAGAATGCAACGCTAACAAACACAGCATTTGGGCCTGAATTGTCACCTGATTGCTGTGCATGTGTACCTTAACAACAGGGCGTGTGTCACCCCCACCTTACTAATGCCAGTGCAACAACTGATTTGATATCCCAAGTATGGCTCTAGTTTGATGCTTTTTTTTACATTGTAATAGGCTAATGCAGTGGTAGCAGGAAATTTAGGTGCCTGCAGCTAATGGACGATTTGGGTGC
The DNA here is from genome assembly GCF_040937935.1 of Hyperolius riggenbachi. Lineage (NCBI taxonomy): Eukaryota > Metazoa > Chordata > Amphibia > Anura > Hyperoliidae > Hyperolius > Hyperolius riggenbachi. The sequence continues at coordinate 71,831,221 of NC_090649.1, read as the reverse complement.
CCGATAGGTGCTAATGGAAATATCGTTAATACGTCGCCCAAAACAGAAACTTGTGCGCCTGATAAATATCATTTTTAGTATTGGAACATTCAAGTTTTTGAAATATGTTGTCTTTTTTTTAAACTTGAACTGTTATAGTTTTTGTAACATTATTTTGTTTGTATGTACAAATGTTATGTTTGTAAGGGTGTCTGTGTAGGGGGGAAGAGTTAGGCGCCAGGAAGGTTGTAAGTCTGGGGGGGGGTGTTAGGGTTAGGCACCACTGGGGGGGGGGTTAGGGTTAGGTACCACCGGGAGAGTCTTAGGCTTAAGCACCACCAGGGGGTTAGGCACCACCGGGGGGGGGGGGGGGGGGGGGTTAGTCTTGGGGTTAAGCACCACCAGGAGGTTAGGGTCTTAGGGTTAGGCACCACGGGTGGGGGGGGGGGTGTTAGGGTTAGGTACCACCGGGGGAGTCTTAGGGCTAGGCACCACCAGTGGTGTTAGGGTTAGGTACCACCAGGGTAGTCTTAGGGTTAGGCACCACTGGGGCGTTAGGGTAAGGCACCACCAGGGGGGTCTTAGGGTTAGGCACCATCGGGGGGCTAGGCATCACCAGGAGAGTTTGGGTTAGGCATCAGTAGTGGAGGGTTCTGTGTGAGAGTAGAGTTAGTTTAAGCTGTAGTAAAATATCAGTAAGATTTTCCAATGTTTTATTACTGTTATTAACAATTTTCATTTGGCAACATTACTACGATAATATACACCATCTACACTTTAAAAACAAAGAATATTCATAGATATTAACAATATTTTTATTAACAAAACCCTGCACCCATTTTTCCTTGCGCCCCCTTTTCATGCAGGCAATGCAATTACTTTCATTTTTGGGAAGCATGAGTTACTTGAACAGCCATTTATCAGTACATGTAAATCTGTGAGGTATTGTTGCTTTTGGAGCCCCGATTGATAGACGATCACTAGCCGTGTTTGCTGGTGTCCTTGATGCTGTTTGTGACATGTAGAGCATTTTTTGCTCTGTGGAACTGTTGCTTACTGCAGTGTTCATAGTGTAGAGCAAGCGTGTGAATTGGAGTCCGCCCCGGACGCTCTGTAGTCATCTCAGGGGGGTTGTCAGAGCATTGCCGCAGCCTCTCACACTCGTGTATTGTACTGTCCTTCCTGGATTTATAGCCCCAGAGCCTCTGTAGTACTGTCCACATGAACTGCGTATTTTTTGTTTATGTCATCTGTAGATTAACAGCACAAATGCCTCTGCTACATAATGTTACACAGTGTAACGGAGGAGTGACAGAAAGTCACAATTGTAAGTCGATGTTCTGCATTTTCACAAACTCAGTATTTACTCGAGCAACCTATTTGGACATCGGTGCCAAAACGCAACCTATAAAAAGGTACATCATTACTGAATCAGTAATGATGTATCTTTTCCATAGGTTGCGTTTTGGCACCGATGTCCAAATAGGTTGCTCGAGTAATATTGGGTGTGATCATTTTGACATTTGCGCACCACATGTATATGGACAGCACGGTGGCGTAGTGGTTAGCTCTCTCGCCTTGCAGCGCTGGGTCCCCACTTTGAATCCCAGCCAGGTCACTATCTGTACAATTGTATGTTCTCCCTGTGTCTGCGTGGGTTTCCTCCGGGCTCTCCAGTTTCCTCCCATATCACAAAAAGATACAGATAATTTAATTCTCTTCCCTCTAAATTAGCCCTACACTACAATACATACACAGACATATGGCTATGGTAGGGACAGTGGCGTAGCTATGGAGCTATGGGCTCTGATGCAAGTTTTACAATGGGGCCCCCCAAGCACTCTATACATAACAATTGATACGACGCACCAAAACCTGCCAAGGACATCCACAGTGTCAGAGGTGCAAGAAGGGGATGGGGAACAGTTTGTTAATGATTACCACTATTCACATTATAGAAAGCTAATACTGTCGTTGAGTTGGGGCCCCTCTGGCCCAAGGGCCCCAATGCGGTCGCAACCTCCACCCCCTATTGCTACGCCCCTGGGTAGGGATTAGATTGTGAGCCCCTCTGAGGGACAGTTAAATAACAAGACAATATAATCTGTACTGTGCTGCGGAATATGTTGGCGCTATATAATTAATAATAATAATAAAAAATGTATTTGGCAACCCTGATGTACCTGGGCTGGGGCGCTCTGCATGCATATTAGGGAGAGATATGTATAGGTTGGTGAGGGGTAATAAAATGTCGTCTGTGAACAAGGATATTCTTCTAGCTCTGGGACACTGAGAGAATGTGAAAGACTGTATCAATCATATGAGACAATAAAACATTAAACCTACTTTTTCTGCTTTTAAAGCGGGATTGTCAGCACAATATCAAATTCCATGTATCCACTGCTCGGTGTTTATTATGTAGTCTACATCCTGACCCTACATTGCAAGCATTCCAATATAATCATCAATGTTTCTCCTGTAATGGAACTTATCTCTGTCAGCCAGGCTCTATTCTGGTACATTGCCGGGGAGAGGGAAGCGTGTTATCTTCCCTCCCACATTCCTGTTCCTCACTGATTGGCTAAGGGCAGTTCAGTGTGATGCCAGGCTGAGAAGAGAAATGCACCTCACCACTCTGCAGAAGCAGCTGAAATACGATCTATGCTGTGCTCTCATGTGTTTACAAAGGAAGCTAGAGATATGACAGTGCAGTTTCTAAGAGAAAAAAAAAAATAAGAGAGGAAATTACATCAGGATTGGCTTCAGTCAGAGGCAGTAAAGATGGAAAATGTCTGGAAGCCATTTTCTCGTTACTTACTGTACACAATTCACTGAGATCAAAATGTGGACAGTACAATACATATGTTATGTAAGTAGAATGCGTATTTTTCTACTTACATATGTGTTTTTTTCCTGGGATGGTATGGATGTTCCTGCTGCTTTAAAAAAAAGACAAAACTGGGATTCAAAAAAACAAAGTCATTTTCAGGATTAAAGGATAGATACAAATGTGCATCACCTAAGGTTTCCTTTAAGATTATTCAGATCGAAAGAAAAGCTCTTTTTTTCAAACAATCTGCAGCATTATAGGATTAAAACTATTCCCGATCTCAAAATCAGTTGTATGTATGAAAAACTCTGTCATGCTGATCGACCAGTTATTTTAGGAAACATTCCGTAATGTGATCGTTGAGGAATGATTAGACCCACCAGCCTACAATTGGAATAATCAGATTGAAAAAACGATTGTTCACCAAAATTGTCCCATTATTGGGCACCTTATAGGTGCAGACATGTATTTGTGCTGTGCAGCACTCAGTGGCAAGACTAGATGATGACATTAGGTGACAGCTAAATAACTTGTGAAATGCCTGGTCTGAGGTACTTTTACCTTCCTCACCTCACTTCCTGTGGCACAGACCTCCATAGCTGTGTGCTGCAATCTTCTGAGAGAGTTCCGTCTATTCTTCACACAAACGCAGTCAGAACAGGATGAAACAGAGGTTACTATTTAGCGGGTGCACAAATTAGCATGGGGGTTAAGATTGCTATGGGGGTGGCCATGGGGTTCAGGTTAGTTGCCCACAACAGTGCGAAGTGGGGGTAATCTAGGTTAGGCGTCGGCTGGGGGTGGTTTTAAGGCTAGACACCCACTAGGGATAAGTTAGGTGCCCACCAGGGGTGGGTTTTTAAGGTTAGGGACTGACGGGTGTGGGGTGTGGTTAAGGTTAGGCTTTACCAAGGGGAGGGGGTGCTCTGTGTGAGAGTTGGGAGAGGTTAGGTCATACGGAAATATTGGCAAATATTACCGATATTTCACGGCTATTTCCTGCACTTTTTCAACCAATTGTTTTTTTGGAGGGTAAACCCCATGCCCGACTTAGCTTATGGCACTTTTGAATGTATGTGAACAGAATGGCCACTCTGAGCCAACCAGCAGCAACCTGGCCTGCAGATGGCCTTGTTTTTTTTCTCAGCAGTGTTGCTTGCAAATTTTCACCAAAGTCATTTTCACATCGAAAATGGTATTTTCGATTTTGAGATTTTTTTTTGCAAAAAAGTAGCTTGAATTTTCAAATTTTTTGCAAAAATATGGAAAATCTTTATTTTACCGCCAAAAGCGCAATAACATGAAACACAGTATTTTATTTCTACAGCGCAATTTTTTACCGCATTAATAAAATAAAATTATATTTTTAATGTAAAAATTCGCGAAAATCTAAAAAAAAAAAAAATATTTTCGACAGCATTTTCGCTTGAAAATCAAATGTAACATTATTTTCGTGAAACTTAAAGCAAAAAGAATATTGGCATTTTCGCTCCTCACTGTTCCTCAGCTATGCTTTTAAAGGCATTTTAGTGGCACAATCCCATTTTCACACACAAAGGTGACATTTGGGCAATGTGCTAGCTGAGATACTGGATGGTGTATTTAGATCCATGCTCAGAGATGGGCGTCTAGTCTTGCCCTTGACAGATTCCCTATAGCTTGTAAGGTAAGCAAACAGCCTTTCTTCAGATTGAAGCGTCAGCTCTCTAAAGCAAAAGACAGTAATTCAATGGCTTTATTTAGTTTATTACATAGAACCACGTTTAGCCAATATATAGATTGTAACCAGCCCCGTACACCTGCCAATCAGGGAGTGAAAGCTTTTTAATTAGGCTTTGGCACATTGTTAACTGGAGACTTGGCTGCTTTAATTTAACCACTTAAGGACCAGGCTCTTTTTTCCTGATCTGTGCTGCGTGGGCTCTCCAGCCCACAGCACAGATCAGGTTTGCAGAGTGGCGATCAGACTTCCCCCCTTTTTTCCCCACTAGGGGGATGTCCTGCTGGGGGGGTCTGATCGCCGCCGGCTATCTGTGATTTGCGGGGGGGCTCCTCAAAGCCCCCCTCCGCAGCGATTTTCGCCCTCTCTGCCTTTCCCTCCCTCTCCCTTATGCTGTGGGCTGCGCCGCCTAGAATAGGCTTCAGCCTATCAGATGCCAGCAATCCCCGGCCACTCAGAGGCTGAGGATCGCCGATCTCTTTTATGGCGCTGCTGCGCAGCAGCGCCGTATGATGAAAACAGCAGGGATTTCTTCCCCGCGTGTTTACATTTAGCCTGCGAGCCGCGATCGGAGGCTCGCAGGCTGTTCACGGAGACTCCCTCCGTGAACTGACATGGAACGGCCACTCGAACAGCGGCTGTTTCCATGGTAACACCACTTTGACCTGCCGACGTCTATCAGCGTTAGGCGGTCGTTAGAGGAGCCTTAACCAAGGATGGAACTTCATCCCAAGTAGCTGATACCCCCTTTCCCACAAGGAATCTTTACCTTTTCACAAATAGATCAGCATGGGGGGGGGGGGGCATTGTGGCTGAGTTGAAATCCTTCACACAGTGTGATGTCAGGGCCATGGCCATTCTGTGAACCTCGTTGCATTGTGGGAGTTAACGGCTGTAGCCAGCTGACAAGCAAGCAGTATGTTCAGGTAGCCATATATCTAGCGATGTTGGGCAGATTCGACAAAGAGACAAATTTCTCTCTAATCGAATGTGATTAGTGAGAGATCTGTCTGCTGCCCATACTCCACAGGCTAATTCCCGATCAGTTTCATACTGAAACTGATCAGGAATCGGCCTTGTGATGTCGCATCTGACTGCCTCCTCGGCCTGAGGCTGTCCTCCCTAATGTTTAATTCCCCCCCCCCCCCCCGGTGCCCAGTACCTGTCCGCGGCCTCTGCTTGCTCTGGGCTCCCTCCGTTGTTGCCTAGTAAGGGTGCGCGTGTGATGTCAGACGTCACACACACGCCCACGTTACTAGGCACCCATGTGGCGTGCACGTATGGAGAGCAGAGGGAGCTAGGAGCAAGCGGAGACCCCGGACAGGTAATGTATAGCATGCACTGGGCGGGGGACACATTTTACATTAGAGGTGGCAGTGTTATGGATTTTGTTGTGGTGGTCGCTCCACCCGATATTGCTAGCCGTTACCGTCACGCACCCGATCGAGCAAGTCGGCCCAACATCTTGCAGCATGTCCGATCGGTTTATGCGACCAATTTCGGCCCAAGATTGGTCCCATTGTCAGCGGGGCATGCTCTTGGTGTAACCGATTTTCAATTACAATAATCGAATTGGATGGTCAATCAGCCGCCAAGTCGCCTGATGTATGGCTACCTATATAAATATACAGATATACATACAGTTGAAGTGTGCCGTACAGTTACTGTGCGCTGCTCTCCACTCTTCGGGTTGCTGCTGATCTGCAGATCTGTGAGTGTAGAAAATTGGCAAGCAGCTATATATCCCAGCTGACACCAATACTCTATACAGGGCAGAGGCGTAGTAATAGCCATAGCAGCTGCTATGGGGCCCTGGAGCAGAGGGAGCACAGGTGGTACTTGATGTATATTCACTATTAACTTTCTTGTGTTCCTCCACCCTATGATTTTGCATAAGTACTCATGCACTACATGCAGAGTAGATTGAATGAGAATTTAAATTGCCCAATTAACTCCTATCCATAGGACCAGGGCAGGTGGCATTGCTCAAGAGTGTCTTCATCTTATGGCCCATGAAAGTTTTGCTATGGGGCCCCATAATCTCTAGCTACACCACTGGCACCTTGGCTACCTATACCAGGGGCGTGCAACTTTGGCTACCTACCTGTACTGGAGTGCTACCTATACCGGGGTAGCTACCTATACTGTGGGAGGGCACCTTTGGCTACCTATTATTATGGGAGAAGAGGCCTATGACTGGGAGCACAAACTATGCGCCGCTTGGGGCCACAAAAACCTTAGCAGCACCCCTGAACGGAGCCATGGAAGCCCATGAAGTGGTGGAAGGGTTGGACAACAGAGGCCACAAAGGGTGGTAAGTACTTGCTAAAAAATTCCATGAGCTCTCACCATTATTTTTGGTCTTGAAGTTCTTATTCTCATACAGTCGATTAAAAGTATGCTTCACAGTAACTGTTAACGTGTGCGTTGCATGCAGTGCGCTACCACGTTGCACATTAACACACCCACTGTGAACGTCGCACACGTGGTGCGTTACAGAGAGGCTCTTGTGCCGCACCACGGTGCACCGCCTCCTCAAGAGTTACCTGAACATATATTTTAGTAGAAAACGACATGTGTTTACTTAAATCTGAACATCCACCCTGAAAAATTGAGAGAAGAGAGAGAGTGAGAGAATTAGAACTGCCCTCCAGAAAATTGGGGGTTATTTGGTAATCTCATCAGGTCATATGTTAGTTCAGGTACCCTTTAAAGTGTACCAGAGATGAAAAAAAAAAACATGCATACCTAGGGCTTCCACCAGCCCTCTCCAGCCTGAACGCTTCCTCAGCACCATCATCCACCTTCTGTATTCAGTTGGGAACAGTCGGTGCAGTGCGGCTTCGCACGCTCCCTGTCTCGCTCCCATGGCCAGGAGAGTTTTATGACTGCGCAGACGCAGAGAGCTCCTCAGTGACGGGAGCATGGCGGGGCAGGCTTGGCCGCACATGTACAGTAAGCCCCAACTGCCGAACATACCGGGACCCCTTATGGAGAATACAGAAGGCAGAGGATGGCGCTGAGGGAGTGATCAGGCCGGAGGGGGCTGGAGGAAGCCCCAGGTATGTATGACTTTTTTGAGTTGTTTTTTCATCTCAGGTTCCCTTTAAAGTCCCTATCCAGTAGCTAATGATTTCCTAGTTCTTTGTAGGCACTCAGTTGAAGAGCTTGTGTTTCCTAATTAGCTGACTTTAGCCAACGCTGCTCCACAGACATCTCTTCATTGTATGGTACAAACCTGTCTCAGAGAATCAGTCTGTGCCTTCCTCCTTAATGCCTAAAGGCTGCGCAGATCACTCAGAAACAGCCTTATCAGTCTGCAGACAGACTGTACACATGGCGGACTGTCGCTGGAACGTCCGCCTGACGGACCCGTCGTTCCTACACATCAAGCGTGTGTACGGGCCTTTATACACACGGTACGATATGTAAAATCCGTCATGTCCGATTTTGCTCCCGATCGTTTTCGCACTCGATTTCTCATAGCGGTGAATGGAAAAGATAAGAAAAACAAATGAAGATAAGAGAATCGAGCGCAGAATCGAGTGTGGAATCGTGCGGGAAAAATGATCGGGTCGCAAAATTGCATAGAAAATCTTACCGTGTGTACCCAGCATAATGTCAGAACAGATGATGCTATCCGAACAGCTGCAGCCACAGAGTCTAAAACTCACACTTTCCTCAGCTGCTCATGGTCATGTGATTTCAAGACAAGATATTGTAGCTGACGGGGCCTCATTTCACACAAAAATGTACATTTGTACACTTCGATGGTTAGAGGAACTGTAGTAAAAATAACATACCCGTATTTTTCGCCGTATAACACGCTCCGGCATATAAGACGCACCCAGATTTAGAAGGCAAAAATCAGGAAAAAAAAAGAAAAAACTAAACCTTGGTGCGTCTATGATGCAGGGGCGTCTTATGGACTTTTCACCCCCCAGTTACTCTGCATACTATTACACTGACCACATAAGGGGACAGTGTAATGATTGCCTATTCCCATGTTGCCTGCCTGTGTTCCCCTATGTGGTCAGTGTAGGGATTGGCTGTTTCTGTGTCCCCCTGTGCCTGTCATGTCCTCCTGTGCCAACCATGCCCTTCTGTGCCAGCCATGTCCCCCTGTGGCAGCCATGTCCCCCTGTCAGTCTCCCCCTGTGCAAGCCATGTCCCCGTCAGTGTCCCTGTGCCAGGCATGTCCCCCTGTCCATATCCCCCTGTGCCAGCAGCGTAATTACAGTATATACGTTACCTGCTCCTGCCGCCGCGCTCCTGGCTCCAGTCCTGCTTTGCGATCCTCTTCTGCCATCCACCGATGCCTGCTGCTACAGCCGCCGCGCTCCTGGCTCCAGTCCTGCTTCGGGATCCTCTTCTCCTATCTACCGCTGTTGCAGCCGCCGAACATTGCTGGCCGGTGAGTCCTAATTAGCCGCGCGGTGATTACGCAATCAGCACTCGTGCGCCGGGGTCACGCATGCGGCTGTAGCGCGGCGGCTGTAGCAGCAGGCATCGGTGGATAGCAGAAGAGGAACCCGAAGCAGGACTGGAGCCAGAAGCGCGGCGGCTGTAGCAGCAGGCATCGGTGGATGGCAGAAGAGGATCGCGATGCAGGACTGGAGCCAGGAGCGCGGCGGCAGGAGCAGGTAACGTATATACCGCTTCCCTGCACACCTCTGCATTCCAAAATCTGTACCTTCGCCGCATAAGACGCACCCACTTTTCCCCAACAATTTTGGGGAAGAAAAAGTGCGTCTTATACGGCGAAAAATACGGTAATTAATAAAACTGCTCATCTTTTACAAAATTCTTTGAAGGATTTTTTGAGGCCTTGTTCACATTGCGTTCTGTTCCCATGTCCGTCCGCGTTGTTTTTTTTTTTTTTTTTTGAGGCGTCTTGTTTTTCCGATTCCCGGTGCTTCGTTTTTTGTGCTTAGCGTTTTTCTAAGCGTTTTTTCCAAGCGGTTTTGTAATTCACTCCCTGTCGCAAGTCAGAAAGTGAAGTCTTTCCCCCAGAAAAGAATAAATACAATGTATTTATTCTTAACAACGCGAGCGCAGTCGCCTTAATGAGCACTTTTGTGCGCGTTCGCCGATTTTCCTGTACCTTCAATTGAGGTGGAATTGCCCTGAAAATGGGACATGCACCCGATTTCCGAGTCGCACCGCGCACAACCCGCACTGATATGAACCTTCTCACAGACATTCATTAGCCACGGAATCGGGGGGCGTTTTTAAAAACCGCAAGCGGGCGGAAAAAAGCTGAAAACGCCTGCAGTGTGAACAGTCCCTTAGTCAGTGTTTGCCCATAGTAAATTCTTTCCTCTCCTTGATCTACATTCTGATATGTATCACTAGTGGTGACATCTTTAGTCCTGCCGGGTGATCTGTAGGGAATTTTAGTTACTTAGAGTTCTATACACAGTGGGAGATACAGCTTGCTCGGCAGTTGGAAAAAGCCGTTATTTCCCACAATGCACACAGAAAGCAAACTGTCAGGACCAGGGTCATGACATCACACTATGGGAGGGGTTCCACCACAAAACCAGCCGCACAGAATTGGAATCAAGCTCAATCCTTTGTTAAAGTTCCTCTTTAAGCTTTTAGAAGATATTTTTAGATTTGCACCCAGCAGGTGATCTTTAAAGGATACCCCAACTGAAATGTGACATAATGAGATAGACATGTGTATGTACAGTGCCTAGCACACAGATAACTATGCTGTGTTCCTTTTTTTCTTTCTCTGCCTGAAAGAGTTAAATATCAGGTATGTAAGTGGCTGACTCAGTCCTGACTCAGACAGGAAGTGACTACAGTATGTCCCTCACTGATAAGAAATTCCAACTATAAAACACTTTCCTAGCAGAAAATGGCTTCTGAGAGCAAGAAAGAGATAAAAAAGGGGAATTTCTTATCAGTGAGGGTCACACTGTAGTCACTTCCTGTCTGAGTCAGGACTGAGTCAGCCACTTACATACCTGATATTTAACGCTTTCAGGCAGAGAAATAAAAAAAGGAACACAGCATAGTTATCTGTGTGCTAGGCACTGTACATACACATGTCTATCTCATTATGTCACATTTCAGTTGGGGTATCCTTTAAACTCAGCGGGCGCACCTAAGCTGATAAAAAGTATGTTTACTGGTGAACTTTACCCTGAGCTGAGTCTGCTTTTAGCAACCCCCAGCTGCGTGGCTGATCCATTGCCTATAGAGTGCCTGTACGTCAGTGGAAATGTCAGACACATTTTCTCATTCTCCCGTCCTGCGGCTGCCTCCGTTTATGGGGGGTGTCGGTTGTGAAGATGTGTTTCCATCCCTCCTGGCTGTAGAGGCTCTGGGGGAATCTGGGGACGGCCAGTATAGATAGACTCGGTAATAGCTGCCTGGGGACTGCTCTGGGTTTCTATCTCTCAGTCGCCGGGTGTTTAAAGGCTGCCGTAGTCTCCCCGTTCTGCTAATTGATGTGTTGTACTGATGCGTGTTCATTTGCAATGGAAATTGGGAGGCAGCGATGTGTATCGCGTCGCTGAAATCCATTAACTTCAATGTGCGCATTATTTCCCTGTGTCTGCTGTCACGGGAAGCCGTTAAGGCAGCAAACTCTGAGAATTTGTATATTTCTCTTTGTGAATCCATTAATGTCCCACAAGGCATCTGGGCAATTATCAAGCCTCTTGACGGCATCACTGCTGTAGGTTTTCCGAGCATTTACGTAGTATCTTCCTGTGGTGTTGCGTCCGTGCGTTAATTGTAAGAAGCGAAGGAGGGGTCCACACACAGGCTTGCGGAACAATTAAAAAACTTTATTGTTCCCACACGCACATGTTATGACAACTGTCACAGCCGACGATTATTTCGGGGCCACTAGAGTCCCCTTTGCCAAGGCATAGGCAGACTAACATGTACATGGGTGTGCGGGAACAATAAAGTTTTCTCATTTCATTCTGCAAGCCTGTGTGTTGACCCCTCCTTCGATTCTTCCCATATTGTTGCCATTGGGATCCTGCACCAGCAACCCCTCCAGCACAGGTGTGCGATTCTTTTGTGTGCACATTTATCGTTTCACAGCCACTGGCTTTCGTAATTTTTGTTAGATAAAATGCACATTATACAGTAGAGTCTCATTTATCTGGCACAGCCTGATGCTGGATGGTGTTCGTGCCAGTTGCTTTAAAAGTCAAGCAACCAGCATTAAATTTAACACTATCCACGCCCCGATGACAGGCAGAGTTGTGTGCGCAGCCCAGGAGTGGCAGTCACTTACAAATCCTCCAGGCGCTGGTCTGCTTCAGTCTTGTAGTTCCCATCGGCTTTCCGTCGTCCTCCATACATGGCTCTGATGGGTCATGTGACTCGATGTGGGTCAGCTGACACGCCAGGAGCCATACAGGGATGGCGCAAAGCCCCTGGGAGTTACAGGAGTGAAAAAGACCAGCGCCCGGAGGATTCGTAAGTAGCTTCTGCTGCGCACAACTCTGCAAATGTTGGAAGGAATGCCCCCATTCTCCCCCGCCAGGCATGCTGGTTGGTTGCAGTGTTGGGCGAACAGTGTTCGCCACTGTTCGGGTTCTGCAGAACATCACCCAGTTCGGGTGATGTTCGAGTTCGGCCGAACACCTGGTGGTGTTCGGCCAAACTGTTCGGGTTCGCCCGAACTGCTGAATGCCCGGCCGAACAGGGCCCCTGTTCGGCCGAACAGGGCCCTGTTCGGCCGAATACGGCCCCCCTATGGGGTCGCAGGCATAAGGGGGGAGCATGCCCCGATCGGCGGAAATTCCCCCCACCCCCTCCGCTAGCGCTCCCCCCTCTGCCCGCTTCCCCATACAAAAGTTTGACGAAAGTAAAATAGTACCGGTGGTGGTGGCTGGCTGCTGCAGTGGCTGGCTGGCACTATGAAGTGACTGAGGAGGAGGAGTCGGAGTAGGACGCGTTGAGGGAGGCCGGGCAGCGGGCGGTTCAGCGGTAGTACCCTTGTGGTACTTCCGCCCTTTCTCTGACCTCACGTCCTCTGCGTGATGATGCATACGAGGGTACGCATGACGCGTACCCTCGTATGCAGAGGACGTGAGGTCAGAGAAAGGGCGGAAGGGTACTACCGCTGAACCGCCCGCTGCCCGGCCTCCCTCAACGCGTCCTACTCCGACTCCTCCTCCTCAGTCACTTCATAATGCCAGCCAGCCACTGCAGCAGCCAGCCACCACCACCGCTACTATTTTACTTTCGTCAAACTTTTGTATGGGGAAGCGGGCAGAGGGGAGAGCGCTAGGGGAGGGGGTGGGGGGAATTTCCGACCCCCCCCCGCGATCGGGGCATGCTCCCCCCTTATGCCTGCGACCCCATAGGGCCCCCAAAAGCGGGATGTTCGGGGAGTTCGGGGTTCGGCCCGAACATGCCGAACATCGCGGCCATGTTCGGCGAACGTTCCTGAACCCGAACATCCAGGTGTTCGCCCAACACTAGTTGGTTGAGACTGCCGGATGCCTAGTCAAAATAAACAATAAGGTTAAAGGGACTCTGAGCTCAAAATAAAAACGAAATCGGTACTCACCTGGGGCTTTCTGCAATCCAGTGTAGGTTACATCTGTAGTCACCACACCGGCCGCCTCGCGTCATCATGGTGGCCAGTGTGACAGTACGGCGCATACGCGATTAAATCACGTATGCGTAGTACTGTCATGCTGGCCGCCGTGATGACGTGGGGCAGCCGGTGTGGTGACGACTGACATCACCTTTCAGGAAGTAGGAGCCCAACACTCAGGCCCAGTGTCGCTGGGAGCCGCCAGGGAGCCATTTTTGGCCAGGCCCTGGGAGAAGAGCCAGATGGATTTTTAGCCATAGACCTTGAACAAGCATGTGGCTCAGAGTTTTCTGACAAAAATCTGACAAGATTAATCACATGCTTGTTTTAAGTGTGCAATTCAGACACTACTGATATTGTTTGAAAGAAACTAAATATGGTAGCCTCCACATACTTCTCACTTCAGGCCAGGGGCATAACTACATTGGAGCAGCCCCTGTGACTGCAGGGGGGCCCAGAGGTGTGTGTGTGTGGGGGGGGTTCCAACTACTAACCTTCCCTTTTTCTGATACTACAGATTAGGTGTTTTTGTGGCTTCATGTGATATGGTTGTGAAGATCCTGATGGCCACACTTGTTTTATGATCATTGTAAGAGTGGGGCACCAAAGGGAGGCAAAGTAAGGGGGGTAAACAAGGACTCTGATGGTGAAAAAAGAAATGTAGTTTTACTTTACTTATCCAGCTCTTAGAAGTCATTTGGGTACCTCCCGTAGCTCTGGTTCCGTAGCTCTGATTCTCCCCAAATTCCCACTGGCAGCCTCTCAGGATCACCGCCCCCTTATGAATCTGCGCTTTCTGTGCATTGTGCGGGCATGCGCCTGCCCACTGCAAATGCCCATGTCACCATAAGCATACAGCACAGTACACTCCCGATAATGTGGGCTCGTTCAAACTCGGACGCTTGCACACGCCCGCACATGCGTCAATCTGAAATACAAAAAAGGTACAGCCAGAAACCAGCGCAAGACCTGATCCACAGCATTCCCATGTGTACTGCAGTCCTTCCATTTTGGGCTCGTTTCCACCATAGCGAATCCGCATGCGGCGACGAGATGCGGATTCGCTTGTTACACTGAAGTGGCCGGGGCTGTTTCCACATGTGCGGCGTGTGGGAGCGATTTGGCGGCGGGCCAAATCTGCACGACGGGACCCACCGAATTCGCCTGTGTCGGGAATCCGTGCGAATCGCCGCTAATGTATTTAATAGTAAAAACGCATGCGTTTGTTACATGCGTTTTTACCCGCGATTTCTCACCTTTTTCAATGTTATTTTGCCCTGGCAGTGTCATGGTTAATTTCGCATGGCACCCTGCCATGCGAAATCGCACGCGAAATCGCGGGTAAAAACACATGCGGAAACGCATCCGCATGCGTTTTTACATGTGTCGGAATGCCGGCAAAATCGCGTCGCAACAGTGGAAACGAGCCCTTTCACTTTACTAGGTAGAGTCAATGAGATGCAAGTAATTTTGTGTTGATGCAGTATTATGTAAATTTTGTATGCAAAATTATGCCGCTTGTAAATTAACCAAGCAAATCCTGCTGAGGGAAAATTCGATTTTCAAGCTGCACAAATTTGCATACAACATTTGCATAATCCTGCATCAACTCAAAATGATTTGCATCTCACTGACCATTCCTGTGCCTTTGCCACCCACATGTTTCTACAGATCAGTTTCTATACTGGCATAAGAACGTTGCAAAAAGCATTTTCTAAGACAAATATTCAATTCAAACTCCCTAACAATGTTACACGTGTCCCTGACATTTGAATGAGTGTTTTTATCATGTTTTCCTAGAATTCGCTGCAGTTTGTCAAATGCAGGGACGCCAGTCATGAGCCATTTGTAGGCTTCTTTTCCTTGTCAACAGCTGTCAAATGCTATATATACTTTGATGAATAGCAGCAACAGAATGCCTGAAATTAATGTGCTTTTGTCCTGGTATTATTCAAGGGTTATTATCAGAGAAAGTAGACCGGTACCATCCTAAAAATGTTTCTTTACTTATTCCATGTTGAAGCAAACCTGAAATGAAAATAAACTTTGTATTTTGTAGAAAAAAAACAAACTAGAAAATACCAAAAAAGGTTTGGTCAATTCCGGGGCTGAGGAGTTTATACAAAAATCATCCGACTCCTCAGTTTATGAAAGCGACTCCAGGTACCCAAACATTGTTTCGACTCATCGACTCCGACTCCTTAGTCTAATTTTTACATATGCTATGGATTTGGTTCAAAAATCATCCGACTCCTCAATTTATGGAACCACAAACTCTGACTCCAGGTACCCAAAATTGCTCCGACTCCTCAACTCCGACTCCTTAGCCTAATTTTTACAATTGCTATAGATTTGGTTCAAAAATCATTTGACTCCTCAATTTATTGAAACCACCGACTCCGACTTTAGGTACCCAAAATTGCTCCGACTCCTTGACTCCGACTCAACAGCCCTGGTCAATTCTTTGGATATGTGTAAAATGCAGGTACCAGCACTGATAAGCAGAAGAGCAAAATATGTATAAAACCACACAAAAACCAGCAAATGCTGCTCAACTGCGTATTTTAATTAGACTATATTCCAATACACATATCAATATTTATCAAAATATGTATTTGTTGACCTCCTAAATAGCATGTTCTGGAGACCTGTATTCTTATTTTGGATTTAAAGGATACCAAAGCTGAAGAACTCTGGTGAAATGGCCATATGTCATGTGTGGGATGTTAGTATTAGATACTTACAGCACCTTCTGTACCGCTCCGTCACTCACTGTTATTCAGCTTCGAGCCCTGTTCTGACACGCTGACCTGGGTGAGTCACATAACCTATGACCCAGACATACTGTGCCGCGCATGTGCAGTATGTCCGTTCTGCACCCTTGTGGCCGCGCTCAATGATGTCACCATATCTGCGTGCTCGCTCCTGTGCCCCAGCATGCGTGCCGCACTGTAGTGAGCAGTACATGCTGCGCATGCCGAGATGCAGGAGGAGGGAGGAGAGCATGCACCTGTATGGCGACATCATTGAGTGTGGCCAAAAGGATGCAGAATGGACTTACTGCACATGCACGGCGCAGTAATTCGGGTCATAGGTTAGGTAATTCGCTCAGGTCGGCCTGCCAGAAGGGGGCTTGAAGCTGGACAACGACGAGTGATGTAGGGGAACGTAAGGCGCTGTAAGTATCTACTAGTAACACCCCACACATGACTTGTGGCCATTTCACCAGAGTCCTTCAGCCTTTGTATCTAGGCTAATTTCACACTATGGTCCATATTATTATTATTATTATTTATTGTATTTATAAAGTACCAACATATTACGCAGCACTGGACATTAATTTAAGTTACAGACAATATTTAGGGGTGACATACAGCAATATGACAATACAGGAATACAAGAAAGACCAGATCACACAGCACAGTATGAGTACAAGGTAATGCTTAGTCAGTCACTGGATGGAGCATGGAGATTAGGCAAGTTAGGTTCACTCAAATGCATAGCATGGGTTCACAGTAATGGAGGTGCCTGATCAGGTAGGACACAAAAGGAGGAGGACCCTGCCCAAAGGCTTACAATCTAGAGGAAGAGGTAGGGACACGAAAGGTAGGGGACCAGAGTTTAGCTGTGGGTTTAGAGCAATTGTGAGGGGTGGTAGGCCAGAGTGAAAAGGTGAGTTTTGAGGGCCTTCTTGAAGGTGTTGAAGGAGGGGGCTGCCCTAATGGGTGGAGGTAGGGAGTTCCATAGTGTTGGAGCGGCTCTTGAGAAGTCTTGGAGGCGTGCATGGGACTGGGTGATGCGGGGGACGTCCAGGCAAAGTTCATTGGAGGAGCGGAGTGAGCGGCTTGGTGTGTATCTCTGAGTAAGATCAGAAATGTAGGTTGGACAGGTTTTGTGGACAGATTTGTAGGTCAGACAGTATCTTGAATCTGATTCTGGACTGGATAGGAAGCCAGTGGAGGGATTCACGGAGGAGAGCCGCCCTGGTGGAGCGATGGGAGGAGTGGATCATTCTGGCTGCCGAATTCATGATGGACTGCAGTGGGGCTGTTCGGGTCATAGGGAGACCAGACAGAAGGACATTGCAGTAGTCGAGGCGGGAAATTATGAGGGCATGGATGAAGAGTTTGGTGGTGGCAGAGGTCAGGAAAGGGCGACTCACTTTTTCACCTGAGTTTTCTCCTAGGTGATATTTTTACAGTTTGTAAATAAAATGCCCTTTAAGCTGCCAGCAAGCAAACAAATACTCAAAATATTTTTTACGGTATTGTTTC
This sequence comes from Hyperolius riggenbachi, assembly GCF_040937935.1. Taxonomy (NCBI): domain Eukaryota; kingdom Metazoa; phylum Chordata; class Amphibia; order Anura; family Hyperoliidae; genus Hyperolius; species Hyperolius riggenbachi. The sequence continues at coordinate 71,813,840 of NC_090649.1, read as the reverse complement.
ACCTACTTTTTGGTACTTTTTCAATTGCAAAGTTCTAAAATGATATTTTAAATAGGAAGATGAAAAATTATCTCCTAGGAGAAAACTCAAGCAAAAAAAGAGAATTGCATATGGGCCATTATGTAACTTACTTGCTTTCGAGTTTTTTCGTAGGTGATATTTTCACACGTTGTCAATAAAATGCCTTTTTAAACCACCAGCACGCAAAACAATACTCAGCAGGTCTCCTTATTCAGATAGTTTGTTTTCACTATCTGAAGAAGGGGACCCGCTGCAGCCCCGAAACAATTGTCATGTTCACGTGCTTATGAAGCTGAAATGGTGTGCTGACCTGGACTTTTTGCCTTATCATTCAACAAAAAGCAGTGCATGTTTTTTTTTCTGAATAAAGTGGATTTTTTTTAGAAGAGTTGTGATGGATTTTGTATGGACTGATATTGTATTGATTTGGTACCGTAGTTAGATCTGCTGCACACTCCGGATACTACTGTCATTAGCATGCTGTTCAATTGCATCTGGTTGGTGAAAAATAACATGCACATTATAATGTGCAGAGTGCGCATTGTGGTATGCCAAATGTGTAGTGCGGGTGTTACACAACACACATAGACCCAGGCCTTCAAGGAGATCATTTTCATAAAATAACTGAACGTTTTGCCTTATCGTTGAATGTTTGGATGCTTGGGCTCAGCATCACTGCACCCGTACCTCTACAACACAACTGTATTACTTTTTGTTGAATGGAGCAGCACAATGGAAAGGATCCCATTCAAACTAATAATTGCTAGTTTGGGTACTGGACAGAATGATGTTGGGTGGGGGGGGTGAGTTGCGGTTTGGGACACCAGGCTTTGGGCAATGGAAATTATAAATCCACAACACCAAAAAAATTATTCCCGTGCAGAGAGGAGACAGGATTAAATATCATCACACAGCGTGTTTGGTGTTTTTGGTGGTGGTAGAGGACCAGAGAGATCCAGTCAGTAGGTGGTGTTTTTTGCATAGGCTGAGGCTGGGCGATTACACCCCATAGACATATGGATCAGGTCCCTCATAGTTACAGCAGGCTCTCCTGGCCAGGTAGATGTTATTTTAATTGTGTCTGATTTTAAATGTGATGTGTTCCAAAAACATGCAGCCAAGGCAAATAATAAAAGAATTTATGTGCATGAGACAGCAAATATATTGAATTATTCAGCGGGAAATTATAAATCCAGCCCTGCCAATGGGTTGTCTTAGGGCCCTTTTACACTGGGGTGGTGCAGTATTTTTACCGCACCCCACCACTGGGCAATGAAAGTCTATAGAGACTTTCATACTGCCACTGTACCGTGTGAAATTTTTACTGTAGAAAATACACAAAGCAAAGAAAAATGTATACAATTTTTATCTTCAACATTTTTTTTTATTAAAGTTTGCAACAAAATTCAAGATAACACATGCACCAAACATATGAGTCATAGCAGTACAATGTATATTCACCCTTAAACGAGGTGAGGGAACTGTCACAGACAACACAAATAGATAACGGCAGCGCATTGGCTTCATATACCGATATCCAATGTAAAGAAAGCCCATAACTTTCGTTGAAAAATCTATAAAATGTCATAGATCTGTACATGAGTCCTGCAAGAGGGACAACTGAAGAGGAAGGAGGGATGGGGGATTTGGTTCCCAAAGAGGGACTGTCCCTCCAAACAAGGGCCAGTTGCAAGTTATGGTTATTATTATTGGTTTATAAAGCACCAGCATATTCTGTGGTGCTGTACAAAGTAGTAAAACATCATGATACAGACAATGGTATACATCAAATATGGACACTGGTAGAAATACAGAACTGGTGGTTACACTGACAAATGTAACATGATGGATAAAATGTATAACACTGTGCAAGCTATGACATGAACAACAAAATCCAAGGTGCATGAGGGTGTGAGAGCCCTGCCCTTGTGAGCTTACGATCTAAAGGATTGGGGGGGGGGGGGAGGTATACGGTATACATAAAGGCAAAGTGCCTGTTAAAGTGGACCTGAACTCTTGTACAGGACAGAAGGAGAACAGAGAGACATGCACCCTATATGTGTTTAGAGAGTTTAGCCCGTCTAATTCCACCTCATTTGTGTATAATCACAAGTTGTAATCTGATCTCTCCCTTGTGTCACATGACTGCTTAGGGCAGAGATAGCAGATAAGCCGATTTGAAAGCAATGGTTCAACCCCTGCTGGGATGTGTCAGATCAGAACTTGTCTGAACGGACCCTATGCTTAATATAAGACCTTTTGACATGTCCTCTACTTTGATCCGATCCTTGAAAAAGATCGCAATTTTTGCTGTGGAGTGAACCCAACCTGTCCCTAGACCTCTTACCAGCCGTAGAAATATCAGCTGTGAGTAGAGTTCAAAAGTGTTATCTTTGGCCCATCCCTTTTTTTATCTTTTATCCAGTAACACATTACACAGTAATATAGCGATGGGGAAAAAAGGATGTACAGTGTTAAAAATAAATGAATTTAAAACTGTGAGCAGAAACCATCATACGTTTGGAAAGCGGGAGTGCATTCGTTATTCAACAGTTATAAAACGGCTTTAGAATGTTGCATCGTAGTCATCAGAAAATCATTTAAAATTCACTGCTGTGGTGGAAATAAACAGTATTATGTGTTTTCTCTCCAATTAAAATTTAAAGCCCAGCTCCAGGCTACCTTTTTATGAAGGCTTTATGAACGCAATACATTTTTCAAAAGTTGAATTTTTTGAAAAGTATGTATGCATCAGCGGCTTACCAGAGCCTCCTCACTCCCCGCCCCCTGCCAGGGTGTCAGAAGAACCACGCCCCCTACAGTGAGGTTATGGCTCCAAGGGCGTGGCTCATGTAGCAGGTCACTAGATCTGATTACTTGGTCTGCACCTATTTTCTTTGCAATTTATCTTCCTTCGCTTTGAGTGCAATCTCCAATCAGCAGCCCTCTGAAGTAAACCTTTATCAGTCCAGTAAAAAACACGCCTTTATTGGATCAGTATTAAAATCAGTATCAAAATAACGGCATCAGTCCTCCAGGACCTGAGGAAGCACTCTATAGTTGAGTGCGAAACAGCTGTTGACACCTTCACTTGTTTGTCCCTCTTTCTCCTGGTGGACTGATGTCGTTATTTTGATACTGATTTTAATACTGATCCAATAAAGGCGTGTTTTTTACTGGATGTGCCCAGCTGCTCTCATCTCTTCAAGTAACTGGCATGGTGGAACTATTTTTGGGCTTGGAGCACTCCAGGGAATCTTGCTTTGGTGGTCCTGTGCACCTTTTCTCTATATTACACCTGTAAACCTTTACCAGACCCTAATCTTTTAACTGCCCCAACCGAGTTATCTCGTTTGAGATAACTGAGGGCAAAGCTGCTGCAGCCAGCTAAACTCGCGCTGCCTCCTCCAGCGCAATGCAGAATGACGCAGGCAGTGCTTCATATTTACCTGATCCAGATCGGCTTTCCTTTTTCACTTCCAGGACCGTCTCCGCTTGTTGGTGGAAGAGGAGATCGGCTCTGTAATGCTGACATCCTCTTCCGGGTCCCGTTCACATGTCACATTTCGGAACCCGAAAGAGGATGTGGCATTAGAGCGCCGCTCGGTGGTGGGAGAGGAGAACTGATCCTGGGGGTGGAAGAGGAGGGCCATTCCTGGAAGAGGAGAGACAATCTTGCGTCTTAATCAGGTAAATTTGAAGCACTCCCTGCACCACTCTGCATTGTGCTGGGAGAAGCAAATAAAAGTAGGGGTGCAGTGTACATTAATTAACACATTAACGGGCAGTTAAAGGACACATCCGAGCATCTTAAAAATAAAAAAAATTCCACTTTCCTGGGGCTTCCTCCAGCCCCTGCTAGCCGTCTTGTGCCCTCGCCGCAGCTCCGCTCCCCGCCCGTTGTCCCCTCCGGCGGAATATGCACCTGTGTGAGCGGCTCTCAGAGTCGCTCTGACATCAGTGCGACTCGGTGAGCTGCATGGTGAAGTGCAAGCAGTTGCCGACCTGGCGAGGTTGGCATCTGCACCGGAGGGGACTGGGAGCCACCACAGCTGCGATGAGGGCACAGGACGGCTGCCAGGGGCTGGAGGGAGCCCGAGGTAAGTGGATTTTTTATTTTTATTGTGTTCGAACCTTCCCTTTAAAAGGTTTAAGAGAACCTTTTGGCGGATGCTAGCAAAAAGGATAGATACTCGACTAAGAAGAGGGAAGCCTCTGTACCCTCCAGAGGTTTTCCATGTACTCCTTGAGACCAGCGCCACTGCCTGGAAGAGGTAAAAGCGGTATTGCACCCCTTGGTCAAAATCGGTTTTATTTCGGCAAGCACGACTAGGTCGTGCCCTGAATTTGATTTGGCACAGTGAATTAATATGGCAATGGAAGTAAAAACAATGCTGATTTTACAGAACACAAAGATGTTACGACGATAAATACACACAGGAAGATATAAGGAGAGAAACAGAGCGCTCCGATAGTGCGTTACCACTTTTAATAAAATCACACGCAAAAATGTATAAACTTACAGTGTATGCGCAAGAGTTGCGCATATAGGAGGCCACCGGCGAGTCCCCTCAGCTTCCTGTGCCTGGCCAGGGCAAACAGGATCCGTGCAGATGGTGGGCAGGTAACGGAGAAGGACAACCGCCGGCTCGGAATCCTCACGGCAAGCCGTCTGACGTCACTACGCGTTTCGGCGCTTTAGCCACGCCTTCTTCGGACCCGAAGTGTGATTTTATTAAAAGTGGTAACGCACTATCGGAGCGCTCTGTTTCTCTCCTTATATCTTCCTTATCAGCATACTGGCACCACCCAGTTAAAGGAGCAGCACCGAGGCACATCCACTTAAAGGGCCATATTTATCTCTAGCTAGCGCTAGGATCAACACTTTGCTGCTGATAAATACACACAGTAATGGTAAAACACAACTTATAGTGAGAAAGTAACAATAAACGGTGCAACAACAAGTCGTAGCAAATAATCCACTGGCATCTATGGAGGATGACCGCAGGAGCGAGAGGGTCATGGGCAGAGTTCAAGAGTCTAATGGCTGCAAGGAAAACAGTGTTTCTATGCCTAGTGGTCCTGGCTGGGATGGCCCGGAACCTCCGGTCCGATTTAAGCCGATTGAAGCAGCTGGTGGTGATATAAGGACTTCTGTTGTAGCCGAGAGGGGCAAGTATATCTGCATGCACCCACAGTTCCAATGCGCACAATGTAGCACATACATGCTACATAGTCCGGTCTGCATGGTGGACTATGAGGAGACATTGCTGGGTGAACTTATTGGTGGTTCACACCTTTTGATATATTGCTAATTTTAAAATGTTAATATGAAGGAAAATGAACCAGGATAGAAAGGACCAGTGTGGTTTGAATGATAAAACAACATATTTTTCTTATGAAATCTTTATGGTATGCATGACTAGGGGTGTGATGGGGCGTGATTGGGGAGTGGCAGGGGCGTGGCTTAAATGACCCTCTTTCTCATCTCATAAAGTTGGGAGTTATGGTGCTGCAGTCAGGCCCCCAGTTTTACAGAAGTGAAATCTTGGTGGGCAGAGACTGGGGGGAGGGTTTGTTTTGTGGTTGTCTTTCTCTGCACTACCTTCAGGTAAATATAATTTTTTCATCCTAGACAGATGCTAATGTAGCGCAGTGCACAGACCGACAAATGCAGCTGTATTATTATATTTGCTACACGACTTCTAACAGTTCTTTCTTTTTATGAGCGCTGCAATGAAATCTCGGAAAATGATTTTTTATGAAGACATTTTTCTCTTACGCAGACAAATTAGGTCACTCACTCAGTGACGGGATAACAGGCTGAAAGGCAATTTGCTTGGCATGGAAAGTACAATCTTTCCTTTGTTTTTTTTTCCAAGGCGGATATGTGGATCATACTAAAGCAATGCTTGTCCTGCAGGCCTCTTGTTTAATATGCCTTAAAGATGTAAAGCCGGACCCCGGGCATAACACAAAATAAAAATGTACTACTCCTCATCTTATGGCTCTTATAACGCTCCTGATAGTCTCTGCTCCTCCACTGCATTACACATTACTCCAAGGCTGGAGTTTAAAGGGACACTGTAGGGGGGTCAGGGGAAAATGAGTTGAACTTACCCGGGGCTTCTAATGGTCCCCCGCAGACATCCTGTGCCCGCGCAGCCACTCACCAATGCTCCGGCCCCGCCTCCGGTTCACTTCTGTAATTTCCGACTTTAAAGTCTGAAAACCACTGCGCCTGCGTTGCCGGATCCTCGCTCCCGCTGATGTCACCAGGAGTGTATTGCACAGGACCAGTATGGTCTGTGCCTGCGCCGTGCGCTCCTGGTGACATCAGCGGAAGCGAGGACACGGCAACGCAGGTGCAGTGGTTTTCCGACTTTAAAGTCGGAAATTCCAGAAGTGAACCGTAGGCGGGGCCGGAGCATTGGTGAGTGGCTGCGCGGGCACAGGATGTCTGCGGGGGACAATTAGAAGCCCCGGGTAACTTCAACTCATTTTCCCCTGACCCCCCTACAGAATTCCTTTAAAGAGGAACTGTAACCAAGGATTAAACTTTATCCCAATCAGTAGCTGATACCCCTTTACCTTTTCTCAGACAGATCATCAGGGGGCTCAGTGTGGCTGATATTGTGATGAAACCCCTCCCACAGTGTGATGTCAGCACCTAGGTACTGACATCACACTGTGGAAGCCTTGCTGCATTGTGGGAAATAACAGCTGTTTCCAACGGCCAAAGAAGCAGCATCTCCTTCCAGTGACATCACCTGCCAGAAGTAATGATGTCACCATGTGATACATTTCAGAATGTAAATCAGGGAGAGGAAAGATTTTACAATGGGCAAACACTGACTAAATCCATTTATAAATAATTATTGTAAAAAATTAAGCACTTTTTTTCATTACATTATTTTCACTGCAGTTCCACTTTCACCGCTTCTGGACTGCGGTAATTGAAATCGACGCAGTTTGTGGATACTTATTCCTGCCAGATCTCTCCATCACCGCAGGCCCTTCACTCTGCCGTCGCTATGACGGCAGAGCTCTGTGTGCCGGTCAGGAGTGGATTTCATTGGCTCCTGACCCTGTGATCACTATGAGCCAATCACATTAACTTACATTGATGAGAGGGAATGAACCAAGAAAGAATCAATGAAATCGGCTTCTGACCGGCTCACAGAACTCTGGCGTCATAGCGACAGCAGAGAGAGGGGCCTGCAATGATGGTAGAGCAGCGTGACCGGCGAGAGAGGCGGGTCCATACAGCAATTTGTCTGTAAGCTCCATTTTATGGTACGAGCAGTCTCTGGTCCTTAAAGAGAACCTGTACTGAGTAAAATTATTTAAAATAAACACATGAGGTAACTTCAAATGAACATTACATAGTTACCTTGCCATCAGTTCCTCTCAGAAGCTCACCATTTTCGTCTGACAATAATCCCTTCCAGTTCTGACAACATTTTGTCAGAACTGAAATACATCAGTTGCTGTCAGTTATATATCAGCACCTGTCAGTTACAGCTGAGAGGAGAACTGATGTGTCCATGTTTCCCTATGGCTCAAGTGGGCCATGTTACAGTTTAACTGTGTGCTGACCAGGAAGCTGCTATGGGGTAATAGCCATTTTCAAAATGGAGGACGGAGAATTCCATTGATCACAGTGGACAAACAGGACGCAGGAGAGGAAAAATAGACTGAGGAGTAGACTACACAAGAGGTAAGTATGACTTGTGTATGTTTATTTTGACTTTTAATTTTCAGTTCAGGTTTTCTTTAAAGGGCCAGAGCCTGCTGGTACGCAAGTGGTTAAAGAACCACTAAAGCGAGAGGGATATGGAGGCTGCCAAATGTATTTCCTTTTTAAACAATACCAGTTGCCTGGCTGTTCTTCTGATATTTCATACCTCAGTAGTGTCTGGATCACACACCTAAAACAAACATGTCCAGTCAAACTACAGTCAGAAACGTCTGAACATCTGCATGCTTGTTCAGGGTCCAGTGGCGGCGCTACACTGGGGCTTGCCGGGGCTGAAGCCCCAGCTGAGAAACTGTAAGCCCCTCAGAAAGCCCCCCCTGAATCAAGGGCCGGTGTTCCAACACCGGCTCTAGCGTGGGGCGAGAGACTTATCATTCCCTCACCTCAGGGAATGATAAAAAAGAGGGGTCCTTTTATGCGCGGCGCCGAGCGGGAGATACAGCTAGCTATAGTCTCCGGGAGTCCGGGCTGCAGCAGACACTAGAGCTTCAGCCGCCTGGTCCACTCCTGTCTCCTTCTCAGCAATACCGCTCGCACTACTTCCTGATTCAGTGCGTGCAGAGCGGTATTGCTGAGGAGGAGACAGAAGTGGACCAGTCGGCTGAAGCTCTAGTGTCTGCTGCAGCCCGGACTCCCGGAGACTATAGCTAGCTGTATCTCCCGCTCGGCGCCGCGCATAAAAGGAGGGGGGGGGGTCCACTGAGGTGAGGGCATGATGGGGCCCCCCTCCCCAGCCTCTGCAAATAGTCCCCCACCATCCTGACCAGGTATAATATTATGTGCATTTACTGGGGTAACGCTGTCACTTATGTGCATTTACTGGGGTAACGCTGTCACTTATACTGGGGTAACGCTGTCACTTATGTGCATTTACTGGGGTAACGCTGTCACTTATACTGGGGTAACGCTGTCACTTATACTGGGGTAACGCTGTCACTTAAGTGCATTTACTGGTGTAACGCTGTCACTTATACTGGGGTAACGCTGTCACTTATGTACATTTACTGGGGTAACGCTGTCACTTACACTGGGGTAACGCTGTCACTTATGTGCATTTACTGGGGTAACGCTGTCACTTATACTGGGGTAACGCTGTCACTTATACTGGGGTAACGCTGTCACTTATACTGGGGTAACGCTGTCACTTATAATGTCACTTATACTGGGGTAACGCTGTCACTTATACTGGGGTAACGCTGTCACTTATGTGCATTTACTGGTGTAAAGCTGTCACTTATACTGGGGTAACGCTGTCACTTATGTACATTTACTGGGGTAACGCTGTCACTTATACTGGGGTAAAGCTGTCACTTATGTGCATTTACTGGGGTAACGCTGTCACTTATACTGGGGTAACGCTGTCACTTATGTGCATTTACTGGGGTAACGCTGTCACTTATACTGGGGTAACGCTGTCACTTATACTGGGGTAACGCTGTCACTTATGTGCATTTACTGGTGTAACGCTGTCACTTATACTGGGGTAACGCTGTCACTTATGTACATTTACTGGGGTAACGCTGTCACTTATACTGGGGTAAAGCTGTCACTTATGTGCATTTACTGGGGTAACGCTGTCACTTATACTGGGGTAACGCTGTCACTTATACTGGGGTAACGCTGTCACTTATACTGGGGTAACGCTGTCACTTATGTGCATTTACTGGTGTAACGCTGTCACTTATACTGGGGTAACGCTGTCACTTATGTACATTTACTGGGGTAACGCTGTCACTTATACTGGGGTAAAGCTGTCACTTATGTGCATTTACTGGGGTAACGCTGTCACTTATACTGGGGTAACGCTGTCACTTATACTGGGGTAACGCTGTCACTTATACTGGGGTAACGCTGTCACTTATGTGCATTTACTGGTGTAACGCTGTCACTTATACTGGGGTAACGCTGTCACTTATGTACATTTACTGGGGTAACGCTGTCACTTATACTGGGGTAAAGCTGTCACTTATGTGCATTTACTGGGGTAACGCTGTCACTTATACTGGGGTAACGCTGTCACTTATGTGCATTTACTGGGGTAACGCTTTCACTTATACTGGGATAACGCTGTCACTTATACTGGGGTAACGCTGTCACTTATGTGCATTTACTGGTGAAAGGCTGTCTGTCATTACGTGCGTTAGCTGGTGAAAAGCTGTCTCTTATGTGCATTTACTGGTGAAAAGCTGTCTCTTATGGGCATTAACTGGTGAAAGGCTGTCTCTTATGGGCATTAACTGGTGAAAGGCTGTCTGTCATGTGCATTAACTGGTGAAAAACTGTCTCTTATGTGCATTTACTGGGGAAATGCTGTCTGTCATTATGTGCATGAACTGGTGAAAAGTTGTCCCTTATGTGCATTTACTGCGGAAACACAGTCTGTCATTATGTGAATTAACTGGTGAAAAGCTGTCTCTTATGTGCATTTAATGGGGAAACTGTCTGTCATTACATGCATTAACTGGTGAAAAGCAGGCTCTTATGTGCATTTACTGCAGAAACGCAGTCTGTCATTACGTGCATTAACTGCTGAAAAGCTGATTCTTATGTGCATTTACTGGTGAAAGGCTACCTGTCATTATGTGCGTTTACTTCATTTTTTTTTCCATGTAACTACGTTAGCTGGTACAACTACATTACAGTTAGCCCCGCCCACATGACATCATGACCACGCCCAATCTTTCGCCCCCCCAAGCCCGGCCTGCCAGCCCTCGTGCCCCCTTTGAGCCCCCCCAAAAATCTGAAGCTGGAGCCGCCACTGTCAGGGTCTATGGCTAAAACTATTCAAGGTGGAGGATCAGCAGCAGTGGCATAGTAATAGGGGAGAGTCTGTGGCTGAGGCTGTGACCGCACCGGGGCCCCTGGACCAGGAGGGCCAACTAGGGACCCTCCTTCATCCATCATGTTAGCTTTCCATTGGTGTTATGATAGCAATGAACACCTCTACATGTGCATTACATACTGGTAATCCTTAACAGACTGTTTCCACATCTCTGACGCTGCAGCTGTCTTTAATAGATTTTGGTCCTCCATATCACTAGAGTTTTAGGGCCCCCATGTAAAACTTGCACCAGGGCCCTAAGCTCCTTGGTTACTCCACTGATCAGCAGGACAGCCAGACAATGTGCATTGTTTTAAACGAAATAAATATGGCAGCCTCCATAGTCTTCTCACTTCAGGTGTCGTTTAAAAGCTCTAGCTTGATTGTTCATTTATCTCAAAACAACCTCTACACCCTGTATGTTTGCGCAGAAACCTTTGGAAGGTTTTCTATGCATAATGCTTGCAAATAAGTACCGTACTCGCTTATAAGCCGACCCGCGTATAAGCGGAGGTACCCACTTTTCCCTCAGAAACTAGGACAAAGTGATTGACTTGAATATAAGCCCCCTACCCAGAATAGCCCCCTCCACAGTAGCCTGATGTTCCCCCAGTGCAAGTCAGTCCCTGTCCCCATAGCCAGATGTGCCCCAAGGATGATACAGCTGTATCTCAAGACGCCACTAGATGGCATCATTGATATGAGAGACAACGATTGCCACAAAGGAAGAACACCCAATCATTGAACCACCGACATGTCGCTTGCACGCTCTATTCCACAAGCTAGGGGACACAGGTAATCTTGAGCAGTGCACTCTGCACACCATGTTGCAGGGGATGGGCACAGCAGGGAGCCAGCTGGCAAGAGCAAGTTAACCAGTGCACAATCCCAAAACTCCTCTGCCAGTAACAAACCCTACTCAACCATCCGTTCTGCTCCACTGTCCCGCATATAAGCTGAGGGGGTAACGTTTTAGCACATTTTTTGTGCTGAAAAATTAGGCTTATATGTGAGTATATACAGTACATGCCTGACTAAATGTCAACAGAATTGTCTGAGCAACCTTTTACTTTTCTGATGTTCTTTTCTCCTGGTCTGTTTAGTGAATGTACATGTAAGAGATGTGTTGTTAAACAGCAAAAATGAGCGCAAATGAGAGTCCATTCATTCTCAGCCTGGGTAATTTTGGTGCAGGGTGAAGCTTAAAAATGTCTCACCTAACTCCTGCGTAAATTCGAGGCCCACGCTGATTACTAGTCCCCCTCCAAGTTGTAGCAACTCGGGGATACGAAAAAGTCTCACCCTTCTTCTGCACAATCTCCGAGCTCACACTGATTACTACTCCCCATCTCAGTTGTAGCAGCGATTGCTTTTTTTTGTACAAATTTGTGCGATATCCAGCTGAAACTCCGGGGTCCCCAAATTAGGCATGCAGCACCCCAAAATCAGCTTCCTCGTGCAGATGAACCCAACAATTAACGCTTGCTATAGCAGTGATGGCTAACCTTGGCACTCCAACTGTGGTGGAACTACAAGTCCCATGAGGTATTGCAAATCTCATGAAGGAGTCCGCACACAGGCTTTACGGAGCAATACACGTGAAGTTTATTGTCCCATCACATACATGTGCAACAACAGTCTGACCTGCATAGGCCGACGATCGTTTCGGGGCCACCAAGGGTCCCCTTTATCAAGGCGGGTAGCAAAAAAGACATACTGTATACACCTAGTCAATACATAATTCCACAATATACACCCCCAGACAGGAATTCCTGTATCCGCCCATAGGCGGTCACATCAATCAGGAAAACATTGTATATTTGAATTCAAACATAAAACAATACTACAATACATACATGAGGTATTGCAATACTCTGACAGCTCTAAGCATAACTCAGGGAGGCAGAGGCATGATGGGATTTGTAGTTTGGTCACAGCTGGAGTGCCAAGGTTAGCCATCACTGTGCTATAGCATAGCATGGTGTGATTATCTATATATATAATAGGGTAAGTGCCTCAACCTTCAAGCAAGAAGAAGTAGCGCCCTGCCCCCAGGGCCGGTCCAAGCAAGAAGAAGGGGCTGGTCCAAGCAAGAAGAAGAACTAGTGTCATATCAAACCAAGGGCAAAGAGGGATATTTTGCATATTCAGTAGCAGTGCATTGTGGGTAACTACAAATGTTCACTTATAGCTGAATTATTGCAGATTTTCTTCTGTTTTAAGAAGGAAAATTACACCAAGCTTTGCTTTTTTTAGTAGGAGGGCTTTTTGGTCCCTTTTATCCTCCTATACATTCTTAGTAGTTTGGGTCACCCTGAGCTGCTTGGTTACTCTGTTGTACTGGTCCAACCCTATCTCATACAGCCTTATCAAGCCCTGCTATGTACTGATGAAGACCAAACGGCTGAAATAGGCTGTCACATGTGGGTTTGAAATGATTGTGTAAAACTTAAAGCTATAGGCTTGCTTGACTTACCAAGGGTGAAAAGGAATAATTTGCATATTTAGTAGTGGTGTATTGTGGGTAATCACAAATGTTCACTTAGGCCTGGTGCACACCAAAAAATGCTAGCAGATCCGCAAAATGCTAGCAGATTTTGAAACGCGTTTTCTTATTTTTCTGTAGCGTTTCAGCTAGCATTTTGCGGTTTTGGGAAGCGTTTTTGGTGTAGTAGATTTCATGTATTGTTACAGTAAAGCTGTTACTGAAGAGCTACTGTAACAAAAACGCCTGGCAAACCGCTCTGAAGTGCCGTTTTTCAGAGCGGTTTGCGTTTTTCCTATACTTAACATTGAGGCAGAAACGCATCCGCAATCCAAAATCTGCAGCAGCCCGGGAGTATGCGTTTCTGCAAAACGCCTCCCGCTCTGGTGTGCACCAGCCCATTGAAATACATTACCCTAGCGGATCCGCACCCGCAAGCGGATCGCAAACCGCAGCCGAACCGCTCTGGTGTGCACTAGGCCTTATAGCTGAATTATTGCAGATTTTCTTCTGTTTTAAGAAGGCAAATTACACCAAGCTTTGATTTTTTTAGTAGAAGGTCTTTTTGGTCCCTTTTATCCACCTATACATTCCGAGTGGTTTGGGTCACCCTGAGCTGCTTGGTTACTCTGTTGTACTGGTCCAAGCCCTATCTCATACAGCCATATCTATCCTTACCATGTACAGATGAGGACCAAAAGTCTGAAACAGGCTGTCACATGTGTGTTTGATATGGCTGTGTAAAATTTAAAGCTATAAGCTTGCTATACACCAGTGGTTCTGGATGCTTGCTTGGCTTACTAAGGGTGAAAAGGAATTATTTGCATATTTAGTAGCAGTGCATTGTGGGTAACCACAAATGTTCACTTATAGCTGAATTATTGCATATTTCCTTCTGTTTTAGGAAGGCAAATTACACCAAGCTTAGCTTTTCTTAGTAGGAGGTCTTTTTGGTCCCTTTTATCCCCTTATACATTCCGAATGGTTTGGGTCACCCTGAGCTGCTTGGTTACTCTGTTGTACTGGTCCAAGCCCTATCTCATACAGCCGTATCAATCCTTGCCATGTACTGATAAGGACCAAAAGTCTGAAACAGTATAACGATCTGCTCAGCTGCCTGCGCAGACAGGCAGCCTTTTGATCATTATTCAGGTCTGCATGCTGCAGGACTCTGGAAAGGAGTCCTTCTGTCAGTTTTGCAGCTTTTGCTTGCAGAGGAATTTGCATACGTTGTCATGCAAATTGCCTGGCCACATTCATTGGAGGCGTGTGCTATAAGTACTGTGTCTTTCCCACAATGCTTGGCTGGTCATTTCCCTTCCGTGGTCTGTTCCTGATGGACACTGCTGGAGTGTCAGCCATTGCTATCTAGTACAGTTAATTCCTGGGGGTTGCTTTAGGCTCCCCTTCTAGCTCAGTCAGGTTGTATTATCTGTATTGCCTGTTCTGTCTTGTCTTGCCTGTTTGCCATTGTCCTGTCCCTATGGTGGTGGACAGGAAATGGTTCTGATCTCTGTTCTTGGAGTATAGCTGGTGCAGCGGTTGCTATCAGCTATCTCTTCTGTTCTGTCTCCTGGGATCGCGCTAGCTACTTTTTGCTAGCGCCGGGGATCCTTCTGTTCTGTCTCCTGGGATCGCGCTAGCTACTTTTTGCTAGCGCCGGGGATCCTTCTGTTCTGTCTTGTCTGTCGCGATTGCGCTGTCACCAGCGGCGGTTGATAGCGAATCGTTCTGTCTTGTTTGGATCGCACTGGCCTCTAGCGGTAGCGACTGTGGATCCTTCTGATCTGTGTTCCTGCTCGGATCACACTTGCTCTGGCGGAAGAGCGGTGGATCCTCTCTGCCTAGTTTCTGTTTTCGTGTGTCTGTCTTGTCTGTTGCGACCGCTTGCTGAAGGCTCGGTGAGGTAACCGTTAAGCAAGCGTCACGTCCTCTGTTTCATGTTTGTCTGTCTATGGTTAGTTAGGCATGCTTGTCTCTGTTGTGCTTATCACGTGGAGACCGCGCATAAACCGCGTGCACTGTTGCGAATGAGTGCGGTGTTCGCGGTTAGCTAGCGTTTATTATTTTCCGTATCTCCTCATTGTATTATTTGCTGTGCCTTTGCTAACCTCGTATTCTGTTCTGTTCTGCCTTGTGTCACGTCTGGCGATCGCACCTCCCGCGATCGCGTTCCTATTTCGTATCTGCTGTTGTGTGTGCGCGGTCGCAGGGTGGCGACTAGATTGGCGCACACACATACAACCTATCCCTTTGCTCAATCTCATTCGCAATCGCCTCTCTTGCGATTGCGTTCTGCGCTTCGTACAATTCCTGTCTGGCACTTGTGGAGGTACAGAGGATTGGTTCCTCTGCACTCCCCAGCGCCATCTGCCGACAGGAATTTTCCCTCTACGGGTGCGTAGCACCTTTTGCTGGGTTCCTGCAAATTATACGCTTGTGGAGGATTTCCGCCGTGTCAGCGCACGCGTTGTGCGCTGATCACGGGGAAGGTTCCACAATCGTGACAAACAGGCTGTCTACATGTGGGTTTGATATGACTGTGTAAAATTTAGAGCTATATGCTTGCTATACACCAGCGGCTCTGGATGCTTGCTTGGCTTACCAAGGGGGAGAAGGGGTAATTTGCATATTTAGTAGCAGTGCATTGTGGGTAACCATAAATGTTCACTTATAGCTGAATTATTGCAGATTTCCTTCTGTTTTAAAAAGGCAAATTACACCAATACAGTGTGCGGCATTGCAGGAAGTCATGACAGTGGAACGCACGATGGAACACGGAAGAGATGAGTCATCCCCACCCGCTGCCTCTTACTAATAGTGGCAGCTTCTACTGTGCTTAAGCAGGAGGGGGAGCACACATGGGGGACCCGGACGAGGGGGGGGGGGGGGGTTCCTGCTGAGCTTAAGCTGGAGGTAGAGCACACATGGGGGACCCAGTTGAGGGGGGTCCAACCCCCCTCCCCGCCGCTGTGCCCAATACCCCCTTCCTGCCCTCTACCCTCTTATGCGGCGTATGCTACGCCGCGGGTCGGCTAGTGATTATTTATTTTTATTAAAAAAAAAATTAAACTGTTCTACCTACTTCTCAAACCTCTTATAAGCTTGTGTTCCTTGGATGGTATTGCCAGAATGGCTCAGAGTATCAGAACATCAACCCCAGGGCCGGATTTAGCATAAGGCACAGTAGGCACGTGCCTACAGGCGCCTGATGATGGAAATGCAGCTCACTCCCCTCCCCAAGCACCTCTCTCTCTCCTTCCCAATGCAGAGTCCTGATGAGAGTGTAAATTAGGTTACTCTCCCTGGTCTGGGCATTCCACTGATGAGATCTCCCTTCAGTCAGGGGCACCTCTAGCTACTGAATACTGAGGTTCTTCTAGCTACCTAATACTGAGGGGCACCTCTAGCTACTTAATACTAAGAGAAGTGACAGCTGGGTTCTCAGGCACGCTTGCAGAGCAGTTCGGCAGGGGGTTTGTAGGTTCATGGTTGGTGAAGTCCTATGGTGCTAGGACATCTGTGCCTATAGACTCCTGCGAAGCAAATCTGGGTCTGATCAACCCTTATGATATCTATCACCACCCTGGGTGGATAAAACTTTGTAAAAAGCAAAATAGAACTAGAAAAAAAGGAAGTGGCTTATCTCTCCAATGACACTAGCGAAAATCATAGAGTAGTTTATAATACTTTTTTTTAATTAATATTAGCACAGGCAGTGCATTTCATGAGTGCAAGCCCACTTCCTGAGACCTGTAGAAGTGCCAACTGTATAAAGCCTGCACTTTTACTTTCCTGAGGAAGTGGGCTTGCACCCTCAAAATGCAATGCCTGTGCTAATATTAATTAAAATTTCTATTCTACCACTTTCGCTAGTGTCATTGGAGAGGTAAGCCACCTTCTTTTCTCTAGTTTTATTTTGCTTTTCACAAAGTTTTATCTACATAGGGCACCTCTTCAACCCTGTTGTACTAGTTTACCTCCCCCTAACCAGGAGGGGCATTTGGACTACAGTGGCTTAGCCACCTGGTTGCAGTACCATTTTTTTTTCCTAAAAGTGCGACCGACTCTCACCCAGCTACTCCTGTTGTGCCCGAGTGGAGAAGGGATTGTGTTCTCCCCCTGCTTCATATGGTTGGTTCCCCACCAATGCAAGCCACCTTTGTGAACATAATTATTTTCAACACATTTCTGTGCTATTGGACTCCCATTGTCTCTGTGGGTTTTTTTTTCTAAGGTGTATATTCACCTCACCCCCCCCCCCTTCGATGTCATAGTGGGGTAACTGCCCCCCACCACCACCACATCTGTGGAAATAGACCCCTAATTATCTCTTGCCATCTCTTGGGGTACATCAGTAAGACACAAACATATTTAAAAACACTTCAATTAAAAGAGACATTGAAAAAAGTTTCTTATTGCTCTACATCAGTGGTCCTTAAACTAAGGCCCGCGGGCCGAATGTGGCCCCCTGAGGCTTTTTTACTGGCCCCACACACACAAAACGTATTACTTATAGGTTGCGGTCAGCTACATCTTTAAATATTGATGGTCCGCATATAGAAATGCAGTGCTGGTACCACCCATCCACATGGAAGCCAGAAAGCAGCAATTCGCTGGTTTCCAATCAAATTCCACATCAGGTGACAGTGCTGTCCACTGCAGGTTGTCACCTGGGTATGCTTCACTGTATGGCCGGCAAAGACTTTTACATCATTTTATGTATACTCCGGCCCCCCAGCAGTCTGGAGTATGTTGACCCGGCCCCCCGACCCAAAATGTTTGGGGACCCCTGGTCTACATCATCATCATGTTGGTCTGTTAATATGCCCAATCAGATGACCTCAGGGTACCTTGTATATTCATTATTAATGTTGGTGTTTGAATTTTGGATCCCGTATTTGGGAAAATGAATGAAACTCAGAAAAATGAGTTTAAAAAAAACAACATTTTTTCCTTTGCGTTTTTAAAATCGATTTTCTCAAAAACTACAAGGTCTTTTTGAAAAAATGTTTTTGTTCCCACTATTCCATTTAACATACAAATCAACTGTGGTGATGTTAGCACGTATGGGGGCTTTGTGATTAACCACTTAAAGAGAACCAGAGACAAAGCACCCTCATGTATTTCACCATATATATATCAGTGGGAACATTAGAGAAAACACCTACCCTGCTCTCTGTTTCATCCTTCACTGCTCAGCCTGCTTGTTATCAACCCTGATAAAATCCCTGACTGAGAAATCAGTCTGGCTTTGCTCAGGAATCATTATAGCTGAGTCTGTGTTCTCTGATGTCTTTTCAAGCCCAAGCCTGCCCCCTTCTGGCTCTGCTCAGGAATCATTATAGCTGAGTCATTATAGCAAAGCCAGACTGAATGCTCAGTCTGGGATTTTATCAGGGCTGATTAGAAGCAAGCTGAACAGTGAAGAATGAAACAGATAGCAGGATTTTCTCTAATGTTCCCACTGATATATGGTAAAATACATGAGGGTGCTTGGTCTCTGGTTCACTATAAGTTGGCGTGCACTTATGCAAAATTGTGAAATAACAGCTCCTGATTACTTTAACAAACAAAATTAAATACAACTTTACCTGAAATTTTGCATTACAATTTTGCATTGTAATTCGCAATTACGATTCGAAATTACAATTATGTCAATCCAGTGCTCATCACTAGTAGATAACATAGAACCAAAACAGAACAACTGAGAGAGGAGAGCACTGTTTATATCTGGTAAGCTAAAAAATAAATTTAAAAAATACGATAATAAGACTACTGAAAAAATATAACTATTGACAAGTGTATTAAGGCTTTTTTGTGTGGATTGTCATGTCTCCATCCAGGTCATGATGTATCTGAAGTAGATACACCGTGACATCTGGGTAATTTCTCATTCAGATCACTACCTCTTTCATGTGGGAAAACTTGCTCTATCACTGTAAATCTTAATTGACGGATGTTATGCCCCGCAGACAGAAAATGGCATGCACCAGAAGATTTACTATTACCATTTTTTATGTCGGATCTATGCATGTTTATGAGATTTCACACTTTTTTGCATGGTTTTGCCTATGTACCCAAGGCAACAAGAGAATTTCAAGAATTTCAATATATAAACTACCTCTTCAGATGAGAAACTAAAAAGCCTTTAAAGGGAACCTTAACTGAGAGGGATATGGATGTTTCCTTTTAACCACCATAGCGGTATGGACGAGCTCAGCTCGTCCATTACCACCACGGTGGATTGCTCAGCTTTTCATAATTTTTTTTTAAACACGCAGCTAGCACTTTGCTAGCTGCGTGTTGTATTCGATCGCCGCCGCTCGCCGCCGATCTGCCGCTACCCGCCGCGAAAGAGGACCCCCCCCAGACCCCTTGCGCAGCCTGGCCAATCACCGCCAGGCTGCACTATGGGGTGGATCGGGACTCCCCCTGACGTCATGACATCATTCCGATCAGAGCGGGATTTCCTGTTGGATATGATTGGGCGATCGGTGAGGTGGGAGGGATGCGGCAGGGAGGGGGGAATCATGTAGCTAGCACTAGGCTAGCTACATGAAAAAAAAATATAGGTAAAAAAAAACCACCCGAGGCCGAGCGCCGCAAATAAACAGAACGCCAGGGTGGTTAAACAATACCAGTTGCCTGGTAGTCCTGCTGATCTCTATGGCTGCAGTAGTGGCTGAATTCACACCTGAAACAAGCATGCAGCTAATTCAGTCTGACTTCAGTCAGAGCACCTCATCTGCATGCTTGTTGAGGGGCTGTGGCTAAAAGTATTAGAGACACAGGATCAGCAGGAGAGTCAGGCAACTGGTATTATTTTAAGAGGAAGAATCCATATCCTTCTCAGTTTAGGTTCCCTTTAAGCAGATGTTTGTTTCCTAGTAAGGGGATAAGATAAATAATGAAAAAACAATCAAAGTATGGGTGTAGCATCCACAGGTACATTCTAGATCAGGGGTCAGGAACCTTTTTGGCTGAGAGAGCAATAAATGACACATATTTTAAAATGTATTTTCCTGAGAGCCATATAATATGTTTCAAACTGGGTAAGTGTGCATGTGCAGCAGAGGGCTATTCTTGTTGTCATGGTGATGTGTAAACAGTTGATTCGCCTGGCAGTGAAAGTATCAGACGCGTCTTCAGCTTCTCTTGGGTTTCAGCAACATCATTAATTTCCCAGAGAGCCAGACAGGAGCAATACCGACTAACAGCTTGTACAATTAGCTTGCTGACTTGTGGGTTGAGTCACTTTGTAGGAGGAGATCCCGGCACTTTGGCTGTATAGGCTGCCTGTCAAGTGATGGACAGCTTAGGCCAATCAAAGTGTGGGGATCTGGTCTTACAAAGCCAATGGACCTGACAGGGTCCAAAGTGGGACAATTGAAGCAACTGTTCATTTTGGGGGGAGCACGAGTAAGTTAGTAGTGCATGCTACAGCAGTAGTCTACTTTGAAAATGTTACTTGCGCTGCCACACTAAGCTGCACTGCTTGAGCAGTGTAGCTTAGTGAACCCCTACTGATTTGTCTGTGAGCCTGATATAGCCATCAAAAGAGCCACATCTGGCTACAGAGTCATAGGTTCCCTACCCGTGTTGTTCTAGATACTGCTATAGAATGCTTAGCCACTTCCTCCTCCATATTAATTTAGTCTGCTCTGACTTTTTGTGACCGTATGTACTCCTGCATGCCAGATGTCTCTGTCAATCACTGCTTCCTTCAGCTGCTGCATAGGCATGTTCGTAGCTTCACATATTCTTTCTATCCAGCACAGAGAGCGCTAACCACTACAGTGGCACAGTGGTTAGCACTCTTGCCTTGTAGCTCTGGATTCCCAGATCGAATACCAGCCAGGGCGATATCTGCAAGGAGTTTGTATGTTCTCCCTGTGTTTGTGTGGGTTTCCTCCTTCAGCCCAAAAACATACAGATAAGTTAATTGGCTTCCTCCTAATATTGGCCCTAGACTACGTTACATACACTACATGATACATACACAGACATATGACTATGGTAGGGATTATACTGTGAGCCCCTCTGAGTTAAGTGACATGACAATATGCTCTGTACAGCTCTGTGAAAGATGTTGGCGCTATATAAATACTAAATAATAAAAATATCCATCTTAGCCTCTGCCTTCCTTTTCTTCTTTTACCCTTAATTTTTCCAAGCATCACGAATGTCTCCAAAGAATCTGGTCTTCTCATTATGTGACCAAAGTATGTGAGTTTTAACAGTAGTATCAGCCCTTCTAGCTGATTAGTTATATTATTACTTGCATTAGTTAAAAGATGCCTTTACTAATTCAACTTTAAGGCTTTTTGACGTTTTGTATTTTGTAAGTGGCCTTTATTTAACCAGTTATTGATATGACATAAATATAAGTCTCCAGATATCAGTGTCAGTGAGCATAGTGCATGTACTTATTTCTCCTGGAGATCAATGAGGAACTAAATCGAGAAGCCCTCCCTGAATTCCAATTCCCCCACCCCTTACTGCAGAGATTGCCGTCCATAAGCAGTGCTGGAGAAATATATAGTAATACGATCACCTCGCCCTCCTTTTATTTTAAGTTTCCTATGCCAATATCCTCGGGAATGATCCCAGACCAATATCCTCTTGACGAGACCTTGTGAGCTTACGATCTAAAGGATTGGGGGGGGGGGGGGGGGGGAGGTATACGGTATACATAAAGGCAAAGTGCCTGTTAAAGTGGACCTGAACTCTTGTACAGGACAGAAGGAGAACAGAGAGACATGCACCCTATATGTGTTTAGAGAGTTTAGCCCGTCTAATTCCACCTCATTTGTGTATAATCACAAGTTGTAATCTGATCTCTCCCTTGTGTCACATGACTGCTTAGGGCAGAGATAGCAGATAAGCCGATTTGAAAGCAATGGTTCAACCCCTGCTGGGATGTGTCAGATCAGAACTTGTCTGAACGGACCCTATGCTTAATATAAGACCTTTTGACATGTCCTCTACTTTGATCCGATCCTTGAAAAAGATCGCAATTTTTGCTGTGGAGTGAACCCAACCTGTCCCTAGACCTCTTACCAGCCGTAGAAATATCAGCTGTGAGTAGAGTTCAAAAGTGTTATCTTTGGCCCATCCCTTTTTTTATCTTTTATCCAGTAACACATTACACAGTAATATAGCGATGGGGAAAAAAGGATGTACCGTGTTAAAAATAAATGAATTTAAAACTGTGAGCAGAAACCATCATACGTTTGGAAAGCGGGAGTGCATTCGTTATTCAACAGTTATAAAACGGCTTTAGAATGTTGCATCGTAGTCATCAGAAAATCATTTAAAATTCACTGCTGTGGTGGAAATAAACAGTATTATGTGTTTTCTCTCCAATTAAAATTTAAAGCCCAGCTCCAGGCTACCTTTTTATGAAGGCTTTATGAACGCAATACATTTTTCAAAAGTTGAATTTTTTGAAAAGTATGTATGCATCAGCGGCTTACCAGAGCCTCCTCACTCCCCGCCCCCTGCCAGGGTGTCAGAAGAACCACGCCCCCTACAGTGAGGTTATGGCTCCAAGGGCGTGGCTCATGTAGCAGGTCACTAGATCTGATTACTTGGTCTGCACCTATTTTCTTTGCAATTTATCTTCCTTCGCTTTGAGTGCAATCTCCAATCAGCAGCCCTCTGAAGTAAACCTTTATCAGTCCAGTAAAAAACACGCCTTTATTGGATCAGTATTAAAATCAGTATCAAAATAACGGCATCAGTCCTCCAGGACCTGAGGAAGCACTCTATAGTTGAGTGCGAAACAGCTGTTGACACCTTCACTTGTTTGTCCCTCTTTCTCCTGGTGGACTGATGTCATTATTTTGATACTGATTTTAATACTGATCCAATAAAGGCGTGTTTTTTACTGGATGTGCCCAGCTGCTCTCATCTCTTCAAGTAACTGGCATGGTGGAACTATTTTTGGGCTTGGAGCACTCCAGGGAATCTTGCTTTGGTGGTCCTGTGCACCTTTTCTCTATATTACACCTGTAAACCTTTACCAGACCCTAATCTTTTAACTGCCCCAACCGAGTTATCTCGTTTGAGATAACTGAGGGCAAAGCTGCTGCAGCCAGCTAAACTCGCGCTGCCTCCTCCAGCGCAATGCAGAATGACGCAGGCAGTGCTTCATATTTACCTGATCCAGATCGGCTTTCCTTTTTCACTTCCAGGACCGTCTCCGCTTGTTGGTGGAAGAGGAGATCGGCTCTGTAATGCTGACATCCTCTTCCGGGTCCCGTTCACATGTCACATTTCGGAACTCGAAAGAGGATGTGGCATTAGAGCGCCGCTCGGTGGTGGGAGAGGAGAACTGATCCTGGGGGTGGAAGAGGAGGGCCATTCCTGGAAGAGGAGAGACAATCTTGCGTCTTAATCAGGTAAATTTGAAGCACTCCCTGCACCACTCTGCATTGTGCTGGGAGAAGCAAATAAAAGTAGGGGTGCAGTGTACATTAATTAACACATTAACGGGCAGTTAAAGGACACATCCGAGCATCTTAAAAATAAAAAAAATTCCACTTTCCTGGGGCTTCCTCCAGCCCCTGCTAGCCGTCTTGTGCCCTCGCCGCAGCTCCGCTCCCCGCCCGTTGTCCCCTCCGGCGGAATATGCACCTGTGTGAGCGGCTCTCAGAGTCGCTCTGACATCAGTGCGACTCGGTGAGCTGCATGGTGAAGTGCAAGCAGTTGCCGACCTGGCGAGGTTGGCATCTGCACCGGAGGGGACTGGGAGCCACCACAGCTGCGATGAGGGCACAGGACGGCTGCCAGGGGCTGGAGGGAGCCCGAGGTAAGTGGATTTTTTATTTTTATTGTGTTCGAACCTTCCCTTTAAAAGGTTTAAGAGAACCTTTTGGCGGATGCTAGCAAAAAGGATAGATACTCGACTAAGAAGAGGGAAGCCTCTGTACCCTCCAGAGGTTTTCCATGTACTCCTTGAGACCAGCGCCACTGCCTGGAAGAGGTAAAAGCGGTATTGCACCCCTTGGTCAAAATCGGTTTTATTTCGGCAAGCACGACTAGGTCGTGCCCTGAATTTGATTTGGCACAGTGAATTAATATGGCAATGGAAGTAAAAACAATGCTGATTTTACAGAACACAAAGATGTTACGACGATAAATACACACAGGAAGATATAAGGAGAGAAACAGAGCGCTCCGATAGTGCGTTACCACTTTTAATAAAATCACACGCAAAAATGTATAAACTTACAGTGTATGCGCAAGAGTTGCGCATATAGGAGGCCACCGGCGAGTCCCCTCAGCTTCCTGTGCCTGGCCAGGGCAAACAGGATCCGTGCAGATGGTGGGCAGGTAACGGAGAAGGACAACCGCCGGCTCGGAATCCTCACGGCAAGCCGTCTGACGTCACTACGCGTTTCGGCGCTTTAGCCACGCCTTCTTCGGACCCGAAGTGTGATTTTATTAAAAGTGGTAACGCACTATCGGAGCGCTCTGTTTCTCTCCTTATATCTTCCTTATCAGCATACTGGCACCACCCAGTTAAAGGAGCAGCACCGAGGCACATCCACTTAAAGGGCCATATTTATCTCTAGCTAGCGCTAGGATCAACACTTTGCTGCTGATAAATACACACAGTAATGGTAAAACACAACTTATAGTGAGAAAGTAACAATAAACGGTGCAACAACAAGTCGTAGCAAATAATCCACTGGCATCTATGGAGGATGACCGCAGGAGCGAGAGGGTCATGGGCAGAGTTCAAGAGTCTAATGGCTGCAAGGAAAACAGTGTTTCTATGCCTAGTGGTCCTGGCTGGGATGGCCCGGAACCTCCGGTCCGATTTAAGCCGATTGAAGCAGCTGGTGGTGATATAAGGACTTCTGTTGTAGCCGAGAGGGGCAAGTATATCTGCATGCACCCACAGTTCCAATGCGCACAATGTAGCACATACATGCTACATAGTCCGGTCTGCATGGTGGACTATGAGGAGACATTGCTGGGTGAACTTATTGGTGGTTCACACCTTTTGATATATTGCTAATTTTAAAATGTTAATATGAAGGAAAATGAACCAGGATAGAAAGGACCAGTGTGGTTTGAATGATAAAACAACATATTTTTCTTATGAAATCTTTATGGTATGCATGACTAGGGGTGTGATGGGGCGTGATTGGGGAGTGGCAGGGGCGTGGCTTAAATGACCCTCTTTCTCATCTCATAAAGTTGGGAGTTATGGTGCTGCAGTCAGGCCCCCAGTTTTACAGAAGTGAAATCTTGGTGGGCAGAGACTGGGGGGAGGGTTTGTTTTGTGGTTGTCTTTCTCTGCACTACCTTCAGGTAAATATAATTTTTTCATCCTAGACAGATGCTAATGTAGCGCAGTGCACAGACCGACAAATGCAGCTGTATTATTATATTTGCTACACGACTTCTAACAGTTCTTTCTTTTTATGAGCGCTGCAATGAAATCTCGGAAAATGATTTTTTATGAAGACATTTTTCTCTTACGCAGACAAATTAGGTCACTCACTCAGTGACGGGATAACAGGCTGAAAGGCAATTTGCTTGGCATGGAAAGTACAATCTTTCCTTTGTTTTTTTTTCCAAGGCGGATATGTGGATCATACTAAAGCAATGCTTGTCCTGCAGGCCTCTTGTTTAATATGCCTTAAAGATGTAAAGCCGGACCCCGGGCATAACACAAAATAAAAATGTACTACTCATCTTATGGCTCTTATAACGCTCCTGATAGTCTCTGCTCCTCCACTGCATTACACATTACTCCAAGGCTGGAGTTTAAAGGGACACTGTAGGGGGGTCAGGGGAAAATGAGTTGAACTTACCCGGGGCTTCTAATGGTCCCCCGCAGACATCCTGTGCCCGCGCAGCCACTCACCAATGCTCCGGCCCCGCCTCCGGTTCACTTCTGTAATTTCCGACTTTAAAGTCTGAAAACCACTGCGCCTGCGTTGCCGGATCCCCGCTCCCGCTGATGTCACCAGGAGTGTATTGCACAGGACCAGTATGGTCTGTGCCTGCGCCGTGCGCTCCTGGTGACATCAGCGGAAGCGAGGACACGGCAACGCAGGTGCAGTGGTTTTCCGACTTTAAAGTCGGAAATTCCAGAAGTGAACCGTAGGCGGGGCCGGAGCATTGGTGAGTGGCTGCGCGGGCACAGGATGTCTGCGGGGGACAATTAGAAGCCCCGGGTAACTTCAACTCATTTTCCCCTGACCCCCCTACAGAATTCCTTTAAAGAGGAACTGTAACCAAGGATTAAACTTTATCCCAATCAGTAGCTGATACCCCTTTACCTTTTCTCAGACAGATCATCAGGGGGCTCAGTGTGGCTGATATTGTGATGAAACCCCTCCCACAGTGTGATGTCAGCACCTAGGTACTGACATCACACTGTGGAAGCCTTGCTGCATTGTGGGAAATAACAGCTGTTTCCAACGGCCAAAGAAGCAGCATCTCCTTCCAGTGACATCACCTGCCAGAAGTAATGATGTCACCATGTGATACATTTCAGAATGTAAATCAGGGAGAGGAAAGATTTTACAATGGGCAAACACTGACTAAATCCATTTATAAATAATTATTGTAAAAAATTAAGCACTTTTTTTCATTACATTATTTTCACTGCAGTTCCACTTTCACCGCTTCTGGACTGCGGTAATTGAAATCGACGCAGTTTGTGGATACTTATTCCTGCCAGATCTCTCCATCACCGCAGGCCCTTCACTCTGCCGTCGCTATGACGGCAGAGCTCTGTGTGCCGGTCAGGAGTGGATTTCATTGGCTCCTGACCCTGTGATCACTATGAGCCAATCACATTAACTTACATTGATGAGAGGGAATGAACCAAGAAAGAATCAATGAAATCAGCTTCTGACCGGCTCACAGAACTCTGGCGTCATAGCGACAGCAGAGAGAGGGGCCTGCAATGATGGTAGAGCAGCGTGACCGGCGAGAGAGGCGGGTCCATACAGCAATTTGTCTGTAAGCTCCATTTTATGGTACGAGCAGTCTCTGGTCCTTAAAGAGAACCTGTACTGAGTAAAATTATTTAAAATAAACACATGAGGTAACTTCAAATGAACATTACATAGTTACCTTGCCATCAGTTCCTCTCAGAAGCTCACCATTTTCGTCTGACAATAATCCCTTCCAGTTCTGACAACATTTTGTCAGAACTGAAATACATCAGTTGCTGTCAGTTATATATCAGCACCTGTCAGTTACAGCTGAGAGGAGAACTGATGTGTCCATGTTTCCCTATGGCTCAAGTGGGCCATGTTACAGTTTAACTGTGTGCTGACCAGGAAGCTGCTATGGGGTAATAGCCATTTTCAAAATGGAGGACGGAGAATTCCATTGATCACAGTGGACAAACAGGACGCAGGAGAGGAAAAATAGACTGAGGAGTAGACTACACAAGAGGTAAGTATGACTTGTGTATGTTTATTTTGACTTTTAATTTTCAGTTCAGGTTTTCTTTAAAGGGCCAGAGCCTGCTGGTACGCAAGTGGTTAAAGAACCACTAAAGCGAGAGGGATATGGAGGCTGCCAAATGTATTTCCTTTTTAAACAATACCAGTTGCCTGGCTGTTCTTCTGATATTTCATACCTCAGTAGTGTCTGGATCACACACCTAAAACAAACATGTCCAGTCAAACTACAGTCAGAAACGTCTGAACATCTGCATGCTTGTTCAGGGTCCAGTGGCGGCGCTACACTGGGGCTTGCCGGGGCTGAAGCCCCAGCTGAGAAACTGTAAGCCCCTCAGAAAGCCCCCCCTGAATCAAGGGCCGGTGTTCCAACACCGGCTCTAGCGTGGGGCGAGAGACTTATCATTCCCTCACCTCAGGGAATGATAAAAAAGAGGGGTCCTTTTATGCGCGGCGCCGAGCGGGAGATACAGCTAGCTATAGTCTCCGGGAGTCCGGGCTGCAGCAGACACTAGAGCTTCAGCCGCCTGGTCCACTCCTGTCTCCTTCTCAGCAATACCGCTCGCACTACTTCCTGATTCAGTGCGTGCAGAGCGGTATTGCTGAGGAGGAGACAGAAGTGGACCAGTCGGCTGAAGCTCTAGTGTCTGCTGCAGCCCGGACTCCCGGAGACTATAGCTAGCTGTATCTCCCGCTCGGCGCCGCGCATAAAAGGAGGGGGGGGGTCCACTGAGGTGAGGGCATGATGGGGCCCCCCTCCCCAGCCTCTGCAAATAGTCCCCCACCATCCTGACCAGGTATAATATTATGTGCATTTACTGGGGTAACGCTGTCACTTATGTGCATTTACTGGGGTAACGCTGTCACTTATACTGGGGTAACGCTGTCACTTATGTGCATTTACTGGGGTAACGCTGTCACTTATACTGGGGTAACGCTGTCACTTATACTGGGGTAACGCTGTCACTTAAGTGCATTTACTGGTGTAACGCTGTCACTTATACTGGGGTAACGCTGTCACTTATGTACATTTACTGGGGTAACGCTGTCACTTACACTGGGGTAACGCTGTCACTTATGTGCATTTACTGGGGTAACGCTGTCACTTATACTGGGGTAACGCTGTCACTTATACTGGGGTAACGCTGTCACTTATACTGGGGTAACGCTGTCACTTATAATGTCACTTATACTGGGGTAACGCTGTCACTTATACTGGGGTAACGCTGTCACTTATGTGCATTTACTGGTGTAAAGCTGTCACTTATACTGGGGTAACGCTGTCACTTATGTACATTTACTGGGGTAACGCTGTCACTTATACTGGGGTAAAGCTGTCACTTATGTGCATTTACTGGGGTAACGCTGTCACTTATACTGGGGTAACGCTGTCACTTATGTGCATTTACTGGGGTAACGCTGTCACTTATACTGGGGTAACGCTGTCACTTATACTGGGGTAACGCTGTCACTTATGTGCATTTACTGGTGTAACGCTGTCACTTATACTGGGGTAACGCTGTCACTTATGTACATTTACTGGGGTAACGCTGTCACTTATACTGGGGTAAAGCTGTCACTTATGTGCATTTACTGGGGTAACGCTGTCACTTATACTGGGGTAACGCTGTCACTTATACTGGGGTAACGCTGTCACTTATACTGGGGTAACGCTGTCACTTATGTGCATTTACTGGTGTAACGCTGTCACTTATACTGGGGTAACGCTGTCACTTATGTACATTTACTGGGGTAACGCTGTCACTTATACTGGGGTAAAGCTGTCACTTATGTGCATTTACTGGGGTAACGCTGTCACTTATACTGGGGTAACGCTGTCACTTATACTGGGGTAACGCTGTCACTTATACTGGGGTAACGCTGTCACTTATGTGCATTTACTGGTGTAACGCTGTCACTTATACTGGGGTAACGCTGTCACTTATGTACATTTACTGGGGTAACGCTGTCACTTATACTGGGGTAAAGCTGTCACTTATGTGCATTTACTGGGGTAACGCTGTCACTTATACTGGGGTAACGCTGTCACTTATGTGCATTTACTGGGGTAACGCTTTCACTTATACTGGGATAACGCTGTCACTTATACTGGGGTAACGCTGTCACTTATGTGCATTTACTGGTGAAAGGCTGTCTGTCATTACGTGCGTTAGCTGGTGAAAAGCTGTCTCTTATGTGCATTTACTGGTGAAAAGCTGTCTCTTATGGGCATTAACTGGTGAAAGGCTGTCTCTTATGGGCATTAACTGGTGAAAGGCTGTCTGTCATGTGCATTAACTGGTGAAAAACTGTCTCTTATGTGCATTTACTGGGGAAACGCAGTCTGTCATTATGTGAATTAACTGGTGAAAAGCTGTCTCTTATGTGCATTTAATGGGGAAACTGTCTGTCATTACATGCATTAACTGGTGAAAAGCAGGCTCTTATGTGCATTTACTGCAGAAACGCAGTCTGTCATTACGTGCATTAACTGCTGAAAAGCTGATTCTTATGTGCATTTACTGGTGAAAGGCTACCTGTCATTATGTGCGTTTACTTCATTTTTTTTTCCATGTAACTACGTTAGCTGGTACAACTACATTACAGTTAGCCCCGCCCACATGACATCATGACCACGCCCAATCTTTCGCCCCCCCAAGCCCGGCCTGCCAGCCCTCGTGCCCCCTTTGAGCCCCCCCAAAAATCTGAAGCTGGAGCCGCCACTGTCAGGGTCTATGGCTAAAACTATTCAAGGTGGAGGATCAGCAGCAGTGGCATAGTAATAGGGGAGAGTCTGTGGCTGAGGCTGTGACCGCACCGGGGCCCCTGGACCAGAAGGGCCAACTAGGGACCCTCCTTCATCCATCATGTTAGCTTTCCATTGGTGTTATGATAGCAATGAACACCTCTACATGTGCATTACATACTGGTAATCCTTAACAGACTGTTTCCACATCTCTGACGCTGCAGCTGTCTTTAATAGATTTTGGTCCTCCATATCACTAGAGTTTTAGGGCCCCCATGTAAAACTTGCACCAGGGCCCTAAGCTCCTTGGTTACTCCACTGATCAGCAGGACAGCCAGACAATGTGCATTGTTTTAAACGAAATAAATATGGCAGCCTCCATAGTCTTCTCACTTCAGGTGTCGTTTAAAAGCTCTAGCTTGATTGTTCATTTATCTCAAAACAACCTCTACACCCTGTATGTTTGCGCAGAAACCTTTGGAAGGTTTTCTATGCATAATGCTTGCAAATAAGTACCGTACTCGCTTATAAGCCGACCCGCGTATAAGCGGAGGTACCCACTTTTCCCTCAGAAACTAGGACAAAGTGATTGACTTGAATATAAGCCCCCTACCCAGAATAGCCCCCTCCACAGTAGCCTGATGTTCCCCCAGTGCAAGTCAGTCCCTGTCCCCATAGCCAGATGTGCCCCAAGGATGATACAGCTGTATCTCAAGACGCCACTAGATGGCATCATTGATATGAGAGACAACGATTGCCACAAAGGAAGAACACCCAATCATTGAACCACCGACATGTCGCTTGCACGCTCTATTCCACAAGCTAGGGGACACAGGTAATCTTGAGCAGTGCACTCTGCACACCATGTTGCAGGGGATGGGCACAGCAGGGAGCCAGCTGGCAAGAGCAAGTTAACCAGTGCACAATCCCAAAACTCCTCTGCCAGTAACAAACCCTACTCAACCATCCGTTCTGCTCCACTGTCCCGCATATAAGCTGAGGGGGTAACGTTTTAGCACATTTTTTGTGCTGAAAAATTAGGCTTATATGTGAGTATATACAGTACATGCCTGACTAAATGTCAACAGAATTGTCTGAGCAACCTTTTACTTTTCTGATGTTCTTTTCTCCTGGTCTGTTTAGTGAATGTACATGTAAGAGATGTGTTGTTAAACAGCAAAAATGAGCGCAAATGAGAGTCCATTCATTCTCAGCCTGGGTAATTTTGGTGCAGGGTGAAGCTTAAAAATGTCTCACCTAACTCCTGCGTAAATTCGAGGCCCACGCTGATTACTAGTCCCCCTCCAAGTTGTAGCAACTCGGGGATACGAAAAAGTCTCACCCTTCTTCTGCACAATCTCCGAGCTCACACTGATTACTACTCCCCATCTCAGTTGTAGCAGCGATTGCTTTTTTTTTTTGTACAAATTTGTGCGATATCCAGCTGAAACTCCGGGGTCCCCAAATTAGGCATGCAGCACCCCAAAATCAGCTTCCTCGTGCAGATGAACCCAACAATTAACGCTTGCTATAGCAGTGATGGCTAACCTTGGCACTCCAACTGTGGTGGAACTACAAGTCCCATGAGGTATTGCAAATCTCATGAAGGAGTCCGCACACAGGCTTTACGGAGCAATACACGTGAAGTTTATTGTCCCATCACATACATGTGCAACAACAGTCTGACCTGCATAGGCCGACGATCGTTTCGGGGCCACCAAGGGTCCCCTTTATCAAGGCGGGTAGCAAAAAAGACATACTGTATACACCTAGTCAATACATAATTCCACAATATACACCCCCAGACAGGAATTCCTGTATCCGCCCATAGGCGGTCACATCAATCAGGAAAACATTGTATATTTGAATTCAAACATAAAACAATACTACAATACATACATGAGGTATTGCAATACTCTGACAGCTCTAAGCATAACTCAGGGAGGCAGAGGCATGATGGGATTTGTAGTTTGGTCACAGCTGGAGTGCCAAGGTTAGCCATCACTGTGCTATAGCATAGCATGGTGTGATTATCTATATATATAATAGGGTAAGTGCCTCAACCTTCAAGCAAGAAGAAGTAGCGCCCTGCCCCCAGGGCCGGTCCAAGCAAGAAGAAGGGGCTGGTCCAAGCAAGAAGAAGAACTAGTGTCATATCAAACCAAGGGCAAAGAGGGATATTTTGCATATTCAGTAGCAGTGCATTGTGGGTAACTACAAATGTTCACTTATAGCTGAATTATTGCAGATTTTCTTCTGTTTTAAGAAGGAAAATTACACCAAGCTTTGCTTTTTTTAGTAGGAGGGCTTTTTGGTCCCTTTTATCCTCCTATACATTCTTAGTAGTTTGGGTCACCCTGAGCTGCTTGGTTACTCTGTTGTACTGGTCCAACCCTATCTCATACAGCCTTATCAAGCCCTGCTATGTACTGATGAAGACCAAACGGCTGAAATAGGCTGTCACATGTGGGTTTGAAATGATTGTGTAAAACTTAAAGCTATAGGCTTGCTTGACTTACCAAGGGTGAAAAGGAATAATTTGCATATTTAGTAGTGGTGTATTGTGGGTAATCACAAATGTTCACTTAGGCCTGGTGCACACCGAAAAATGCTAGCAGATCCGCAAAATGCTAGCAGATTTTGAAACGCGTTTTCTTATTTTTCTGTAGCGTTTCAGCTAGCATTTTGCGGTTTTGGGAAGCGTTTTTGGTGTAGTAGATTTCATGTATTGTTACAGTAAAGCTGTTACTGAAGAGCTACTGTAACAAAAACGCCTGGCAAACCGCTCTGAAGTGCCGTTTTTCAGAGCGGTTTGCGTTTTTCCTATACTTAACATTGAGGCAGAAACGCATCCGCAATCCAAAATCTGCAGCAGCCCGGGAGTATGCGTTTCTGCAAAACGCCTCCCGCTCTGGTGTGCACCAGCCCATTGAAATACATTACCCTAGCGGATCCGCACCCGCAAGCGGATCGCAAACCGCAGCCGAACCGCTCTGGTGTGCACTAGGCCTTATAGCTGAATTATTGCAGATTTTCTTCTGTTTTAAGAAGGCAAATTACACCAAGCTTTGATTTTTTTAGTAGAAGGTCTTTTTGGTCCCTTTTATCCACCTATACATTCCGAGTGGTTTGGGTCACCCTGAGCTGCTTGGTTACTCTGTTGTACTGGTCCAAGCCCTATCTCATACAGCCATATCTATCCTTACCATGTACAGATGAGGACCAAAAGTCTGAAACAGGCTGTCACATGTGTGTTTGATATGGCTGTGTAAAATTTAAAGCTATAAGCTTGCTATACACCAGTGGTTCTGGATGCTTGCTTGGCTTACTAAGGGTGAAAAGGAATTATTTGCATATTTAGTAGCAGTGCATTGTGGGTAACCACAAATGTTCACTTATAGCTGAATTATTGCATATTTCCTTCTGTTTTAGGAAGGCAAATTACACCAAGCTTAGCTTTTCTTAGTAGGAGGTCTTTTTGGTGGAAGCAGTAGATTTGGGCGCATGAGACAAGTGGACAAAAAGGGCGCCCCATTCACTTTCATTATAAATATCGTTTAATGGGCGCTGAACGGGGAAAATAAGGCGCCGGAGATTTTTAAGGATTTATAACGGCGCCCGGAGATTTTTAAGGATTTATAACTATGTTTGTGATGATTTAAGTTTACAAAATGAGCCCGTGACGAATAACGTTTATGAAGATAATAAATCACTATTTCTAAAACATTTCTAACACATTATTATCCACCCAAAAAAATAATTTACATTTTTTTTCTTTACATTCTTTATTTATTCATGTCTGTAAAACATTATTATCCATAGGGGGTTTTAGGTTTAGGCACCAACAGGGGGGTCTTAGGTTTAGGCACCTACAGGGGGGTCTTAGGTTTAGGCACTAACAGGGGGGTCTTAGGTTTAGGCACCAACAGGGGGGTCTTAGGGTTAGGCACCTACAGGGGGGTCTTAGGGTTAGGCACCAACAGGGGGGTCTTAGGTTTAGGCACCAACAGGGGGTCTAGGGGTTAGGGATAGGTACAGGGAGGGTTTTTAATAAACGAAAATATAAGTTTCACTTTACAAACAGGGAAGATTAACGTTTTAAGAATTGCCGATCTCATACACATTATTTAGTGATTTATACATTTTTAAATCACTATTTATAAACGAAATTCTACACAATAATTTCTATAAACGATATTTCCATTTATCGTTTATACCACGCGCCCTTTTTTCCCGACGCCCTTTTCGTACGTACGCCTTTTTGGTCCCTTTTATCCCCTTATACATTCCGAATGGTTTGGGTCACCCTGAGCTGCTTGGTTACTCTGTTGTACTGGTCCAAGCCCTATCTCATACAGCCGTATCAATCCTTGCCATGTACTGATAAGGACCAAAAGTCTGAAACAGTATAACGATCTGCTCAGCTGCCTGCGCAGACAGGCAGCCTTTTGATCATTATTCAGGTCTGCATGCTGCAGGACTCTGGAAAGGAGTCCTTCTGTCAGTTTTGCAGCTTTTGCTTGCAGAGGAATTTGCATACGTTGTCATGCAAATTGCCTGGCCACATTCATTGGAGGCGTGTGCTATAAGTACTGTGTCTTTCCCACAATGCTTGGCTGGTCATTTCCCTTCCGTGGTCTGTTCCTGATGGACACTGCTGGAGTGTCAGCCATTGCTATCTAGTATAGTTAATTCCTGGGGGTTGCTTTAGGCTCCCCTTCTAGCTCAGTCAGGTTGTATTATCTGTATTGCCTGTTCTGTCTTGTCTTGCCTGTTTGCCATTGTCCTGTCCCTATGGTGGTGGACAGGAAATGGTTCTGATCTCTGTTCTTGGAGTATAGCTGGTGCAGCGGTTGCTATCAGCTATCTCTTCTGTTCTGTCTCCTGGGATCGCGCTAGCTACTTTTTGCTAGCGCCGGGGATCCTTCTGTTCTGTCTCCTGGGATCGCGCTAGCTACTTTTTGCTAGCGCCGGGGATCCTTCTGTTCTGTCTTGTCTGTCGCGATTGCGCTGTCACCAGCGGCGGTTGATAGCGAATCGTTCTGTCTTGTTTGGATCGCACTGGCCTCTAGCGGTAGCGACTGTGGATCCTTCTGATCTGTGTTCCTGCTCGGATCACACTTGCTCTGGCGGAAGAGCGGTGGATCCTCTCTGCCTAGTTTCTGTTTTCGTGTGTCTGTCTTGTCTGTTGCGACCGCTTGCTGAAGGCTCGGTGAGGTAACCGTTAAGCAAGCGTCGCGTCCTCTGTTTCATGTTTGTCTGTCTATGGTTAGTTAGGCATGCTTGTCTCTGTTGTGCTTATCACGTGGAGACCGCGCATAAACCGCGTGCACTGTTGCGAATGAGTGCGGTGTTCGCGGTTAGCTAGCGTTTATTATTTTCCGTATCTCCTCATTG
Source organism: Hyperolius riggenbachi (assembly GCF_040937935.1). Taxonomy (NCBI): domain Eukaryota; kingdom Metazoa; phylum Chordata; class Amphibia; order Anura; family Hyperoliidae; genus Hyperolius; species Hyperolius riggenbachi. Next base: position 71,778,170 of record NC_090649.1, on the reverse strand, counting down.
TATTATTTGCTGTGCCTTTGCTAACCTCGTATTCTGTTCTGTTCTGCCTTGTGTCACGTCTGGCGATCGCACCTCCCGCGATCGCGTTCCTATTTCGTATCTGCTGTTGTGTGTGCGCGGTCGCAGGGTGGCGACTAGATTGGCGCACACACATACAACCTATCCCTTTGCTCAATCTCATTCGCAATCGCCTCTCTTGCGATTGCGTTCTGCGCTTCGTACAATTCCTGTCTGGCACTTGTGGAGGTACAGAGGATTGGTTCCTCTGCACTCCCCAGCGCCATCTGCCGACAGGAATTTTCCCTCTACGGGTGCGTAGCACCTTTTGCTGGGTTCCTGCAAATTATACGCTTGTGGAGGATTTCCGCCGTGTCAGCGCACGCGTTGTGCGCTGATCACGGGGAAGGTTCCACAATCGTGACAAACAGGCTGTCTACATGTGGGTTTGATATGACTGTGTAAAATTTAGAGCTATATGCTTGCTATACACCAGCGGCTCTGGATGCTTGCTTGGCTTACCAAGGGGGAGAAGGGGTAATTTGCATATTTAGTAGCAGTGCATTGTGGGTAACCATAAATGTTCACTTATAGCTGAATTATTGCAGATTTCCTTCTGTTTTAAAAAGGCAAATTACACCAATACAGTGTGCGGCATTGCAGGAAGTCATGACAGTGGAACGCACGATGGAACACGGAAGAGATGAGTCATCCCCACCCGCTGCCTCTTACTAATAGTGGCAGCTGCTACTGTGCTTAAGCAGGAGGGGGAGCACACATGGGGGACCCGGACGAGGGGGGGTTCCTGCTGAGCTTAAGCTGGAGGTAGAGCACACATGGGGGACCCAGTTGAGGGGGGTCCAACCCCCCTCCCCGCCGCTGTGCCCAATACCCCCTTCCTGCCCTCTACCCTCTTATGCGGCGTATGCTACGCCGCGGGTCGGCTAGTGATTATTTATTTTTATTAAAAAAAAAATTAAACTGTTCTACCTACTTCTCAAACCTCTTATAAGCTTGTGTTCCTTGGATGGTATTGCCAGAATGGCTCAGAGTATCAGAACATCAACCCCAGGGCCGGATTTAGCATAAGGCACAGTAGGCACGTGCCTACAGGCGCCTGATGATGGAAATGCAGCTCACTCCCCTCCCCAAGCACCTCTCTCTCTCCTTCCCAATGCAGAGTCCTGATGAGAGTGTAAATTAGGTTACTCTCCCTGGTCTGGGCATTCCACTGATGAGATCTCCCTTCAGTCAGGGGCACCTCTAGCTACTGAATACTGAGGTTCTTCTAGCTACCTAATACTGAGGGGCACCTCTAGCTACTTAATACTAAGAGAAGTGACAGCTGGGTTCTCAGGCACGCTTGCAGAGCAGTTCGGCAGGGGGTTTGTAGGTTCATGGTTGGTGAAGTCCTATGGTGCTAGGACATCTGTGCCTATAGACTCCTGCGAAGCAAATCTGGGTCTGATCAACCCTTATGATATCTATCACCACCCTGGGTGGATAAAACTTTGTAAAAAGCAAAATAGAACTAGAAAAAAAGGAAGTGGCTTATCTCTCCAATGACACTAGCGAAAATCATAGAGTAGTTTATAATACTTTTTTTTAATTAATATTAGCACAGGCAGTGCATTTCATGAGTGCAAGCCCACTTCCTGAGACCTGTAGAAGTGCCAACTGTATAAAGCCTGCACTTTTACTTTCCTGAGGAAGTGGGCTTGCACCCTCAAAATGCAATGCCTGTGCTAATATTAATTAAAATTTCTATTCTACCACTTTCACTAGTGTCATTGGAGAGGTAAGCCACCTTCTTTTCTCTAGTTTTATTTTGCTTTTCACAAAGTTTTATCTACATAGGGCACCTCTTCAACCCTGTTGTACTAGTTTACCTCCCCCTAACCAGGAGGGGCATTTGGACTACAGTGGCTTAGCCACCTGGTTGCAGTACCATTTTTTTCCTAAAAGTGCGACCGACTCTCACCCAGCTACTCCTGTTGTGCCCGAGTGGAGAAGGGATTGTGTTCTCCACCTGCTTCATATGGTTGGTTCCCCACCAATGCAAGCCACCTTTGTGAACATAATTATTTTCAACACATTTCTGTGCTATTGGACTCCCATTGTCTCTGTGGTTTTTTTTTTCTAAGGTGTATATTCACCTCACCCCCCCCCCCCCCTTCGATGTCATAGTGGGGTAACTGCCCCCCACCACCACCACATCTGTGGAAATAGACCCCTAATTATCTCTTGCCATCTCTTGGGGTACATCAGTAAGACACAAACATATTTAAAAACACTTCAATTAAAAGAGACATTGAAAAAAGTTTCTTATTGCTCTACATCAGTGGTCCTTAAACTAAGACCCGCGGGCCGAATGTGGCCCCCTGAGGCTTTTTTTACTGGCCCCACACACACAAAACGTATTACTTATAGGTTGCGGTCAGCTACATCTTTAAATATTGATGGTCCGCATATAGAAATGCAGTGCTGGTACCACCCATCCACATGGAAGCCAGAAAGCAGCAATTCGCTGGTTTCCAATCAAATTCCACATCAGGTGACAGTGCTGTCCACTGCAGGTTGTCACCTGGGTATGCTTCACTGTATGGCCGGCAAAGACTTTTACATCATTTTATGTATACTCCGGCCCCCCAGCAGTCTGGAGTATGTTGACCCGGCCCCCCGACCCAAAATGTTTGGGGACCCCTGGTCTACATCATCATCATGTTGGTCTGTTAATATGCCCAATCAGATGACCTCAGGGTACCTTGTATATTCATTATTAATGTTGGTGTTTGAATTTTGGATCCCGTATTTGGGAAAATGAATGAAACTCAGAAAAATGAGTTTAAAAAAAACAACATTTTTTCCTTTGCGTTTTTAAAATCGATTTTCTCAAAAACTACAAGGTCTTTTTGAAAAAATGTTTTTGTTCCCACTATTCCATTTAACATACAAATCAACTGTGGTGATGTTAGCACGTATGGGGGCTTTGTGATTAACCACTTAAAGAGAACCAGAGACAAAGCACCCTCATGTATTTCACCATATATATATCAGTGGGAACATTAGAGAAAACACCTACCCTGCTCTCTGTTTCATCCTTCACTGCTCAGCCTGCTTGTTATCAACCCTGATAAAATCCCTGACTGAGAAATCAGTCTGGCTTTGCTCAGGAATCATTATAGCTGAGTCTGTGTTCTCTGATGTCTTTTCAAGCCCAAGCCTGCCCCCTTCTGGCTCTGCTCAGGAAATATTATAGCTGAGTCATTATAGCAAAGCCAGACTGAATGCTCAGTCTGGGATTTTATCAGGGCTGATTAGAAGCAAGCTGAACAGTGAAGAATGAAACAGCAGGATTTTCTCTAATGTTCCCACTGATATATGGTAAAATACATGAGGGTGCTTGGTCTCTGGTTCACTATAAGTTGGCGTGCACTTATGCAAAATTGTGAAATAACAGCTCCTGATTACTTTAACAAACAAAATTAAATACAACTTTACCTGAAATTTTGCATTACAATTTTGCATTCAATCCAGTGCTCATCACTAGTAGATAACATAGAACCAAAACAGAACAACTGAGAGAGGAGAGCACTGTTTATATCTGGTAAGCTAAAAAATAAATTTAAAAAATACGATAATAAGACTACAGACAAAATATCACTATTGACAAGTGTATTAAGGCTTTTTTGTGTGGATTGTCATGTCTCCATCCAGGTCATGATGTATCTGAAGTAGATACACCGTGACATCTGGGTAATTTCTCATTCAGATCACTACCTCTTTCATGTGGGAAAACTTGCTCTATCACTGTAAATCTTAATTGACGGATGTTATGCCCCGCAGACAGAAAATGGCATGCACCAGAAGATTTACTATTACCATTTTTTATGTCGGATCTATGCATGTTTATGAGATTTCACACTTTTTTGCATGGTTTTGCCTATGTACCCAAGGCAACAAGAGAATTTCAAGAATTTCAATATATAAACTACCTCTTCAGATGAGAAACTAAAAAGCCTTTAAAGGGAACCTTAACTGAGAGGGATATGGATGTTTCCTTTTAACCACCATAGCGGTATGGACGAGCTCAGCTCGTCCATTACCACCACGGTGGATTGCTCAGCTTTTCATAATTTTTTTTTAAACACGCAGCTAGCACTTTGCTAGCTGCGTGTTGTATTCGATCGCCGCCGCTTGCCGCCGATCTGCCGCTACCCGCCGCGAAAGAGGACCCCCCCCAGACCCCTTGCGCAGCCTGGCCAATCACCGCCAGGCTGCACTATGGGGTGGATCGGGACTCCCCCTGACGTCATGACATCATTCCGATCAGAGCGGGATTTCCTGTTGGATATGATTGGGCGATCGGTGAGGTGGGAGGGATGCGGCAGGGAGGGGGGAATCATGTAGCTAGCACTAGGCTAGCTACATGAAAAAAAAATATAGGTAAAAAAACCCACCCGAGGCCGAGCGCCGCAAATAAACAGAACGCCAGGGTGGTTAAACAATACCAGTTGCCTGGTAGTCCTGCTGATCTCTATGGCTGCAGTAGTGGCTGAATTCACACCTGAAACAAGCATGCAGCTAATTCAGTCTGACTTCAGTCAGAGCACCTCATCTGCATGCTTGTTGAGGGGCTGTGGCTAAAAGTATTAGAGACACAGGATCAGCAGGAGAGTCAGGCAACTGGTATTATTTTAAGAGGAAGAATCCATATCCTTCTCAGTTTAGGTTCCCTTTAAGCAGATGTTTGTTTCCTAGTAAGGGGATAAGATAAATAATGAAAAAACAATCAAAGTATGGGTGTAGCATCCACAGGTACATTCTAGATCAGGGGTCAGGAACCTTTTTGGCTGAGAGAGCAATAAATGACACATATTTTAAAATGTATTTTCCTGAGAGCCATATAATATGTTTCAAACTGGGTAAGTGTGCATGTGCAGCAGAGGGCTATTCTTGTTGTCATGGTGATGTGTAAACAGTTGATTCGCCTGGCAGTGAAAGTATCAGACGCGTCTTCAGCTTCTCTTGGGTTTCAGCAACATCATTAATTTCCCAGAGAGCCAGACAGGAGCAATACCGACTAACAGCTTGTACAATTAGCTTGCTGACTTGTGGGTTGAGTCACTTTGTAGGAGGAGATCCCGGCACTTTGGCTGTATAGGCTGCCTGTCAAGTGATGGACAGCTTAGGCCAATCAAAGTGTGGGGATCTGGTCTTACAAAGCCAATGGACCTGACAGGGTCCAAAGTGGGACAATTGAAGCAACTGTTCATTTTGGGGGGAGCACGAGTAAGTTAGTAGTGCATGCTACAGCAGTAGTCTACTTTGAAAATGTTACTTGCGCTGCCACACTAAGCTGCACTGCTTGAGCAGTGTAGCTTAGTGAACCCCTACTGATTTGTCTGTGAGCCTGATATAGCCATCAAAAGAGCCACATCTGGCTACAGAGTCATAGGTTCCCTACCCGTGTTGTTCTAGATACTGCTATAGAATGCTTAGCCACTTCCTCCTCCATATTAATTTAGTCTGCTCTGACTTTTTGTGACCGTATGTACTCCTGCATGCCAGATGTCTCTGTCAATCACTGCTTCCTTCAGCTGCTGCATAGGCATGTTCGTAGCTTCACATATTCTTTCTATCCAGCACAGAGAGCGCTAACCACTACAGTGGCACAGTGGTTAGCACTCTTGCCTTGTAGCTCTGGATTCCCAGATCGAATACCAGCCAGGGCGATATCTGCAAGGAGTTTGTATGTTCTCCCTGTGTTTGTGTGGGTTTCCTCCTTCAGCCCAAAAACATACAGATAAGTTAATTGGCTTCCTCCTAATATTGGCCCTAGACTACGTTACATACACTACATGATACATACACAGACATATGACTATGGTAGGGATTATACTGTGAGCCCCTCTGAGTTAAGTGACATGACAATATGCTCTGTACAGCTCTGTGAAAGATGTTGGCGCTATATAAATACTAAATAATAAAAATATCCATCTTAGCCTCTGCCTTCCTTTTCTTCTTTTACCCTTAATTTTTCCAAGCATCACGAATGTCTCCAAAGAATCTGGTCTTCTCATTATGTGACCAAAGTATGTGAGTTTTAACAGTAGTATCAGCCCTTCTAGCTGATTAGTTATATTATTACTTGCATTAGTTAAAAGATGCCTTTACTAATTCAACTTTAAGGCTTTTTGACGTTTTGTATTTTGTAAGTGGCCTTTATTTAACCAGTTATTGATATGACATAAATATAAGTCTCCAGATGTCAGTGTCAGTGAGCATAGTGCATGTACTTATTTCTCCTGGAGATCAATGAGGAACTAAATCGAGAAGCCCTCCCTGAATTCCAATTCCCCCACCCCTTACTGCAGAGATTGCCGTCCATAAGCAGTGCTGGAGAAATATATAGTAATACGATCACCTCGCCCTCCTTTTATTTTAAGTTTCCTATGCCAATATCCTCGGGAATGATCCCAGACCAATATCCTCTTGACGAGACCTTGACTGAAGATATCTGCGCACCTGCCAAACACACCCGCTCCCCCATGCAGCTCTCTGCTATACTAAGTATACCTAAGAGCTAAGCCCCTTTAAATATCCCTCCAAGGCTTTCCATTGGTCCATTAACAGTCCAATGAGAATCCATTCTCATTGGTCTGTTAATGGACCAATGAGGAGCCTTGGAGGGATATTTAAAGATGCTTAGCTCTCAGCTAAACTTAAGATAGCTGAGAGCTGCGCAGGGGAGCAGCATGTGTGTTGGCAGGTGCACAGATATTGTTAATCAAGGTCTCATCGAGTGGATATTGGTGAGTGATCATTTCCTAGGATATTGGCAGGGAAACATTAACTAAAGCTAAATATTCATGGTTAATTAAGACTATTAAAGGACCTTACTCGTTGTTGCATTTTTATTTACATTTAACTCTTTCTGGAAATGGATAAGCGGTACTCAGTACCACTATACTCATTTTACCTGGGGAGGGGGTGGGCATTTGGGGTCCCCCTGTTAACAGGGACTCCCAGATGCCGCCTTGGACCCTCCCCCCCCCAGGGCGTCAGCAGCCCCACCTCCTCCTGGGCACCGGAGGTGGTCAAGAGCCCCTTGTCCATTTATTGGACAAGGGCTCTTGGGGGTAGGGGAGGCTTACAGAAACCCCCTATACCATGGACCATGTGTGCTAGTATAGCTCACGGTGTGGAGCACCACGTGGTTCTGGCTATCCCAGCCTGCATGGAGGACAAGGAGTTAAAGAGGCATGGAAGGGGCACCCTACATAATTTTTTTCCCCACACTGAACAATTTTTTTTAAAAATACATATGTGGTTATGTAAGTATAAATGTATGTATGTATATACGTACTGTATGTATGTATGACAGTAAATTGACTAATATATCCCTGCTGTCTCTAAACTCCCCAACCGCGTTAAATACTATTCCCCCACCGAGTTGTATGCATTGCGTGCGGTAACTGCATTTATATGGGTCATTGCGCATGCGCAGACATTTTATTGCCCTTTATACGCATACAATTCCGCATTGGATGTTGGAATGTATGCTTATATTAGTTTGTCTATGCGCATAGTTAGCAGATTATTGCGGAAATTTTTCCGCATAAGGGCATAAGCGGTCGCATCAACTACGCTACGCAATACGTGAAGCTTGCGTATTTTAATGCGTAGTCTACGGTATGCTAACGTAGCGAAGTGGCTGATTTCAGAGCCGTAGATTGCGAAGCGTATTTGCGTAAAAATACGCGTAGTTCCAGCGTAGCGAAGTTGGCTGACTACGACCATCCCTGGATGTGATCACAATTTTTCTATTTATACCGGGCATTTTTTTTATGCGCATTTCGGTGTGATTTTCATTCTGCAAACATTTCTGAATCAGGGTGATACCGTTTATTAAAAAAAAATAAGCATAAGCTTTCGACTATTCCGCCTTCATCATACTCCAATCCTGTATGCTAAAAGGTTGTTGAAGCACACAGCTATATACATGCAACATCAAAAGGGGATACATAGATTTTTTGAGGAAACATAAATACAAGTCATAACGATGCCTTAAAGAGGAACTCCAGTGAAAATAACGTGATGAACAAAAGTACTTAATTTTTACAATAATTATGTATAAATGATTTAGTCAGTGTTTGCCCATTGTAAAATCTTTCCTCTCCCTGATTTACATTCTGACATTTATCACATGGTGGCATTTTTACTGCTGGCAGGTGATGTCAGTGGAAAGAGATGCTGCTTGCTATTTTGGCAGTTGGAAACAGCTGTTATTTCCCACAATGAAACAAGGCTCCCACAGTGTGATGTCAACACCATGGTCCTGACATCACACGGTGGGAGGGGTTTCAACACAATATCAGCCATACAGAGCCCCCTGATGATCTATTTGAGAATAGGTAAAGATTTATCATGGGAAAGGGGGTATCAGCTACTGATTGGGATGAAGTTCAATCCTTGGTTGCGGTTTCTCTTTAACCTCCCTGGCGTTCATTTTCGGCTGGATTTCTGTGCAAAAAGTGATCCAATTAATTTTCATAACCCTTTTTCCTGTAACTAACCAAAATGTGTCAAGCAAGGGTCCAGTATACATTTTGAGTATTATAATCTCTCTCTAATCGAATCTGATTAGAGAGAGAGATCTATCAGCTGCCCATACACCACAGGCTGATTCCTGATCGATTTCAGCTTGAATACTCTCGGTAATCGGCCGTGTCTGCCGCCTCGCTGCTGCCCCCCTAGTGTATAAATGTGCCCCAAATGTCTGCATTTATACATTTCCTGTCCAGTGTCGCCCACTGTGCGGTGCTCGTCTGTTTTCGGAATCCCTGCAGGTTATTGTACTGGATTCAATTTAGGTTCAGGTCGAATCCTCAGTAGGATATTTTGATACATTTACATTGCATTATAATATAATAATATACAGGGGCGTAGCAATAGGGGTTGCAGAGGTTGCGACCGCATCGGGGCCCTTGGGCCAGAGGGGCCCAAAAGGGCCTTCCCTCAACTGCAGTATTAGCTCTCTATTGGTCCTGTGCTCATAATAATCACTTCTATAGATACTTTGAATAGTGGTAATTATTAACTAGCTGTTCTCCATCCCCTTCTTGCACCTCTGACACTGTAGTTACCATTGGCAGGTTTTGGTGCGCCGTATCAATTGTTATTTATAGAATGCTTGGGGGGGCCCCATTGTAAAACTTGCATCAGGGCCCACAGCTCCTTAGCTACGCCACTGATAATATATAAGCAGAGTGTGTGAATAATTTATTGGTGGTGGAACTTTTGTTGTTGTTCCAAGCCCAAAATGCAGGTTGCTGCTGAAAATTTGGACAACTGGCCTTCCCCTGGCACAGACTGCAGTGTATGCTGACAGAATGCTACGATGACATTCTTTCCTATGCCAGGAAAATGCTGCTTGTGTTTTAATGACATTTGGAATAATTGACTTCTACAATGCACTTAGCAGAGAAATGTATCATATGAAGATTTGATGTATCTACATTGGACCCCTGTGTGTGTCCTGTATCTGCTCCTGTCCACAATCAGCAGCTGTACACAATAATGATAGTGATATCCAGTGGTGTTCAGATAATTTCCGTGATCATGGAATAGCAGTGATTCACTAGCATTTTTCCACTATTCGACTACCGAATCCTAATTCGTGATCGATTCTGGATCACGGAAACCGGACACGGAAATTCTGTGATTCTGAATTTGGTTACGGCCGTGATCGCGGTGGAAATCCGAGATTAGGTCGTGATTGGGCGGAAATGGGCAGAATTGAAATCCCTGGGCCAATCAGAGGCCCCCAGCCAGGCCCTAGCAACCAACCATAGGAGGGGAAGCTCTGCCCTTCCCCCCCCCCCCCCAGAGCAGGATCATCCACCAGGCAACCTAGGCAGGTGCCTGGAGCCTTGTGGGTGTCAAGGGGCCCACCTGTCTCCTTCTTTGACATCTCTCCACTTCACCTTACCAAAAAGACCGTAAAGGGCCCCAAATCTACTCCCATGCCTAAGGCCCCATTACATCTTAAGCCATCTCTGCCCTCCCCTCCTGTATATAAAGTGGGGGCCATTTCCTGAGCTCCGTCCTTGCTAGACTCTGTGGCACAGAGAGGATCATCTCTAGGCCATATTGTACATCAGCAAGAGCGTTTTCAGTCCTTACATTGCCCTTATACTGTATCTGATACTTGCATTCAGCTAGCTAGCCAGTGAGTGATTACTTAAGTTAGCCCCATGCTTGCTGTGACATCCACCCACGGACATCCACCCGCCAGGTGCCATTGGGACTCACCTTCACCTCTGTGATATCTTAAAGTGTATTTCCCTGTTTAAAACCACTTATTACCAATTAATAGCCGCATTTAAAGTGTTGACTTAACTTTAAAATCCATTTTCTCAAAAACTAAAAGTTCTTTATGGAATTTTGTTTAAATTGTAGCCCCTTCTCAACTTTAGAATACATGCAATTTGGGGGATTGTAGCATGTATGGGGGCTTTAATAATAGCTTAAACGCTTTTCCATGATCAGGGCCGTGAATTTCCGTGATTGCCTCATTCACGGACAAAATCCGGGTCGAATTCCGGGTGGAAATTAATCCCGGAATTTCTGGATTTTTTTTTAATCCGAATAGTCGAATCCGTGATTGGGGGGTATCCGAGCAGCACTGGTGATATCATCATGTCCTGATATCAAAATAAATTAAGACATAGACAGGAGGTGGGGCTTCTGTTGGCCAGGGGTGGGGATTTGGCTAGTTAGGGATGGGGCTTCCAACATCACAGCCACAGATTGCCCCGCCCTCAGCTAATAGAAGCCCAACTTCCTGTGTACCTTGTGGTGGCTTTGGGTAGACAGAAGATGCCATTTACTGCCAGTGTGGACTGGAGAGGTACAGGCCCACATGGTCCACATTTATATCTCCAGATATCCCATGTGTGGAGTGCTGCTTACCATACCTTTTAATGCACTTTGGGATGAAGCAGGTATAACATTGCCCAAAGGGAAATTTGGGTAGTGGCGGTGCCCGATAAATAGCAGTAATAGGCAGCGCAGGTATCGGTGCAGGAAGTGGGTAGGTTAGTGTTAGGAGTAGGTAGAGAGAGGGTTAGCATGAGAAGAGGGCTAGTTTAACCGGTTAAGTGACAGTAAAATATTGGTAAAATTTACCAATATTCTACTATTGAAATTAGTCACTGCCCAATAGAAAAATATTGTTTGTTTTACCAATATTCTACTAGCGGCCAGGGTACCAATACCGGGATATCCTATTACTGTGCCCAGATACTGATGCCAAGTTATCCCATTACCCATAGTTATTCTTAAAGGATACATCCGAGGAACATGAAAATAAAAAAATGTACTTACCTGGGGCTATCTCCTGGCAAATGTCCTGTGCCCTCGCCACAGCTCCGCTCCTCGCCGTTGGACCGGACTCCCCTCCATTATCAGAGGCCTACTTCCGTTCCAGCGCGTGTCTCATGTGCTGACATCACCCAGACTGTACTGCGCAGACACGTCAGTGCGACTCAGTGAGCCACATGCTGAAGCGCAGGAGAAGCTGACCTGGAAGACGAGCTGGCGAGATTGGCTTCTCCACCAAAGGTGAGCCACTGGAGCTGCGACGAGGGAACAGGATGGCTGCCAGGGCTGGAGGAAGCCCCAAGTAAGTGTTTTTTTATTTGTATACTCCTCAGGCCTTCCCTTTAAAGTGATGGTAGAATAAAGCGTAATCCGGTAGATTATATTGTGGACCTGTGAAAGTTTTTTGATTTTCTCTTTGCCCTTTCACTACACACAGCCCTCTTCCATGCACAGTTATGCTGTGTATGTACAGTATTGTTGTATGACCTTTCCTTTGTGCCATTCTCTATCTCTGTATCCTTTCCATGTGGAAGTGAAGACCTGTCATAATGGAAACAGACTCCTCAGGGAATTATAAATGCTGGATGACATTCTGGAAATGTGAAGTGTCTCAGCCACTGAGATCTCTGTCCGGGCCTGCCAAACTTTGGTCTCCATGTCACAGGTAGAACATAGTAGCCATGCGACCTTTAGACTTGGCAGGTGCCAGTGCTGCCATTCCAGTCTGTTGTTGGAAGGGATGGTAGTTTTTGATGTAGATAATGCTGCAGTAAGGATTCCACTGAAAATGACAAAAAAACTTGCGGCCTGGTTTCTTTCACTGCGGTGTCTCAATGGCCACAAATTTACGGAAGGCCTCAGAGTCCACCAGCTGGCATGGTAATAGCTGGCGAGCTAACAGTTCCGCCAAGCCAGCTGTGAGATGCCAGGCAAGGGGGTGACTGGCAGAAATTGGCTTCTTCCGCTCAAAGATTTCCTTCACGGACACCTGGCTGCTTTGTGCAGAGGAGCAGGAACCGCTCAAGGTCAGAGGCGGAGTGGAGGAGGGTGGCTGTGAAGGTGCAAGGGAGAAAGCTGCTGAAGATGCTGCACCTGAAAGAGGAAGAGGAGAAGTTGGGTAGCTTTTCTTTTGTGTGCTGCTTTTCCTCTGGTGCTCTTCCCATTGCAGTTTGTGCCTTTTCTCCATGTGCCTTCGTAAGGCAGTTGTCCCTACGTGGGTGTTGGCCTTGCCACAGCTGAATTGTTGGAGGCAGAGAGAACAGATGGCATTGCTATGATCTGAGGCAGACACATTAAAACATTTCCAAACCACTGAGCCCCCCTGGGGTGATGGCACTATGGTGGCACCAGCAGCTGACATTGAAGGGCATGTTGGCTGGCTGTCCATAGGTGGCGATACATGGTGCCGGACACTGCCACCAGCTGTTTCTAATGACGAGTTCCCCCTGCTTCTTTCAGGAACTCGTCTCCTCCTACTCCTCTCTGACTCCCCCTCTGAACTGTCCCCCTGTTCACCTCCTCTATTGGGAACATATGTGAGATCCGTATCATCGTCATCATGATAATCATCCTGCCCAGCTTTTCTTGCCTCAGACACCTCCAAAACTGCACCAATAGCAGGTACTTCATCCTCCTCCTCACACGTTACGTCCATAGTGTTGCCTAACTCAGACATATGAGGTGGTGTAACTTGCTTAGCGCCTTCATCTTGTTGCAACAATAACGGCTGTGCATCAGTGATTTCCCCACCAAATAACTCCTGTGAAGTGTCAAATGCAGCGGATGTGGTGCTTGTAGTAGCGCTGGTGGCTGCGGAAGATGAGGTGTTCTGTGTTAAATAGTCAACCATGTCCTGACAATCTTGGGAGTTGATGGGACGTGCCTTCTTCTGAGCACTGTACTTTGGTCCAGCGCCGTACGAAAACACATCAGCACGACCACGCACAGACCTGCCAGGTGGCCTTCCTCTGGGTCTGCCTCAACCTCTGCCTCTATCTGTTTTGTCGGTTTTTTCCATATCGGAGGGGGGGGGGGGGAAATGAAGTGAAAGGTATGCACTGATTTGACTAATACAATGCGCAGTCACATAGTTGCAGTTAACAGGTATGCACGGAGTGGTATATCACACTGTGTGCACTCACGTAGGTAGGTGGGTGCACTGTGAACAACAGGTAGGTATATGCAGTGATGGGTATTACAATGTGCACCTGTCACACACAGACAGGTACCGGACAGGCACAGTGACACTGCGTGCGCTCACATAGGTAGGTGGGTGCACTGAAGTGAACAACAGGTAATAGGTATATGCAGTGATGGGTATTACAATGTGCACCTGTCACACACAGACAGGTACCGGACAGGCACAGTGACACTGCGTGCGCTCACGTGGGTGGGTGCACAGTGAACAACAGGTAGGTATATGCAGTGGGTAATACAACGTGCACCTGTCACACACACAGGTAGTCACTGAATGTGCTGGGCCTGGCAGTAGCAAACACAGTAGGAATTGCCAAGGCTGTCTATGCAACACAAGTGTCTGTGGGACACACACACACACACACACACAAAAAATAGATCACAAGAACAAGATTAGCTCTCAAAAGAGGGGTTCTTTTTTAGTAATAAGAATCATCAAGGAGCAAGCTAAGAAGCCTACAAGAGCCTAACTAAGCTTTCCCTATAAGTCTCTGCACAGCAGCTCTCCCTTCTCTAATTACTGCAGGCACATGAATGAGTCTAATGCCTGACGCTAGATGCCTTTTATAAGGGGGGGGGGCTCCAGGAGGGAGTGTAGCCTGATTGGGTACAATGTGCCTGCTGACTGTGATGTAGATGGTCAAAGTTGACCCTAATGATGCACTATGGGGGCGAACCGAACTTCCGGAAAAGTGTGCGATTCTCAGCGATCGCGAACCCCGGAGGTTCGTCGGGAACCGTTCATGCCATCTCTAATAATGAGCTTTGTTGAACTGCAGAAAATGCATAAAATCTACAAAAAAATAAGAGAAGAACCTATTTAGACACATTTCAAAAACAAAAACAAAAGACCGAGAGCCCAAATGGTGCAGTATCTTCAGATAATTAAAAAGAATTAATAAAAATAGTTATACTCACAAACATGGGTTGCCCCTAGGCAACCACTCCATAAGCCTGTGGGGAGAATTAGAACCTGACCCCACTCAGGTATAAGATGTCGCTCTCTGTAGAAGGAATACAGGAAGAATCCTTGCCACCGTAGGTGGATCACTTTGTAATAAGGATGCGAACCAGAGGCGCCAAAAAGAGTAAAAACATAACAACAATTAAAAATGGGGGGAGACCTTGGTCACGACTCACCCCCCAGTGAAACCAAGAACCAGCATAAGACTCGATGTTCAGTACGAACAATATCAATTTATTGGTACTCCCAGGTGCTACGCGTTTCACGGGATTATCCCGCTTCCTCAGGCAATCAAACAGGAGTACAAGCTACAAAAGATACAGAATAATAAAGTACATCAATATAAGGACCCCGAATGCTTGTGGTTATATACACACAGAATCTAACAAAGTGGCGAATGCTTCAAGGCATTTAGACACATGATAATGTCAAACAGTAACAAAGGGCCTCACCTCAAATTGTGAATAATAATCTGCGCTGCTAATACGCTTAACCTGGGCTTCAGGTAATGAGCCCCAAGTATGGAGTGGAGACCCGGTTCTGGTGTAAAAGTAACAAGTGCCTGATAATTATGTAAAGTGCTGGTACCCAGTGAAAAAACAGTGAAACCAAGGTATGACCTGAGGGTACAGGAAATATATGTTCATGACCAGCCAGTAAATTATATTAGTGCATAAACGTATGATATGACAGGCATGACAAATGGAAAGAATGGCATATAGCAAGTATACTACACCAGCTCAGAGTTTCCACAATCAGGAGGGACGAGGCAACGATACATCCCGGTAGAGAGAGGCACAAAGATGCTTCATGCCTGGCGTGGACCACATGACCACTTTGTCAGGAGCTGAGTTGTATAGCTGTAATTCCTTATCAGCGAGGGTTACACTGTAGTCTGAGTAGGTCCTGACTTGAGAGAAACGGTCACTTGTATACTTGAATGCTTAAACTTCCTAGCATTAAGAACGAGCCTGATTTGTCTTAAAAAAAACAGCTGGAATTGGTAAGGAAAGTCAGGCTTGTCCAGTAATAACTATTACTCAACTATGTCGTTGCTGGTGTGCGGGATCCCTCGCCGGGACCTCGCGGCTTTCCTGTGAGCGCATTCCCATCTTCTTTTGCAGCAATCCCCAGCGGTGATCTCCTCTTCTTCCTCCTTCATCCGCTTCCTGTCCCCTGATGATCACGTCCCCTGATGTGTCCCTCCGATGACGCTGCATGCACCCCCTGGTGTCGGACGCACACAGCCTTTGTTTTGTATTTTATTCAATACAAACATCTGTATTGGATCCAATATAAAAAATACTAAGTGTAAAACAATAAAAAAAACACAAACTATGGGCAGCACTACTGCCTATAGCAGCAAATAATAAAAATATATACAGGATCTTCTAAAAAAATTAGCATATTGTGATAAAGTTCATTATTTTCTGTAATGTACTGATAAACATTAGACTTTCATATATTTTAGATTCAATACACACAACTGAAGTAGTTCAAGCCTTTTATTGTTTTAATATTGATAATTTTGGCATACAGCTCATGAAAACCCAAATTTCCTATCTCAAAAAATTAGCATATTTCATCCGACCAATAAAAGAAAAGTGTTTTTAAAGAGACTCTGTAACAAATTGTTTATCTTTATTTCTTCTATGCTATAAGTTCCTATGCCTTTTCTAATGTGGTCTGGCTTACTGCAGCTTTTCCTAATTGCACAGTAGCTGTGTTATCTCTGTTATATGATCTAATCTTCTCTCTATAGTCGGCACAGTCAGGCTGAGGCAGTCAGACTGGAATGTGCAGGGCTGCTTGTGATTAGCTAGAAGCTGTACACACCCCCTGCAGGCTCTGTGTGACTAACACACTCTGCTTAGCTGAGCCTATTAGAAGCTGGTTAGTTTGTTTGTAAACACTGCCTAAAACTGGCAATTACAAGCCAGGTTTGCAGCAGAGAATGGCAGAAACAGCACAGAGGGGACCAGGAGCACATAATGAATAGAATGGTATGCTTTTTATTGTAAGAATTTCAGAGTACAGATTCTCTTTAAGACAAAAAAAGTCAACCTTCAAATAATTATGTTCAGTTATGCACTCAATACTTGGTCGGGAATCCTTTTGCAGAAATGACTGCTTCAATGCGACGTGGCATGGAGGCAATCAGCCTGTGGCACTGCTCAGGTGTTATGGAGGCCCAGGATGCTTCGATAGCGGCCTTAAGCTCATCCAGAGTGTTGGGTCTTGCGTCTTTCAACATCACGTCACATGTCACCTCAGGTATACTTTAAATTTGCATGCAAGCCGAAATAATTAGCACCGCATTGACCACCCCTGCTTCCTAGCCGCGTATTTTATACGGAAGATCTGTCTTTTCACAGCTTCCGCAGTCTCCAGTAATTTTAATAATCAAATGTGAAGATGTTTAAGCCGCAATTATGCCGGTATAAAATGATTAAAGTGTCATCTGTCATTCCCTCTAAATGACAAGCCAGTGCCGCCGCGTCAGCAATATCACTACTTTACATTCATTAGGACGGGCGCCTGGGATATCAGCGTAGGAAGTACTGTAGACATATTTGCCTATTTTTGCCCAAAGTTAGACTTTTATATGCTAGATGCATCTCCTCGCCTTTATGGACGTCTTTGCAAAGATAATTAATCCTATTGAAAGGCGATGACTCTGTTCCGCACATGACTTTGGCTTTCAATGATGGGTTTTATTAAAAGGCATCTGTGCTTCATATATCAAAACGGACAGCCGTGAATTCTCCTAAGCCGCCCCTCAGGGGTCTTACGTGATCAGCGTCGTCTGATCAGTAAAATCTATCAGGAAGGCAGTTTGGCGTTATTTCGGTAGTGCAGAAATTAGCATGGCGGAGGGAATGTAGGTCACAACGGGGAAAAAATGTGTTATTTTGCGAAGGAGAATACAATTTTCAGCATGGAATTAAGGACGTTGTAGAGCAACTTGTAGCTCCTGACACATAAACCACAAGGGCGACACCGGCGTATGAACAAGTAATAAGGAATAAGAGTGTTGACACAGTTTTATTGTTTAAACATATTATTGAAAATACTTCACTAAGTTCTTTTATTTTATTTTCATGGCATAGTCATTTTTGATATGTTTTTCCATTCAGTGCTTCTTACTAAAACTATTATGTTTTGTGCTAAAAATTATGTCTCAGCTGTAATTAATTTTATGATGGGATTATGTCATTTCCCTGCTTTTTATTGCTGTGTTTTATCGTGTTTACTATCAGTTCAATTGTTTACATTTCTCTGCTCCTGATTTGGTACTTTTTGCCATTCCAAAATGTTAGATTTTGTGTGGTTGGTGTCAGGTACCTCAGAGAAGAATCATGCTAGAGCCTGTCTCATTTGTGCCTGGTACCTCAGAGTAATATAATACTAGATCCTATCTCATTAGTGCCTGGTACCTCAGAGTAATATAATACTAGATCCTATCTCATTAGTGCCTGGTACCTCAGAGTAATATAATACTAGATCCTATCTCATTAGTGCCTGGTACCTCAGAGTAATATAATACTAGATCCTATCTCATTAGTGCCTGGTACCTCAGAGTAATATAATACTAGATCCTGTCTCATTAGTGCCTGGTACCTCAGAGTAATATAATACTAGATCCTATCTCATTAGTGCCTGGTACCTCAGAGTAATATAATACTAGATCCTATCTCATTAGTGCCTGGTACCTCAGAGTAATATAATACTAGATCCTGTCTCATTAGTGCCTGGTACCTCAGAGTAATATAATACTAGATCCTGTATCATTAGTGCCTGGTACCTCAGAGTAGAATCATGCTAGATCCTGTCTCATTAGTGCCTGGTACCTCAGAGTAATATAATACTAGATCCTGTCTGGTACCTCAGAATGAACTTTTGTTAGATTCTGGCTCATACCTGGTACCTCAGAGTAATATGATGTTAGATTCGGTGTAGTTGGTGTCTGGTACCTCAGAGTAATATCATATTAGATTCTGTGTGGTTGGTGTCTGGTACCTCAGAGTAATATCATGTTAGATTCTGTGTGGTTGGTGCCCTGTACCTCAGAGTAATATCATGTTAGATTCTGTGTGGTTGGTGCCCTGTACCTCAGAGTAATATCATGTTAGATTCTGTGTGGTTGGTGTCTGGTACCCCAGAGTAATATCATGTTAGATTCTCTGTGGTTGGTGTTTGGTACCTCAGAGTAATATCATGTTAGATTCTGTGTGGTTGGTGCCCTGTACCTCAGAGTAATATCATGTTAGATTCTGTGTGGTTGGTGTCTGGTACCCCAGAGTAATATCATGTTAGATTCTCTGTGGTTGGTGTTTGGTACCTCAGAGTAATATCATGTTAGATTCTGTGTGGTTGGTGCCCTGTACCTCAGAGTAATATCATGTTAGATTCTGTGTGGTTGGTGTCTGGTACCCCAGAGTAATATCATGTTAGATTCTGTGTGGTTGGTGCCCTGTACCTCAGAGTAATATCATGTTACATTCTGTGTGGTTGTTGTCTGGTACCTCAAAGTAATATCATGTTGAATTCTGTGTGGTTGGTGTCTGGAACTTCAGAGTAATATCATGTTAGATTCTGTGTGGTTGGTGCCTGATACCTCAGAGTAATATCACGTTAGGTTCTGTGTGGTTGGTGCCCTGTACCTCAGAGTAATATCATGTTAGATTCTGTGTGGTTGGTGTCTGGTACCTCAGAGTAATATCATGTTAGATTATGTGTGGTTTGTGTCTGGTACCTCAGAGTAATATCATGTTGGATTAAGTGTGGTTGGTGCCTGGTACCTCAGAGTAATATCATGTTGGATTCTGTGTGGTTGGTGTCTGGTACCTCAGAGTAATATCATGTTAGATTCTGTGTGGTTGGCACCTGGTACCTCAGAGTAATATCATGTTGGAGTCTGTGTGGTTGGTGCCTGATACCTCAGAATAATATCACATTAGGTTCTGTGTGGTTGTTGTCTGGTACCTCAGAGTAATATCATGTTGGATTCTGGGTGGTTGGTGTCTGGTACCTCAGAGTAATATCATGTTAGATTCTGTGTGGTTGGTGCCTGATACCTCAGAGTAATATCACGTTAGGTTCTGTGTGGTTGGTGTCTGGTACCTCAGAGTAATGTCATGTTGGATTCTGGGTGGTTGGTGTCTGGTACCTCAGAGTAATATCATGTTAGATTATGTGTGGTTTGTGTCTGGTACCTCAGAGTAATATCATGTTGGATTAAGTGTGGTTGGTGCCTGGTTCCTCAGAGTAATATCATGTTGGATTCTGGGTGGTTGGTGTCTGGTACCTCAGAGTACTATCATGTTAGATTATGTGTGGTTGGTGTCTGGTATCTCAGAGTAATATCATGTTGCATTAAGTGTGGTTGGTGCCTGGTACCTCAGAGTAATATCATGTTGGAGTCTGTGTGGTTGGTGCCTGATACCTCAGAGTAATATCACGTTAGGTTCTGTGTGGTTGGTGTCTGGTACCTCAGAGTAATGTCATGTTGGATTCTGGGTGGTTGGTGTCTGGTACCTCAGAGTAATATCATGTTAGATTATGTGTGGTTTGTGTCTGGTACCTCAGAGTAATATCATGTTGGATTCTGGGTGGTTGGTGTCTGGTACCTCAGAGTACTATCATGTTAGATTATGTGTGGTTGGTGTCTGGTATCTCAGAGTAATATCATGTTGCATTAAGTGTGGTTGGTGCCTGGTACCTCAGCATAATCCTTTCTCATTGTTGCCTGGTACCTCAGAATAGAATCATGCTAGATCCTGTCTCTTTGGTGCGTGGTACCTCAGAGAATAAACTCTTACCTACGCTTTCCTGGTATGTGCTTTATAGCATGTTTGCAAATTGGCTCATATCATCATACTTACTGGCATAACCTGTGGCAATAATTAATACTTTACTATTATTACTGAGAGTTGGGATACCAAGTAAACATTGTTGCAGCCGCACAGTGATGCATAGCCATAAATTGGCTACAAAACTCTAACCCATTTCAACAGTTTATTAGTCCTATTCATGTGGTAATAATAAATGAATGTATAGTTCACATCTTGGAGAACAACTTGGAAATGTTTTATGCTTAATGGGATTCTTGGCTGAATTCTCATTATAATAATAGAACAGTCAGAGCAAACATTCCGATGTAATCTGTTACATGCTTTCCGCCATGATTGGGAGAATCCTCTCCGCAGTATCCTCACGCTAACTGGTGCTATTGATGTTATATCCTATATTTCCCTGCAACTCTCTTATTCTTCTATTACTGAGGAACATTTGTTGGTTTTACTTAAAGGGAACCTAAAATACCTTTTAAAAAAAAGACTTTCACTTACCTGGGGCTTCTGCCAGCCCCCTGCAGCCATCCTGTCCCATGACGGCACTGAATGATCCTCCGGTCCCCCGCCGCAGCTCAGTTTCGATTCTGGCAGTCGATGGCCACTGCACCTGTGTGGCCCTGCTGGACGCATACTCGATCGTGCTCCCATAGTTGGAAAAATCCTGCACTGGAGCAGTAGAGCTTTTCTTGTACTGCACCTGTGCTCTTGGCGACAGGAGCATGAATGCAGATGCGCAAGGCTGGTCATCACAGGCGCAGTGGCCATTGACTTGCAAGTCGGTGGTAATGAAACTTAGCCGCGGCGGGGGACCAGAGGATCGTTCTAGGATGGCGCTGGCACAGGGTGGCTTTAGGGGGCTGGCAGAAGCCCCAGATAAGTGAAACTCTTTTTTTTAAGTTATTTCAGGTTCCCTTTAAGTATAACAATATATATTCAATTACATTATTGAGGCATTAAAGAAGAAACAGTGGGCTGCCTTTGCGCTTCCTGAAATCTCTAATGATGTGGAAAAAATTTACAATATGTCCGCAACTCCCAATGTCATGTGACTTTTTGTTTAGCGCTAGGCATTTACAGGAAGTTTTGTTTATTTTTTTATTTTATTTTTTTCAAGAGCGGATAGCTTAAAGCAAACCTGGACTAAGAACGTCCTCTCCGCTCTAAAAGATATGCAAGGGTGTAACCTTTAACAAAAAGCATTTCCTTGTTACATATTACAGAACTCCTGCAATAAATCTGCAGTGTGTTTACTTTCTGCAGACAAAGGGTTAAAAACTTGTATTTACATATTACCAGTGTCTGCTGAGACTCCCGAATTCCTGTGCTGCAGAAAGATCAAATTACACTTGTGATAACTTGAAGATGAGGGAAAGTAGACAGGCTCTTTTCTCTAAAAACACATGGGGTGCATTTCTCTCTGTTTTCCTTGTGAAGAGTTCAGGTCCACTTTAAACGACAACTATTGATTAATATGTTTGTTTGGTTTTTAACTGGATGGGAATAGCTTGTAGAGGTGTTCCTAAGTACAGTTGTATATCACTCCCTGCCTATCTGTTCCTTTCATGTTATAAAATCTTTCTCACAACTCACTAATAGGTGACGGGTGTCAGACCAGTGAATCCCGTGTGTGTGTGTGGGGGGGGGGGGGGGGGGGGGAGGGGGAGTCCTTCTACCTACATGTTTAACCTGTATGTACTTTATATGCCGGTGACAGGTCTCACTAACATAAGCTGCTGCTGCTTTTTTTGTCTACTTGAACGAGCTGTCCATATAAGATGCACAGGCTTTCAGACATGGCTATCTGAGGAGAATAAGCTCCTATAAAAGCTAGCAGAAGGAAATGTATCTCCTATCTGTAGTATAAGTAAACACTCTGTGGAACCGATACCAAGGCAGGGTTTTTATACTGAAGTTTTTTTTTTTGTTTTTCTTTTTGCTATAGTCTTCTTCAGTCTACTCTGTAGTTTTTTGAGAGATGCAGAGACCAGCACTGGCTGTATTGTCACATCTCTTATGAAGCACAGACTCCCCTTTGCTAATGAATTCTTCCAATGCAGCTAAAACCTACACACAATAAAGTTCAGCTTTTGGCTCTTGTATTCAATATAAAAAGTAGGAAAATGCTTGCGCAGCTGATTAAGCATTATTTTTTACACTGTAATCTTAGATCACTTATTTATTGATAGTTCTCCTTTAAAGTAAATCTAAAGCAAAAATTAAACCAAAAAAAACAAAACACAGATACTTAACCCTCTGGGTGATACAATGACATCGCCCAGGAGGGGCGCAGCACATTTTTTTTTTTTTAAATCATGTAGCTAGCCTAGCGCTAGCTACATGATAGCCGCTGTGCAGCGGCATCCCCCCACCCCCTCCAATCCCAGCGCAAGCAGGAGATTCCGTTCAGAACGGGATCTCCTGCTTGGCTTCCCCCGTCGCCATGGCGATGCTCGCGATGACATCACCTACGTCATCGATGTCGTGACGTCAGAGGGATTCCCGATCCACCCCTCAGCGCTGCCTGGCACTGATTGGCCAGGCTGCGCAAGGGGTCTGGGGGGGGGCTGCGCGGCAAGGCAGGTAGCGGCGGATCGCGCGTAGCGGCGGCGATCGTAAGTTACACGCAGCAAGCAAAGTGTAACAAAATTATGCAAATCGGCCCACCAGGGCCTGAGAAATCCTCCTGCGCGACATACCCCGAGCTCGGCTCGGGATTATCGCCCAGGAGGTTAAAGAAAACCTGTACTGAAAAAAAGTTCCCCTGGAGGGTACTCACCTCAGTAGGGGGAAGCCTCTGGACCCTATCAAGGCTTCCCCCACCGGCCCTACATAACCTTTGCATTCCTCTCCTCATCCTCTTGCCCCCCCCCCCCCCCTCCCCGCCCCCGGCTCCTCCATTTAAATCTCCAGCTGCGGTAGGCTTCGGAAGTGTTTGGTTTCCTGACTGCTCCCGGAGATGGGCGGCTCTGTACTGTGCACACAGGAGTGTGCGAGAGAGGGTGCTCGCATGTGTGCAGTATGGAGCAACCCGTGTTCGGGATCCCGAGTGTTCCCAAAGACTTTCAAAGCCCATTCAGAGCGGAAGAGAGCAGTCTCCGACTGATCGGTCAGACACTGTTAACAGGGAAGCAAGCGCAGGAATGATGGGATGAGGAGAGGAACAGGAGTGCTCTATAGGACCCAGAGCCTTCCCTCTCCTTAGGTAATTATCTGTTTTTTTTAAAAGGAATACTATCGATTAAAACAACTTTTTAAAAAAAAATGCTGTATGTTAGGGCACACATTACCACAAGTTCTAGGAGCAATTTCCTTCCTCACACAGCTCTGCCTCTCTGCTGTAAAGTCCTCCGTCAGTTTTAGATACAAAAGTGTCAGGCTCTCAAAGGGCTAGACCATGTTCCGGGACAGGGGGGTTGCTATCAACTCCTCAGTGTATCATTTATGATAATTTGTAAGTATCCCTGCGTCATCCTGTCCCTGTGTCTGTGCGTTTGCGCTACTGCGCATGTGCAGCATGGACAGCCATTGGGACAGAAGGAAGACGGGGCCAGGGGACCAGGCGGGTGTGTGCACGGGCGGACAACTGTGCACGTGCGGTGGGTGTGTGCACGGGCATGGCATGGGGTCTGTGGCATGGGGCAGGAGGGGCCGGTGCGCACGCATGCGCGCTAACATGCAATTGTGCCAGTGGTCACAGGGGTGAGAGGGGAGGGGGGTTGTGAGACAGACCTAGACCCTGTTATATTAACGGACTTAGGTCTACTAGTAGTTTTTAATCACTTTGCTAAAAGAATCTTATTCAGATGGTGGTAAGGGGTTTCAGGTTCCAGCAATGTGTGTTTATTATCTTTGCTTCTCTGACTGATAAAGATCCTAATAATGCCTTTGTAAACAGCATCTCTCCATCTCAGCATGACACCACATAGCAGCCTACAAAGTAGATGCAGCCTGGAGTGAAAAGTCTCAAGCAAGACAGTCAGTCAGGAATAGTGTATACACATCTCCCTGCTAGTTACATTACAGCAATATTACAGCACATCTAACTACGTTACCTCCCCAGATTAGCCTCCTCCTCAGATTCTCCTGCATGCTGTGACACAGTGAAGTATATTTTGGAGCTGTGTGAGGAATGAAGGATGATTTATAAGCAGGGAGAGAGAACTGGGAGAAGAAATAAAGCGCCTTAGCACTAATGGTAATGTGTACCCTGATATAGAGGGTTTTTGTTTTAGTATTTTTAATTGATAGTGTTCCTTTAATATTCACTACAGACTCCATTTAAATCAAATTTCTCACTAGGAATATACATTGTACATGTGGAATGGGTGACATTGAGTTCTGCAGTGAAGTCTATCAGAACTAGGAGTTACGGCAGCTAAAGAAAGTGTATTTCCTTTCTGCTTCAGGGTAGTCTGATTTGCATTAAACATTTTCTTACTTTTGGCAAGCAGTGAAAGAGATCTTATGCAGGATCCTGGAATAAAACATTCAGCTGCATTTTAAATATGAAAATATACATTTGTAATGGTGGTGAGCTGGGCTGTGCAGAGCAGAGCCTTTTTGAAACAGTCTCCCTTGGTTAGGCTGTAAGACATTCAGAAATTTGTAATGACAGACAGAAAGGGAGAATAGGTCTTGGGAATTTAGTCATAGTTAAAGAGGAACTGTAGTAAAAATAACATAAGGGGCTTGATTCACAAAAGAGTGCTAACAGTTAGCACGCCTGTGCAAAGCTGTTTTGCACGTGATATCATGCGCGTAAAGCCTTACGCGCCTAAACTAATGACATCGCGTGAAGTCAATAGCTTATGCTCGTAAAGTTTTGCACGCATTACAGGGGAGTAACTAGGAATCGCCGGGCCCCCCTGCAGAAATTCTGAGCGGGTCCCCCTCCCCCCTGGGCCCCGCTCAGGACCGTTTTTGGGGGCTGGAGGGGTCGCAGCATGAGGGGAGAGCTTGGTAGCATGTCGGTGGGGAGGGTGTCCCCCCTTCCTCACCTCGAGCTCTCCCCTCTGCGCTCCCCTCCAGCATTGAATAAAGTGTATGCAGGCGGTGGGGCAGCGGCAGATACATACCTTCCATGCGTTCCACAGATGCTCTTCTCTCTAGCTTCTGACACGACTTCCTGTATAAACAGAAAGTCGCGTCAGACACTAGAGGGAGAAACATCTGCACTGGAGCGCACGGAAGGTATGTATCTGCCGCTGCCCCGCCGCTTGCATACACTTTATTCAATGCTGGAGGGGAGCGCAGAGGGGAGAGCCCGAGGTGAGGGGGGGGGGGGGACCGTCCCCCCTCCCCACCGACGTGCTACCAAGCTCTCCCCTCATGCTGCGACCCCTCCAGCCCCCCAAAACGGCCCTGAGTGGGCCCCAGGGCAGGCCCGGGCCCCCCGCGAGAGCATGGGCTGCATCCCCTGACGCATTACATCGCGTGCAATTCAGCTTCGTGCTAAGCATACACTCTAATAGGTTAGCACGTGAAGCGCCATTGTTTCTACGTGCAAAGCGGACTTATCGCACGTATGGAGTAACGGTGTATGCGCGTAAAAGTTAACGCATGAGCACTAAAACTTTGCATGCGTAACACGTGCGCAAAATGGCTTGCACACAAGTTTGCACGTGCAAAGCTTTTAGGAGTGATAACTCAGTTATCACTGTTTTGTGAATCAAGCCCAATGAATGCAATTGCTTATATTTTCAAAATTCATTTATAAATTATCTAGTCTATGTTAATCTTTCCTCTCCCTGATTTACATTCTGAAATGTATCACTGGTGGTGACATCTTTGGTTCTGCCAGGTGATCTGTACAGAATGTTCGTTGCTGGGAGTTCTATACACAGAGGGAGATATTGCTAGCTTGGCATTTGGAAAAAGCTGTTATTTCCCACAATACAATGGGGTTCACAGACAACAGACCATCAAGACCTTGCTCCTGACATCACACTGTGGGAGGGGTTTCACCACAATATCAGCCATACAGAGCCCCCTGATGATCTATTCAAGGAATGGTGAAGATTTCTTGTGGGAAAGGGGGGATATCAGCTACTGATTTGGAAGAAGTTCAATCCTTGGTTACAGTTCCTTTTTAAAGTGTACCTGAGACAAAAGGGGTAAAACTTTTTATACATATCTGGGGCTTCCTCCAGCTCCCTCCTGCCTGATCGCTCCCTTGCCGCCATTCTCCACCTCCTGAATAGTCCCTTAGAAGGCCCGGTATCTCGTGGCAGTCAGTGCCAGTCGGTGCAGCTGCAGTCCACCCGTGCGGCCACCCCCATCGCGCTTCTGCAGCTGGGAGCGTTCTGTGCATTAGTACAGTGTCCATCCAGAAGGTAGACAATGGCAGCGAGGGAGCAATCAGGCCAGAGGGGGCTGGAGGAAGCCCCAGGTACGTATAAAAATGTTCACCCCTTTCATCTCAAGGTTAGTTTAAGTTTCTGGCCATGAAGCAAAGAGCACACTCAGTTGCTTGGGAACCTCCATTGTGGGCACCAGTAGAATCTTTGGGTCATTGGGCAGAATTGCCTAGGCATTAAAGACACCTTGCTGTCTCTGCCAGGGGTTTGGAGTTGAATTTCTTGTCTCCTTGGCAAACTATCAAGGATGTACACAAGGTATATCACCAATTAGGACAGGGGTGTAATTATAAATCATGGGCGGTGGGGAGGGGGGGCTCAGCGAATCTTTGATGGTGTGTCCCTCTGTCCCCTCACTCCGTGGTGACACTTGCAGCCAGGAGGCCCATGTGCCATATAGCCTTTTGCTATCAAGCCACACACCGGAACTGCTGCACTGCTTCCTGGTGGTCTTCTGCAGTATAACACTCAGCCAATTACCAGAGGCAAGCTACATCCCATGGAGGGGGCAGATGCATGGCTGGTTCCAGAACCATCATGAATTGGAGATCCCCTATTGGTCACATAGGGAAATATGCTAGTTGTCACAGCTGGCGTCGTTTACAGAAAATTGCATTTGTTTTATTTATTTTTCCTTTCAATTCAGGGTCACGCTAAGGTGAATCTGTGGAAAGCCTGACACATTGCCCAGGAAGTATGAGCCCAGTTTCACACTGCATATTGGCCATTGGGACCACATCGCCAAAAACAAGCCTTCGGGATTTCCATGTTAATATGCGATAATCCTCATCTGGCAACAGGCCATACAGGAAGTGATTCTCTCTAGCGCTTACTTCCTGTGACGAAGCGATGAAGTATATTGACAAAATATGCTTTTGCGCATGCGCGGCACGAGAAACGTGCAGTGGTCTTTTTAAAAAAACATGCTTTGCCATAGATTTACATGACTTCCGGTCTGCCGCATGTCGCTGCAGGATCTGCACGGTAGGTATGTGCTCATGTTAGGGTACTTCCTGCGCACCGCACCGCATGCAATGTGAACAACCCCATAGACTTTTATTGCCCTAACAGTAGTCTGACGTAAAATGCTGCACTTTGCCAGTGTGAAAGGGCCCTAAGGCTGCCTTCTATGCAGCCTTCCCTGTGCAGTATTTGTTGAGGCTGCAGAGGGAGGCGTTTTTTTCATTTGAAAATCACACGTTAAACAAGCATGTGGCTAATACAGTCAGAATTCAGTCAGAGACATCTGATCTGTATGCTTGTTCAGGGTCTATGGATAAAGGTATTAGAGGCCGATGATCAGCTGGACAGTCAGGCAATCTGCAAGGGAACCCGAGGATAGAGGGATATGGAAGCTGACATGTTTTTTGCCTTTTGAATAATGCTCATTGCCTGGCTGTCCTGCTGACCCTCTGCCTCTAATGATTTGTGGTAGGGATGATTCAGCACCCTAGAGAAAAAGGCACAGGAGACAAAAGGATGGGAGCCCAGTAGTGCAATATGTATATAATCACAATGGAAGTAAGTGAATAAAAATACTACGGTACTCACAAAGGGAGGTTGCTGGGGGCAACCAACAACAGGATGCAGGTGGAGACAAAAACCCCGACTCCACTCGGGGTGGTCCTAGCCAGAACCAAAGGAAGGTCGCTCTCTTAGAGGAAAACAAGGGACAGAATCCACTGTGGAGGACTCCGCTAGTGGTCTGGCACCATCCCTCGGACAGGGTGTGTAGGGGGGTAAACTTAGCACAATGGAGGAAAGAGGCGCCCTGGTATGTTAAAAGCGTCTAAAAACAGCTTAAAAATGATAGGTAATATGAGGTAGCTTACCTCAATGACGAAATCTCTGTAATTTATACAAAAGATTTTTATTAGCACAGGCAACGCGTTTCGCGGGTCTCAGCCCGCTTCATCAGGCCAATAGCAGTGCCTAATGAAAAAATCAGGAAGCTCCAACAGGAGGCTCCCTATACTCAACTGACGTTTTCATTTGGCGCTGCTATTGGCCTGATGAAGTGGGCTGAGACCCGCGAAATGCGTTGCCTGTGCTAATAAAAATCTTTTGTATAAATTACAGAGATTTCGTCATTGAGGTAAGCTACCTCATATTACCTATCGTTTTAAGCTGTTTTTAGATGCTTTTATCATACCAGGGTGCCTCTTTCCTCCATTGTGCTCTGCCTCTAATACTTAAAGTCATAGACCCTGAATAAGCATTCAGATCACATGTCTATGACAAATCTTACAAGATAAGCTGCATGCTTGTTTCAAGTGTGTGATTCACACATTGCTGATGACAGCCTCCATAGGTGTCACACCTCGGATTCCTTTTAAATAAATAAGTCAGCCTCCGTCTCCCTCTCACTTCAAGTTCCTTTGAGGAAAACATTTGAGAAAGTACGGCCAGACGCTGCAGAGACATGACGAATATTACAGGGAGCCGGAGGAGACAGCTGTTATTCCTTGCTTTTTTATTGTTGTTTTTCTTTGGTTCTGAAGTATGATTTCACTTTTCGCAGTTGTTATTCTGTGTGCCGTCAGGCTGAATATTGTAATCAGCCCCCCTCCCTCTTCCCATCTGCCCGGCCTCCTTTAACCCAGTTACCATAATGAGTTTCACACAATTCAGACACAACGACGTGCAGCAGCTCCTGTGAGATCTAACAAATGAGTCAGCTGAAGTTTTCATTTTGTGCTTTGTGTGCCGCTAGCTCTGTGTTACTCTACTGGAAAGGCTGGGATTGGGGGAAGCGGGAACCGCATTCTCTGCAGCTGGGAGTCCTGCTACACCTTCTATCCATTGTTACTGGGGTCAAGGAACCAGCATTGTGGCCAATTATTACCTACAGAAGTCATATGGGGAAGTCATCAGACTCCCTTATTTTCTAGCACATTTAACCTCCCTGGCAGTATGACTCTTTCTGGGCTTTAGAATCTAAAAGTGGTTGGACCCTAAAATTCAGAAATATTAAAATTCAGGATAATCCAGGTACTTCCTCTGTGACTCTCCTCCTCCTTCTGCTCTAGCGCTGGGACCCCCGATGCCCGTTAATAAGGGCTTGTCAATGGAGCTTGGCAGCACTGCACAGGCGCAGATGTTGTGTACCCATGCAGTAGCACAGAGCCAAATTGCCTCAGTGGAAAAAGCTGGTGGGTCCATGCTACTGCATAGGGGTGAGCTGTTCTGTGCCTGGGTAGTGTGGCCACACTCATTTTCAAATGGGAACATGGCAAAGAACTTTGGGGGTCCCAGCCCTGGAATGGAGAGGTGCAAGGGGTGGGGCTTTACAGAGGCAAGTATCTGTTTTTAATGCAGACCTATATAAGCCGGTTCAGAGCACTTGCTCTTTCTTTCTCAATATACTGTAGGACACATGGGGCTCGATTCACAAAGCGGTGCTAACCCAGTTAGAGACTTTAGGCGTGATAACCATTGCACCACGCTGGTGAAAAGCTAGCTTAGGCATGATAAGTTTAGGAGTGATAAGTTTAGGCATGATAAGTTTAGGAGTGATAAGTTTAGGCATGATACGTTTAGATAAGTTTAGATCGCGCGCAAAATCATGCACGCGAAGCAGCACCATTATGCGAAGTGCACCAGACTTTGCTAGAGCAAAACTTTTGATCAGCTGTGCACTGCGGTGCTAACCCAGTTGGTGCTTAAAGTTATCACGCCTAAACTTATAACACCTAAACTTATCATGCCTAAACAGAGTTTAGGCGTAATAAAGGGCTTTTCACCAGCGTGCTAACTGTTAGCACCGCTTTGTGAATCAGGCCCATGGAGTACTAGCCCAAATGTACATCCTTGTGTGTGTACTTACTAGATAACCCAAAACACACTGCCTCTAGGTATGAATATTGTATAATACCCCTTCTCTTGTTTACCCCCTATTCCTTTAGATTGTAAGCTCACAAGGGCATGGATCTCTCACCCTTTTGTGTCTTGGAATTTTGTTAAACATTTTATTTATCATGTTACTTTTGTCACTGTAATGACCAATTCTGCATTTTTTATATTATTATTATTTATATACATTTTCTGCAGCACTGTACAGATTATATTGTATGGTCACCTAACTATCCGTCAAAGAGGCTTACAATCTAATCCATACCATAGTCCTATGTCTATGTATGTAGCCTGTAGTCTATATATTGTAGTCTAGGGACAACTTAGGGCAAAGCCAATTAACTTATCTATGTGTTTGTGGGATGTGAGAGGAAACCGGAGTGTCCGGAAGACATAAAGGGCATATAGACTTATATTGTACTGTCTATGGTGCTGAAGAATAAATATAGTATCCTCCTTATTAGCAGCTTATATAATGCTGTCCATGGTGCTGAAAAATAAATATACTATCTTCCTTATTAGCAATTTAGCAGCTTATATAATACTGTCCATGGTGCTGAAGAATATAGTGCTGTCCTTATTAGCAGCTTATATAGCACTGTCCATGGTGCTGAAGAATAAATATAGTGCTGTGCTTATTAGCAGCTTATATAGTACTGCCCATAGTGCTGAAGAATAAATATAGTGTCCTCCTTATTAGCAGCTTATATAGTACTGTCCATGGTGCTGAAGAATAAATATAGTGTCCTCCCTATTAGCAGTTTATATAGCACTGTCCATGGTGCTGAAGAATAAATATAGTGCCCTCCTTATTAGCAGCTTATATAGTACTGTCCATGGTGCTGAAGAATAAATATAGTGTCCTCCTTATTACCGGTAGCAGCTTATATAATGCTGTCCATTGTGCTGAAGAATAAATATAGTGCCAATTCTTATTAGCAGCTTATATAGTACCATCCATGGTGCTGGAACATAAATATAGTATACTTCTTATTAGCAGCTTATATAGTCCATGGGGCTGAAGAACAAATATAGTGCTGTCCTTATTAGCAGCTTATATAATACTGTCCATGGTGCTGAATAATAAATATAGTATCCTCCTTATTAGCAGCTTATATAATACTGTCCATGGTGCTGAAGAATTAATATAGTGCTGTCCTTATTAGCAGCTTACATAGTACTGTCTATGGTGCTGAAGAATAAATATAGTATCCTCTGTATTAGGAGCTTGAGAAAAAATATTATTATTATTATCGATTTATAAAGTGCCAACATATTCTGTGGCGCTGTACAAAGTAAGAAACGAACACGGGGTACATAATAAAACAGACAATAGTGTACACCAATATACTAAATACATAATTAGTGACAAAATACAAAAATGATACAAAATACAGAATACAAAACACAGGATTGCTAATGACAGTGATAATAGTAACATGATAAATAAAATGTATAATTTTCAAGACATCAAAAAAGGAGGAGAGAGCCCTGACCTTGTGAGCTTACAATCTAAAGGGAATGGGGGAGGGGAGGGGGGACAAGAGGAGGGGCTGTATACCACAAATATACAGAGGTCATGTGTTTTAGAATATTAGCAGCTTGTATAACACTTAATATAGTGTCCTCCTTATTAGCAGCTTATATAGTACTGGCTATGGTGCTGAAGAATAAATATAGCATCCTCCTTATTAGCAGTCCTGTCCATGGGGGTACAGTTAAACATGGCGCAGGGTGAAAAATGGCACACCATTCCGCCGATAAATGTATCATAAAATGCTATTTACTGTTTTAATGTAAATACATTGTTTAACCTCCTTAGCGGTAACCCCGTGTGTGACACGGGGTAAGCCGCCGGAGGGTGCCGCTCAGGCCCTGCTGGGCCGATTTACTTAATTTTTTTTTTGCTGGACGCAGCTAGCACTTTGCTAGCTGCGCCAGCACCCCGATCGCCGCCGCCGCGCGCCCGATCGCCGCTATCCGGTGCGGCGCGCGGCCCCCCCCCCCCCAGACCCCGAGCGCTGCCTGGCCAATCAGTGCCAGGCAGCGCCGAGGGGTGGATCGGGTCTCCCAATGACGTCCCGACGTCGCTGACGTCGGTGACGTCATTCCGCCCTGTCGCCATGGCGACGGGGGAAGCCCTCCAGGAAATCCCGTTCTTTGAACGGGATTTCCTGATCGCCTATCGCCGGAGGCGATCGGCGGGGCTGGGGGGATGCCGCTGAGCAGCGGCTATCATGTAGCAAGCCCTCGGCTCGCTACATGATTTTAAAAAAAAATAATTAAAAAAAAACTGCTGCGCTGCCCCCTGGCGGTATTTTTCATACCGCCAAGGGGGTTAATACATTAAAACGGTAAATAACTTTTCA